>NC_052047.1:178510788-178840260 GCF_903992535.2 Arvicola amphibius
GGGGAGGGGTTAAGCTCTGTGAATCTAAATGATTTTCTTGAAATGTAGATTTGGATTTAATGGGTCTGGGGAAGCTTGCATTTTCTGCGGCTGTTGCTGCTGGTCCCTGGAGCACACTTGAATCGTTCCTAACTTCTGAAGAGCTCCAGGCAGTTCAGCCCTTCTGGTTCTTGAAGATCAGAAAATATTTGAGGAGGAGGAATATTGTAGTTGGGAGACTTGGAAAACAGGAAAGAGACATCTCACTCATTCCTCAGTCTACGCTGGCATGTTTGCCTTGTGAGAGCTTGGAAACTAATTCCGTCTCAGAGTTCCCAGTGCCTCACAAGGCTTGTCCTTTTTTTTTTTCTTTTAAATTACAAACTGCTTGGCTTATAGTTCAGGCTTATTACTAACTCTTACATTTAAATTAACCCATTTCTGTTAGAAGCTTGTCTTATTAAGAATTAGTATTAGTTAAAGTAAAATAAGCTTTAGAATACATAAACATATATATGTTTCTGGAATTGTTAGCAACAGCCTTGGAGGATGAGGAGATAGACATGCAGATAGGTAGTGTGCAAATCAATAACTTGTGTTTCACCGACAATACAGCACTACTTGCTGAAAGTCCAAATGAGCTGCAGGCCATGCTAAATAGAGTGGTGGAAGTAAGCCAAAATATGTTTCTTATTTTTCAGCCACCATCTGTCATACAATTTGAAATAATTACCTGGTAATAATAAATATTAGCTGTCTATCCAGCGTTTTTTGGGCCTTCCTTTTCACCTTATCCCGTGCACCCCTCCAAGCAATGCTGTCTTCGGGTATCTGCCATCATTCATTCTCATGACATGGCCAGAGTATCTGAAGCACGCTGTTGACATATCCTGTAGTTTACTTCCTTCTGTAGATGGAGATGTTTCTTAACGTCCTCATTGCACAGCTTATCTCTTATGTGACACCTAGAACCCTCCTGGGACACGCCATCTCAAGCACACTCAGCAGCTGTTCTAGGAGCGTTTTGTTGTAAAGAAGGCTCAAGACAAGGTCTCATATACTTGTAGTTTTGTTGTTGCCTTTATATCTCTTGCTGACCAAACCTTTCCTAGTGCCTGGAATGTAACCCTTGCTATCCCTCTCCGGCTCTTTACCTCTGAAAGAATTCCCTCGTTTGAACTGAGGTTTCCTCCCAGATAGGCAAAGCTTGACAATTTGCTTGAGGTTCTGATTCTTTATTCCAATGCAAAAATCCTCGTGCACCCTTCCCATGTGTTGTGTCTAAATCTTCTTGATGTTTACTTTCATACCAAGGTTTTGGCTTACTTCCACCACTCTATTTAGCATGGCCTGCAGCTCATTTGGACTTTCAGCAAGTAGTGCTGTATTGTGGGTGAAACACAGGTTATTGATTTGCACACTACCTATGCACACCTATCTCCTCATCCTCCAGGGCTGTTGCTATTATTAATTCCAGGAATATATTAGAGTAGTGGAGAGAGGACCCATCCCTGCAACACTCCTAGGATTGTCTTAAACTGATCACTTAGTTCTCCACAGACTTTGACTAATGCAAAGGTGTCTTTATAGGCATTTTCTAGTATTCTTATGATTTTCTCTGGGTACCTGTAGAACCTCATTGTTTTCCAAAGTTCTTTCCTCCAAATGCTATTGAAATGCTAGGTAGACAGCGAAATGGATTTGCCGTGAGTCCCCAGCAGTGGGCACTGGGAGCCACCAGTCCTAAGCAGGGACTGCGCACGAGACCACTCGGCAGGAAGGTGGCTGGTCCCCAGCAAGCCATATGGGCGGCCAGCTGGTCCCGTGAGCCACGTGGGTGGCGGCGGGTGGGAGACACAGAGATAGGCACACCATACAGAGTAAAGTTAGACATTTATTAGGAGGGAGGGAGAGAGGGAGGGAGGGAGAGAAAGGAGTGGGAGGAGAGAGAGAGAGGAGAAAGAAGAAGGGAGGGAGATAAGTGGGGAAAGAGGCAGAAGCCTGCCTCTCCGAGAAAAAGAAGAGGCGAGCTCAGGCCAGAAGCTGAAGATCAGCCTGCCTTAGCGGATGGGGGAGGGAGTGGGCATGGCTTGTCTCTTAAAGAGACAGAACAGTCATTACAGACAGCATAAAGGAAGACTATGGACCCTTGGGTATGATAATAACACAAGCATCTAGGATAGGAACAACTGGAAAACCGCCATAAACGTACTGTTCATGCATGTTTAAGCATTGCTGGGCGTAAATGATGATAAATGATTGTTAGATTTCTTAGGCATCTTAAAGACACACAAAAGCAGAAGGCATAATCTTAAGAGGAGCCTCTCCACCCATGCAAATAATTCCAATTAAACCAGATTAGACCAAATCAATGCCCACATTTAATAAATGTAGCACTCTTGGGTGGCTGAGACAGCATGGTGAGAGGGAGAGATGGGTGTTGGGGGGATGTCCACGCAAAACCCCAGGAACCACATGTTCCTTCTCTGAGCCGCAACCTAAATAGCCTGAGGGAGTGGTCCTGACCCTCCCTGGGGAGGGGTCAGCAGGCTTTCCTGGAGGACCAAGGTGACTCCCAGTGGGAGGGGCTTCCCAGCCAGGTATTACAGGGGGGTGTGCATCTGACCTTAGGCAGGGCTATGCTTATAGGTGGACACACGGCCCGGGGCATAATCTCATCCACATGGGTAGTTGAGCCATAAAAATAGTGGTGCATCTTCTACTTCTGTCATCCCAGATTCAAATAGTCCACAAGGCCAGTAAAGGTTCTTAGAGCTTTCAGCTACTGGCCAGTGGAGAATTCCAGAAGTTCTTGGCCAGTCTTAGCCAGTGGAAAGCTCTTGGAATCTTTGACCAGTATGGGGGGGCCCCAAACCTAAGTGGGTCTCTTCCAAGTTGAGTCTGATAGATTACCTTGTCCCAGCACTTTGCTCGGTGGCATGTGTGTTTTGGAAGGGCCATGAACTCACCCACGTGGATGGTTGTGCATACATCTCACAGCATGCAGGCAGATGAGGAAATGCCCATGGAAAAAGGTTGGGGTAGAAATGATTACCAGCCGTTTATTAAGTTCCCTCCTTCAGTCCTTCCCTTCTGGGGAGTTTGCTTACCTGGCAGGGAAGTATAGTCTTTCTTCAGGAAGCTATCAGAATGTCATAAACGTTGTCAAATGTCAAAACTGTTACCACTTTTTTGTGTAACCTATACCAGCTAGAAAACTAGCCAAAAGTAGTGGACATTTTTTGGTCTTAATGTTACAAAATTGGATTTTCAAACAACTTCGAGAAGATATGTAATTTTTAATTTAGAAAATTAAATTAATAGAAAAGTTCTATGAATGAGAATGGTACTTGTATCACTTTTATACTCTGTATCTAAATATAGCTGTTCATGACATTTTTAATCCCGTTTTTGATTTTTTTTAACCTTTTCCCTACACAAATACACAAAGCAAAAAAAAAAAAAAATACACAAAGCATTTCTTTTCCTGAGCCATTCAGGAGGGAGCCGGGCAGTGGTGGTGCACACCTTTAATTCCAGCACAGGAGCCAGAGGCGGGCAGAGCTCTATGACTTTAAGGCCTTCCTGGTCTATAGAGAGAGTTCCAGGACAGACTCCAAAGCTACAGAGAAACTCTGGCTTGAAACCCCCCCTCCCCCCCAAAAAAGAGTGAATTGCACATATCTGTAATTATTTAGCACTACCTACATATGCATTTCTTATATCTTAAAGAGGAACTTAGTAAATTTAACATGGACACAATACTTCTAGTTAGCCTACCATCTCTAATCCAGTCTTAACAATAAACTCACATACTTTTTATTCCTCCACTGCAGCTTGCATTTTCTTCTATTTTGAAATTTTTGTTCACAGGGGTACTTGGCAGACCCCTGGCCAAAGGTGAAATGCACTCCCGTGCCCTTCACTTTTCTTTTTTAAGGTAAATGTTAAGTGCATGCCTCCTTTACATATAGATGACCCAAAGCTAGAAGAAATAGCTGATGTGATGTTCAAACCCATATCAGTGTTTATTGAGAGCTTTTTAGTCTGATCGTTGATAATATAGAGAAGAAAGGGCAGATGCATATAGAAGAATTGGAAAGAAAAGCAACATTTACTTAGCTGGGCAAGGTGACGTACGCCTGTAATATTAGCTGCTTGAGAGGATCACAAGTTCAAGGCCTGCCTGGGTTACAATAGTGTGTTCAAGGCCAGAAAAGGCAGAGGTGGTGTGGGGGAGGGCTTACTTTTTTAAGTAACATCGCCATCGTGTGGCTTTTAAGAACATTGCTTCTAAATCTTTGAAAAGATTTTTGTCTTTATTATTGTTACATGTATATATACATATAAATAATATAAATACAATCTGATGAATTCATTTAGTGTTGTGCATATGTATATGTTTTTAGGGTTTATCATTTGGTATTGGATAGCCAGTTAGGTGGGTCATTCCTCAGAAAGACTGGTTCCTCCCCAACAATCATTAATTGCCTGTAACTGAAATCTTAAATATTTTTAGTTCATGTACTTGAGTAAAGTATCGAAGGTTCATTTGAAAAACATTGATGATCATCTAATGTATGTAGAATTAAATTGTTTGTATTACTACTTCTTAAAGATGGACAAATATAAAATTGATATAAAACTAGATATATTTAACATATAATATTGAATAGTTAGTTAGATATACACGTGCTCTCTGGGTCCAATGGTGTTCTTTTGTTTTGTTTGTTTTTTGAGGCAGGGTTTTTCTGTGTAACAGCCTGGCTATCCTGAAATTCACTCTGTATACCAGGCTAACCTCCAACTCACAGAGATCCCCCTATCTCTGCCTCCTGAGTGCTGGGATAGAAGGCGTGCATCACTAGGCCCAGTAACACACAGTGTTTTTTAGAACTAAATTTGAGCATGAGCCTGAAGTCCTCATGAGGGCTGAATCCAGATGATCCTGGCCACTGTGAAGGAACGTTGGTCTTAAGGCACGCATCGCCATGTGTCTGCCTCTTAGGATCCTTCATCCAAAACATTTAGCATGCACATGGTATCAGATTTGGATGTACATGATCTTTTTGCACAAATAATTGTTGAGACTTTTTTTCCAGCCTCTCAGGATCATAGAACAAGAAGAGGCAATTATATCCTATATAATATCCTATATAATATCCTATATAATATCCTATATAATATCCTATGTACTCCTAGACTGAACAAGTAGATTGGAGAGGAGTTGTGATCTCATTGCCTTTTCACACTGTGTTGGTGTCTAGACTTTGTCCTCCTTCCCATTAATAGCAAGTTGGTGGTCTTCTCTAGCTAGTTTTTTTTTTTTTTTTTTCCAATCTTTGAAACAATGTCTCAGTATATATCTCTGGCTGGTCTCAAACTCACAAGAGATCCTCCTGCCTCTGGGTCCGTAGTGCTAAGACTAAAAGTGTGGGCTAAACGCTTAGCATACAGCCAAAATTAATCCCCTGGAAAGTGACCGTTGTGTATTCTAAAGGGATACATGCAGTGGCTGCCTGTAAGTAATTTATAAGCCATATGATTTTGTACATGTTGGAAAGCAATGTCATGGGGATTCCCTTACACATTTTAAGATCTGGGCTTCTTATTATGCTGTTGATTTTTCATTCATTATAAGGCTCTGGAGAAAAATCAGCAGTGGCTTGTGTATGACCAGCAGCGAGAGGCCTACGTTAAAGGACTTTTAGCAAAAATCTTTGAACTGGAGAAGAGAATAGAAACAGCCGCTACTTTATTCCCACAACAGATGAAAAAGACTGAATCAGAAGGTACTGAGCTATAAAAGTATTCTTTTGGGATAAGCCTGACATTTTCCAACAGGAGTGATTCATCAAATTTAGATTTTTTTTTATAGATATGTGTTAGAAAGTAAAATAACGTCATGCGTCATGTCCTTTAAGCCTGAAGTAAGAAATAGCATTTGGCAAGTCTGTTTCCGATCCCCTTGTTTTTGGATAGAAGAGGCCACAGGCCACAGGTGAGAGAGGCATCCATCACAGAGTTCTGAAGTCATGGTGATTTTCTCTACGTGAACACCTTTCCCCTTATTCAAAGTCCTTCTCAGTTCCTCCAGAGCTGACCTGGGTGCCAGTTTCCTGTTTAGGGGGTTAGATGGGTAGGATAATATATTGAAATGAGGTCTTGCCACATAGTCCTGGCTAGCCTGGTACTTAGAATTTAGCCCAGATTAGCTTCCAATTCAGAGCAGTCTCCTCTCTCAGTCTCCTAGGTTCTAGAATTATAGATGTGTGCTACTTAGACTTGACATCCGTTGTCACTTTGTTTTGCTTTCTTTGGCTCTTATATTAGCTCCAGGAGAACAGGCTTTGTAGGTGATGCTCAACTGTTTAATCCTTCCTGTGAGCTTGAGTAGTTACCCATGATGCTGTCTCTCTGCCCAGTATCCTATAGTTTTCCTTACACTGATTTCCCCTGAGTTAGACAACACCTCTTAGGAGGTAGGCCAGGAAGGGTTATATTTAACAGATGAAGAAGGTGGCTCAGCAGGTGGTAAGCTAGGAAGAAAAGATCTACTGTCTCAAATGCCAGCTCTAGCCTTCACCTCCTGACTCTTAATTTTATAAGCTGGAGAAATGCTGAGGTCTCACTTGTGGGCATATGCTTGAAGTTTTAATTTCTTGAGATATTACAAAATGCATTGTTTCATGTTGTTTGTTACAGGTTATCTTCAAGAGGAGAAACAAAAATATGATCATCTCTTGGAAAGTGCCAAAAAAGATCTTGAAGTTGAACGACAAACCGTAATTCAGTTGCGTTTAGAACTTGATGAATTTAGAAGAAAATATGAAGAAACTCAAAAAGAAGTTGAAGATTTACATCAGCTGTTGAGTGCGCAACGAAAGGCAGACATACAACACCTGGAAGAGGACAAACATAAGACAGAGAAGATCCAAAAGCTCAGGGAAGAGAACAGTGTCTTCAAGGGAAAGCTGGAAGAGGAGAAGAAAAAGTCTGAAGAGCTCGCATCTCAGGTGAGCCAGCCGCTGAGGTCTCTGTTCTTCAAATTTCAACGAAGGGTCAGTGAGTCCAGACGACCCAGGAGGCATAAACCGGAACCAGTCCCTGCTTCCCTCCGGCATTCATAGTCTAGCATGGAAGCAGATCACAAGTTAGTACCTAAATAAGCTAAGGAAAATAAAGCAAGATGATGTGAGATGAAGAAAATGGGCTCTGACAGCCTCTTAGAAGTAATGGTATTTAGAGACTTGATGGTGGGATCCTGCACAGTGACTCTCCGGGAATTCCCCTTCAGTGGAGTGTTGTATGAGGCTGCTTGTTCATTTCCCGGCTGCCCAGACTCTCCAAATAACCACACAGAAGCTGTATTAATTAAATCATTACTTGGCCCATTAGCTCTAGCTTCCTATTGGCTAACTCTTACGTATTAATTTAACCCATCTCCATTAATCTGTGTATCGCCACATGGTAGTGTCTTGCTGGCAAGGTTCAGGCTTGTCTGTTTCCAACAGGGCTACATGACTTCTCCCTGACTCTGCTTCCTTTTTCCCAGCATTCAGTTTAGTTTTCCCAGCCTAGCTCTGTTCTACCCTATCAGGCCAAGCCATTTTTTTTTTATTAACCAATGGTATGCACAGCATACAGAGGGGAATCCCACATCACCTCCCCTTTTCTGTTTAAATAAAAAGGAAGGTTTTAACTTTAACATAGTAAAATTACATATAACAAAACAGTTGTTAAGCAAGAATTACAGTTATAATATTTATACCTACTTTATCTTTCATCATAACTAAAGAAAACTATAACTATATATTCTTTAACTCCATTAAAGACTCTAGAAGGATATAATATTATGTAAACAGGAAGTGCATTGTAAGCAACTTCCAAAACTCTAGAATTGATAGAGACATCTTGCTGCCTAGACAGTCACCCAAAGATCTTCTGTATCTTTCGGGCACCCTTCTTCAGCCTACAGGCACATAGTATCCAGCAGACTTTTCCATGAAGCAGTAAATTTCAAGACAGTTCTGCTTATATTGGCAGTTTGTCAGTCACATTTTTCTGTGTCCTGCAGAATGTCTAGCAGACTCTTTTATGAAGCAGGAACCCCAAAGGATCATCTCATCTTTTTTTTTTTTTTTTTTTGGTTTTTCGAGACAGTGTTTCTCTGAAGCTTTTTTTTTTAGAGCCTGTCCTGGAACTCGCTCTTGTAGACCAGGCTGGCCTCAAACTCACAGAGATCCGCCTGCCTCTGCCTCCCGAGTGCTGGGATTAAAGGCGTGCGCCACCACTGCCCGGCTTAATTATATTTTTAAATGAGTTGCACAAACACAATATTTTAATTCAAGAGCAGAAATATATATATGTGTGTGTGTGTGTAACAAAATTGACCTTAAATTTGTATCAGTAAAGCAAGATCCATACCAATGCAAAGTATCCATCTCTATAGCATATTCCCCTTTAAATGTAAGCAAACATTTATAAACAATATTTGGGAATAGACCCCATTTAAATGCTCGGTCTCCTGAAAGAGCCAGAGTTTGCGCTGGCAGCAGGGCCTAGGAAGCCGCTGTTTCAAAATCACGCTTTTTTTTTCCCTGCTCTGACTCACAGCATTCACTAGTCACATTCTGTATGGGGTCACTGAGGAATATGACAGCGCTTTGTAAACTAAGTAGACGTCAGTGGAGGTTATTGCTATTATAATTATAATTTTTAACATCCTGCAAAAGTTGAGAGCTGAGGAAGAGTCAGTAATCTAATCTTTGCTTTCTCCGACTTCACTTTGCCAACTTTGATCTGTAGGTGTGTGGTGACATTTGGGAAAGGTTAAACAGAAATAAGTAAATTTGCTCTAGCTCTGAGGCGTAGATGAGGAACATCCTCTCTGTTACCCTACTCTGAAATGATGACTGACACCAAAGCCTCCAGGAAAGGGGTGTGGCCACACAGAGCTGTTTTCATCACTCGGTCTGGCTCTCAGAGAACAGTCAGGATGATATTATTCACCCTGCTTACAGAGGCTTCAAATAACCAGCTGGGATGAGTCCACCTGCTCAGTAGGTGTTGTCCTGGTTGGAGGTGGGCTTTGTGATGTCGGTTCCTTGTCTATCCCAAGTCTGGTCAGGAGAGGCAGGTGACATAATGCTGGCTGTCTTTGCATCCTCCAGGTCCGCATTCTCTACGAGTCTCTGTTAAAGCACCAAGAGGAACAGACCAGGGTGGCTCTGCTGGAGCAGCAGGTACTTACATGGATGCTTGGAAGTTCACTTGCTGGTAAAAAACAGAACTTCCCCTGGTATTTTAGTGTTTGATGGAGAACTATTTGAAATTTGGATAACAAAATGTTTTTAAAAGACTAACACACATTTTCTTAGAGACTCTGTACCATTCATAGATACTGTAACTGTTTTTAAAACTGGATTCTTAGAGGCGTGGTGACAGTGTTCCTGACAGGTTGGCTTTGGCAAACTTTGCTCTTCCATGGCTGTAGTTCCTACTCTAGCCTAACAGGATATCTTACTAGGTCACCCAATGAATTCAAGCAGAGTGGGCACCATTTATTCTCAGAATGTACACTAGAATTTCTTAATATATTTTAAACCAGGGAGTAGCCATCTCTCACCCTCCACTAAAAATTCCAAGAGTGTGAAGGAATAACTCCAACCGCAACTTCAGTTGTCCTCCACTCAGCCATCCCTTAGGCTTTGGCTTTGCTAGTTCATAAACCAGCTCTTTAGCCATAAGCTGCATTTACTAATAATCTTGCTGTGCTCAGATGAGTTTTTGATAAGCAGTCCCAGCAAGTACTCTCTTGTGTTGATAAAGACATTCAATGAAGAGAACTGGGCAGGATCTAACTGCCTTGTCCTGACATATTCCAGATGCAGGCATGTACCCTAGACTTTGAAAATGAAAAACTTGACCGCCAGAATATGCAGCATCAACTCTATGTGATTCTTAAGGAACTTCGAAAAGCAAGAAGTCAGATAACACAGTTGGAATCCTTGGTAAGTTCTGAATGGCTAAATGTAAAACTTATTCTTTATTCTCTTTTGCTACCTCCCTGTTGATGTGTCAGCTCAGTCCCCAGACCAGTAACATAGCTTAAGATGAACTTTATCTCAATCAGCAGTTGCCCTCATGTGGCGCTTAACCTTACAGCATCAACCCAGGACTCAGGAGGGCGTTTCGAAGCCTCTGCTCATAGTTACTTTACTGGTGTCTGGAATTATCTCATTTAGGTTGGGTATTGCCATTCTAGAGATGTCCAATAGTACCTTGCAAAGAAGGCATAAGGCAGAAAAGAGGACATCTTGGCATTCTTTTTCATATTTCTAAGGAATTTGTGTGTATTTATGTGTCTGTGAATGTGCAAAGATAGCCTGTTAGTGCTCATTCATATATTGTCCTAGAACTGCAGAATATTTGGAATTGGGAAAATATTCTAGATATAGGTCCTAGTTTCTAAGGGAAAGGAAAAAAAAGCAATTGTTAAAGTAATATAACTTATATGTTAATAAAATAAATATATTTTTATGTGCTATAAAATATAAAATTTTAAGCTTTCTTGACTATTCTAAATTCTTTTAAAAAATAAAACAGCCAACTCTCAAAGGTATGTAGCTTCCTGGTCACTGTGTATATATTACCTATCTAAGCTGCTGGAATACTCCTCTGCTCTCTGATTTGTAATGTAGGGTTTTGTTGCTGCTCTCTTTTGTGCATTGTGGTTTTACTACCAGGGTGTGAACCACTCCCCACTGAGAGCATCTACATCTTCCCACTTCAACCTCCTGGGTGCTGGGAACTTTGCACTTCTTAATTCCTTAATTGCTTCTGTTTTACAAAACTGGCAATTGTACACACACTTTTGAAAGTGTCATAATGAATCCCATTAGTTTATACAGTGAATTTGAAAAAGTAAAAGGAATGTTCTTCCCTTTACATTTGCTGGTATGCCTCTTAACAAAGCTATCTCTATGAGCATTAATTCACTCCTTTCCTGAGCGATCAATACATTATCCAAGTTACTCATGACGATCTCACATGTTACCATTAAAATATTAATGAGCAGAAATCTAAAATAAACCGTCTGGAGGACTGAAGCATGCAGAGGGTGCACAGAGCAGTTCAAACTGCTGAACTCCCAGTCTTACGTTCAAACGTGTTCATTTGGAATTTGTTCTGCAGAAGCAGCTACATGGGTTTGCCTTCACAGAGCAGTCGTTCCCACTCCAGAGAGAGCCTGAAAACAGAGTGAAAGTTTCCTCACCCAGAAGTCCCACATCTGCCCTCAATGAAAGCCTGGTGGAATGTCCCAACTGCAGTGTACAGTACCCAGCCAATGAACATCGAGACCTGCTCGTCCATGTTGAATACTGCACGAAGTAGCAGAATCGTTCTCACCTTTGTACTGGAAAAGTCCACACTGTATCTTGTGTCGGTTTATGGGCACTTTGAATAACAGATTACATCTTTTGCACACTGACATATGAGGGAATCCTATATTTTTCTGGTTTCTTGGCATTTTCTTGGTAGTGGTACCTCCCGGAGCTGCTTCATCATTGGCTGCAGTGACAGGATGTGGTGAGCAGTGGGTACTCAGACTTCTAGCACTTGACACTGTTCTTCTAACTAGCACTTCACACTGTACGAGTACCCGAAGAGCAAGAGCTATTTGGGTTATTGATTATGGCTTTAAACTATTGAGCAGCAAGCAAATATTTTATGCTTTGGGGTTTTAAGAGAATTGGGAAGTAATTAACCATGGACTTACTGTGCTGATATTCTTTATGTAAGTGCTTAGCATACTGTCACTTCCAGTTTGATACCTCTTGCTTTTGTCGAACGGTTACTAGAAAAGTTGGGGAAGTTTCATAATCTCCATTGCTGTTAACTCTTCTAAACACAAAGCAGGTTTTGTTTGAAGAAGCCTTTAGTAGCTGCACATTTTCATTCATATTACCTGACCATAACTGACAAGTTTCATTAGCACAAGTTGGTGCCAAAATTAACAAAACTTACAAAATTATCTTGTCTCCTCATTCAGTTTGCAGGTATTTTATTATATCTTGGTGGGATTTGTTTTTGGGCATCCTTAAAGATGCGTGAGCAGTGTAATTATCAGATATTTGTTTTCTGAATAGGTATTTTTATATATGCTTTATGTAAACCAAAAGATGTTTTATTTCTTCAGATTTTCTAACATGCTTAAACCTGGGCTGCTGTTAGCGATATGAAGGAGAAAATAATAAAATTATTTAATAAATTTACCATGTCTCTTGTATATGTGTGTACATATATAGTCTTAAGATCTCTAATCACAAAGCAGTGTTAGGGTTCTGGATTGACACTCATAAGAGCCATGCTGTGAGGGAGGTAAAGGAGTGGAGGTGCCTCCGCTGAACAGATTGCAACTCTTAATACTTTTCTGAGCTGTTTGTCACAGAGGCAAAGCAGCGAATCTGTAAAGGTATATGGAATTTTGGCTTTTGAATTTGGGGTGCATAAAAGTTGCATAGATCTGTTAATGTAAATAAAATTTTGTCTTTGGGGTTAATCATCCCAAATGCCTACTATCTTCAACTGCAGTTGGACAAAAGATACAGAAATACTTTTCGGTTAGATAGCTTACTTTGTCTGACACAAGTGGCCACAGTATTTAATTCTAAATGTGTAAATGTGTGTCATAAAATTTTTCCCTTTGCAATATTTCATTAAGCAAGGCATTACCTCAAGGTTTTTTTTTTTGTTGTTGTTTGGTTTGGTTTAGTTTTGGGCTCTTTTGAGACAGGGTTTCTATGTAGCCTTGACTATCCCCGAACTGACACTGTAGACCAGGCTGGCCTTGAACTCGGAAATCCACCTGCCTCTGCTCCTGAGCACTGAGATTAAAGGTGTGCACCACCACCACCCGGCTTTCATTGAGTTCATAGATGTGGAATATGGCTTATTCACGCAGTGGGTGGTGGCTTGACCATTCAGACATAGAGACCAGGCCTTTGGCCTCTGCTTGTTTGGGCAGAAGCTAAAGCAGCCCCTTTGACCTGGCAGTCCCTGAATCTGACTTCGGGGGTACGTTTCTGTAGTTCACTGGAGAATTGAAGCTGGGTGCTTCCCCTGTGTGTTTCAACCACCATCTAGACACCAATATAAAACTGTACTTTGCGAAGATGTCAAGAAAATGGATCAGTTCTGAAGTGTTTCCCCATGTTCAGCAGCTTTTTTTCATATTTTCATTTGTAGATGATAACAGGAACAGTCTTTTTTTTTTCCCCCTGGTTCATGTTAGAGAAGCAAGAGTCAGTCAAATGTTTAAGACCTGAAAACCTTGAAGGGTCAAATTCAGTTCTGTTTCTTCACTGTCTACCTTTTGTATGGCACATGTGGTTAGGCCATGGTTGATTCTGGAGGACAAATATGCTGCGCCAGAAACTTCTAGGTGTTTAATACTTATTCCTAATTGCAGCTCTGAAGTATGTCCTGATACCAGCATTCAGAGGTTAAGCAGTGCACCCAGGTACTATGGGATAATCCTTCTGTACTGTGAAGATGTGGTACTCTCATTGTAAAAAAAAAAAAAAAAAACTGACCAGCCAATAGCTAGACAGGATTTTTGGGGCAGAGAATGCTAGGAAGAAGGGCATAGCCAAGGGGTCACAAGGAGGCACAAGAGAAGCAGATGACCATGCTATGTTGAAAAAGTGCTGCCATGTGGCAAAGCATAGATAAGAAATATGGGTTAATTTAAGTTGTAAGAGCTAGTTAATAGAAAGCCTAACTATTGGCTGAGCATTTATAATCAATAATAAGTCTCAGTGTGGTTATTTGGGAGCCAGCTGGCAGGACCGAGATGACTGCCAGGATACAGAGAATTCTGCCTACACCCAGGGCTGTTACTAATGTGTAGGAAAAGGCAGTGTCTACAGAAGGATCCATCATCCCTCTCTTTAATATTGTTAATTCAACAAACACACACTGGGGCTGTCATTTTAGGAGTCTCCCTCTATCCATTATGCCATGCATATTGGTACACTTAGGTGATCCCAACACCTAGGATGCTGACTTAGGAGACTCTTGAGTTCCGGGCCAGTCACTACATAACAAGACTGATACAAATACCAAAAAAAAAAAAAAAAAAAAAAAAAGCCCACAGGGAAAAATATATTTGGTGCATAATGTATACAAAGTGGGTTTTTTTTTAAAAGAAATAATATTTGAGATTTTATTTTTATCTTATATTAGCATTTGCTAGCATGGATATCGTGCATGCTTACAGTGCCCACAGAGGCCAGAAGAGGGCATCAGATCTCCTGGGACTGGAATTCCAGAGGGTTGTTGAAGTGCCATGTGGTTGGAGAATTGAACCTGGGTCCTCTGGAAGAGCAGCCCTAACCCTAACCCTGACCCATCCACCAGATTAATGAGTTTTGACTTATGTGTCCTTGTAACTTTCAGCCAAATAGACATGCACACCACAGCACCATCCCTGAAAGTTTCTTTATTCTGGTTCCAGTCCCGAAGCCCTTCCTCACGGAGACAGTCTTGTGTCTGTTACCATGCAAGGTCTTGAAGATCACATATATGGAGTTACATATTTGGATCTTGCTTCTTTGACTCACTAGTGCTTTCAACTCTTCTGTGTTTTTATTTTTTAAATCTCCATCCTTTTAAAAGTATAGGTTAACATACAAGTAATGGGTTTCATCATTGTGTGTGTGTGATGCTACTTTTTAAAAATCATTTATTTCCTTCCTCCAGATAGTCTTGGAAACCTCTGCTTTCATCCACATATATTGCGTTATTCTTCTTTTCCATTTCGTTTTTGCTTTTTTGTTTTGTTTTTCAAGACAGGTTTCTCTGTAGGCTTGGCTGTCCTGGGACTCACTCTATAGACCGGGTTGGCCTCAAACTCACAGAGACCTCTGCCTCCTGAGTGTTGCCTTTCCATTCTTACGATATTTCCTCCTTTCTCATGATGGCCTGCATTTGTGTACACACACACATTCACAGACACGGTTCTTCCATGTACCTATAATTTGGTTTTTTAATAGCTGAATAACATTCCATTTTATAAACACTATATTTTTATTGATTTTTTCTTTTTTTTTTTTTTTTTCGTTTTTTGAGACAGGGTTTCCCTGTAATTTCTAGAGCCTGTCCTGGAACTAGCTCTTGTAGACCAGGCTGGCCTCGAACTCAGAGATCCGCCTGCCTCTGCCTCCCGAGTGCTGGGATTAAAGGCGTGCCCCACCACTGCCTGGCCTTATTTATTTTTTCTATACTTGTCTTGGTAGGAATTTGCACCTTACCTTGCATAAGTGTTGTGGGTACTTGCTTGTTAGTTTTGGTGGTGTGGGAATCAAACCCAGAGCCTTATGCATACTGAATATGTACTTTATTGCTGAACTACAGCCCAATCCTCTTATGCAAATATTTTGGGGGGGGGTCTATTTTTTTCATTTCTATTAGGAAAAGGCTTACAATGGGTCATAATAGGTAATATTTATCCTTACTGACAAGTACCCAACGGTATTTTTCAGTGACTAAAGGAATTTTTTTCCAATGGGCCTCCTCAGGGAAGAACCATGTACACAGTGGCCAGTCAGTGACTTCTGCAACAACTTTGCTATAAATACACCACTGATCGCTTAATGTCTCTGCATAGGTGAAAACCTGAGGCCCAGAGGCAATTCCCTGGTCCTCAGGCGCAAGCTGTTTCCAGCTGTCTGTCCTGGCTTATCCCAGCCACATTTTAGAGCGGGAGTACTGCATCTCAGGGGCCTGGCGGGCAATGAGATGGGGCAGCCGCTACGGTGGAGGCTGGAAGTGCATGTTCTTACAGGGGAGCTCTTTGTCCACGAACAAGGAATGCAATATGGCCGTACTTGTTACTTCTCTGTTGCTATAATAAAACGCCATGACTAAGACGACTTCTAGGAGGAAGAGTTTATTTTGGCTTATGGTTCCAGAGGGGTAAAAGTCCATCATGGCGGGGAGGCATGGCAGTAAGGGGCAGGTACGACGGGAAGCATGGTGGCAGGCACGGGGGTGGGGGGGGGGGCTGACAGTTCACCTCTTAAACATGCGCACAAAGCAGGGAGAGCAAACCGGAAGTGGAGCAATACTATAAGCTCTCAAAGCCCACCTCCAGTGGCACGCTTCCTCCAGCAAGGCTATACCTCTCATACCTCCCCAAACAGGGCCACCAGCAAGGGACCCAGTATTCGTATACTGGAGCCTGTGGAGGACATTTCTCAGCGAAACCACCACAATGGCTTAACTTAGATCTTGTTGAGAGGAACCTAAAATTTTAAAACATAAAACCTCCCACAAAAACAAAATAAAACAAAACTTTCACTTGTGACTTGCTTGTGATGGGAAGGAAGCCAAGGAAAGCACAGGGTTCTGGCCGGCCATGTGAGCACTTAGGTTTCCTTGTGTCCAAGTCAGTTCACCAGGTGCGTTGGAGCCACATGGCAGACACAGCCCTCCCTAATCCTTCCCTTGTCACCTGCCATCTGGCAGCTGTCAATGACTACATTTCTGGATAGAGGTGACGAGCAGCCAGCGTTTCCTGATTACCTTCTCTTCCCCCAGGCCCACACAGAAGGAAGGTCAGCTGTGGGAGGAACCGGCTTTGGGTCCAGGAAATGCCCTCAGAGCCTCTTGTAAATGCTGATCCTCAGGCCTCCAGATCTCCACCTAATAATAGGGAAAGTGTATGTTTAAATAGTTCTCTGGGGGATTCTGGGCGTTACTGATTGGAACAAATTCAACGTTATGGTATAACAGATTCCAGAGATGGAGTCCTTTGCCCAAGGTCAGAGAAGAAGGAAGAGCCCAGGTTCTTCAAGGGAGTAGCAGTCTGGCCTTGTGTGTGAAATTCTAGTAAATTATTCTTTTGGAGATCTCCAGTATCTGGTCTCCTAAGTCAGATCTACTCATTTATGGGCCTCACTCACATTTTTCCTTGTGCTCTAGTGCTGTTGGCTCTGGATGGTTAAATGGGAAACACCAGGGCTGCATTCAAGAGACGTCTCCTGTCTGCTTCCAGTGGTAATGCTCAAACAAGGCCGAGAGGTCAAGGACCAAGGGCAAGGTTTACATAGAGTGAGGTGAGGGTACACAGCCCTGAGATTGTTCCACAGTTCCGAAAAAGTGGGAATCCCCAAAGAACCAAACTCACACAGTGCCACTCAAACCAGAGAAGGAATGTCTTGCCAGAAGGAACAGGTGGGCATCTGACAGCGGCCTTCACTCACCTTCCAGGCTCACCCACTCAGCAGCCCTTACAGGAAAGCTCCCTGTTGTAGTTTAGGTCTGAAATGTGCCAGAAAGATGCATGCATTGAAGAACTGATCATCAGGGTGTCATTGTTGGGAGGGGTAGAAGCTTTAAAGGACTGAGTCTCATGAGAGGTCTTTAAACCATCTGAGCATCTCTTTGAAGGGGACTGTGGTCTTGACTTTTCTCCTTTTTTTTCTTTTTCCCTTTTTTTACTTCTTGGCCCTGAGGAGAGTGGCTTTGCTCTGTTCCATGCTCCCAACTATGCACAGGCCCCAGACAAACAGGGTCCAACAATCATGCCTGAAATACCCAGGATAAAACTGTCTTTATGAGTTCAACTTAACCATTTTCTCTAGTGACCAAAAGCTGGTTTACATTTCCTGAAGAATCTTACCCATCTCAGAGACTACCAAGCCCAGACCTCATCACTTGACCATGAAATGTTTAACCATCTGCAGCAGATAAGGTGCTATACAGCTGTAGAGGAAACTGGAGGGTTCCATCTGATGTCTCCCCAAGGTCGAGAGAAAACAGACTCTCCAAACAAGGCGATGGCCGATTTACTAGTTAAGGGAACAACTCTTCAAGCAAGGATCATATTTGTTGTTACAAGTGAATTGCTGAACAGAACCGGAAGAAAACATGACCTGTATTATATGGGTAACTTTCTGATGTCAAGTCTAAGGGGAAGGGCAATAGCTTTGACCCAGATTCTGATACAGTAAAGGGCATTTTCCATAGCCTAGTATCTTAATGTTGGGAACCACGTAGTCTCAAATATATGGAAGGCAAACTTAAATGTTTACCTGGTAGATGGGAAAATAAATTAACTAGGGTTTTGCGGAAGGAAAAGAAGAACAGACCAAGTATTACTTGGCTATTTCAGTCACAAATTGTGCTAATGGACATGAGCCACCTTGTATGGAAGACTAAGGTGAGTATCTGTGTGGATGATGAAGGTAAGCTCCCTCCTGTTGACCATGAAGGCAGGCAGCCTGGTGTGGGTGATGAAGGCAAGCAGCTTCACGTGGACACTGAGGGCAAGCTACCACCCACGGATGATGGAGAAGCAGGAAGGCGAAAATGATGAAGATGTACCTTTCATTTCATCTCCATCAGGCAGAGATGAATACCGAGCCACAGACAGCAGAACTAAGGACAGCCTTCCTGAGCCTGTCATCATCAATATTAATTTCCTCAGATGCTTATTAGGTTTAAATGTGTTCCATGACTTTAATGCATACATGTGGCAGTAATGAATTCTTCCCTTCAGGAATGCACTTTACAGAAATGAGTCTGTTTATTGTAGACAAGAAGGAAGCACTTCTATTTGAAAGTTTCTTTTGTATCTTAAACAACATCAGCGGAGTACAATGCTCTGGTAAAAACCTGGGCAGGGAAACCATTGGCCTGGGTAGAAATTCTAGTGCTCATTGACCCTGAGCAAGCCACTTAACTGTTTCTGTACCTCAGTTTCCTCAGCTCCAAGATAGGAATGGTGGCACCCAGCTAGCACCATAGGGTGTTCTGACCCTCAGGGTCTGCTTTATATCCCAAGTGACACCTCATATGGGCCCTGTAGATTTATTCTCATCGTCACGCTCTATGAAAATCCTGTGGTCAGCACACAGATAAGAAAGCTGTGTTTGGAGAATGTAAGTGACTTGCTCAAGGTGACAATGAAGACAGTGGCAGCTAAAATGTGAATATGAGTATCTGCTTCCAGAGACCTAGCTACTACCGTCCATCCCCAAGCATTCAGGCCGCCACTTTTCAAGCATTCAAAGCCAGAAAATGGGGAGAGCGCACTATAGATGGAGGGTAACACGCAGAATTAGTTCCATTTTCTAGCAATGATTGCAGTGTAGATGGGGGGAGGTGGAAAGAATACAGGAGAAGAGGGTGACACCACCTGACCCCAAGAGCCCCATCTGCTTTGCCTATCTGTCTAAACTGCATTTCTTCATCCTTTTCCAATGTCAGTACAGAGCCACTCAACTATGAATAACTGAGAACTACACAATCAAGATGTTTATTGCTTCCAAAACAAGAGAGTCAGGAAAAATGGCTCAGCCAGTAAAAGCGCTTGCTGCTGCCCAAACTTGGTGACCTGAGTTCAATCCCTGGAAGCCATGTTAGGTGAAAAGAGAGCCCATACTCTTCTGGCCTTTACACGTCACATGTATCTCTATCTCTCTCTCTCTCTCTCTCTCTCTCTCTCTCTCTCTCTCTCTCTCTCTCTCTCTCGCTCTCTCTCCCTCTCCCTCTCCCTCTCCCTCTCTCTCTCTCTCTCTCTCACACACACACACACACAATACACATATACAACAGTAATAAGCTTTAAAAAAATGGGCCAGAGAGGTGGCTCAGAAGATGAAGACACTGGCATTACAAGCTGACAACCTGATTTTAATCTCTGGAAGTCACGTATAAAGGCAGATGTGGGGTAGTACGCATCTGTAAGCCCAACATCCTTACAGTGATTTGGGAGATGGAGTCAGGAGAATAGCCTGAACACAGGACAGCAGAAACAGGAAGAGAGAGCCTGCTTCGAAGGTGCGGAGTGAGGTCTGACTCCTGAGAGCTGTCCTGTGATCTGCAGACATGCACTGTGGTACACATGCACCCCACCCCAGTAATTAAGATATTAGTTGCAATGTTAGAAATGATAAAATGAAGTGTGGCCCCAGACAATGCCAGTTTAGGTCATCAATCTCACACCATTAGGTCTCTAAGTTCTGTGACACTATTGTCCTTTCCTCGTGTTCGCATTACAGCTGCAGCTGCTTCTACTTTCACAGTCTAACAGACTTTGTCTAAAACTGTGACGATGGCTAGCTAGCTGGAGCAATGGATCTGAACAGGAACTCCGTGGCACGTGTCCCCTGTGTTCTATTGACTAGAATGTTGTATATGAACAAAGATCGTGCTGGATCTTGGTACCCAGTAAGCCCTGAAATCTCAGTATCTTGGCACGATGGGGTTATTCCTTACTTGTGTCTCAATCCTTGTGTGCTGGGAGTCTCCTTCGTCTTGTAGCTATAACACCCAGAACATGTGGCCGAGAAAAGAAAAGAAAAAGTCTCCTCTGGGCTCCCATGGTCTCTCTTGTGCCTCTCTTCATAGTGGTCCTTTTCTCTCAGAATCATGGCCATCTTTCCAACTTTCACTTGCCATACCATCCTCCCACCCCTCCAAAAGCTGTAAGTTTTATAAGGTCAGAGATTGTGTTTCCCTCCCATCTTCCATGCCTGACCCATGGTGTGAGCTCCACAGATGTTTTAAGGAACCCCAATAAGAATGAGCATTTTTTTTTATAAACAATGATTTCAATCATTTGTGTCTAAGACATGTCTGGCTTTTTTAATCTTTAGAATTTCCAGTAGAGTCATAGCAGAGCAAGGGATATGAATCAGCCAATAAGCAAACATGGCTGTAAAAGAGACTGCAAAGCCTACCTCAGATATGTGGCCATAAATAAAGTCAATATTTGATCAATAACATGACCTGGGAAAAGCATTTCTTTAAAGGAACTGACTTTGGGAAACTCAAAGGATCTTTAAATGCCTGGCTTTGGAGCTACAACCAAAAGTCCCTCTCCAAGGTTGGTGTTAGAAGTTTCTTACGTGCCCCAGCACATGGTCACACAGCAATGGTGGCTGATACAGGAGGGAAGCAGTGCCTGGTACTGGAAACCTAGCCTACCCAGGGCTAGTCATAGATCTCAGAGGAGAACCAACAATCTTCACTAAGTCAGCATAATCCTTAGCTACAGTCTAAACATTTATCTTTACACCCACAGATAAGTATGGTCCTCGCCCCTCATCAAGGAAACTTCTCTTTGCAACAGAGGGAGACCATGACAGAAAACCACAGCCAATCAAAATGCAGAGCAGTGGAGCCCAGGCCCAGTGGACACAGCTACAAAACAACTCCGGCGCCAAAGGCCCAGAGAACATTGTAGAAAAGGGGACAGAAAGAGGGCGTGTGAAGGCCAGAGGATCAAGGAGTTTGCTATGAGATTGTGTCTCCTAGGAATGCCAGAAGCTACACCCATAAAGTCTCACCAACGTGACTGGCCAAGCCTGAGGTGAACATGGACAATGTCAAAGTAGATGGGGAAGCCCATGGGGCCTCAAGTCTACACAAAGAGCTATAACTAATTAAGAAATGCTGAGATCAGGAGAAATGGTCTTCCCCAGGGAAGAACACATCAATTGGATACCCAATAGCCAATAGCCAGTCCTAAAAACATATATACAATTAATGTTATATAGACCAAGCATGTGGTACTAAGGAATAAATAAATAAATATATAAATATATATATACACAACACAAATATATACATATATATGCATATAGTAACTGTTAATGAAAAAGAGGCCATGAATTTTAAAGAGGAGGGAAATGATGTAATCTCAAAAATAAATACTTAAAAAAGAGGTTAAAAATTAAATTTCCAGAAAAATTAATTAAGGAACTTTGGCAAGTAAGATAAACTACCAGTAAGGATTGTCACCACTACTGTGGTCAAAAACATATGGAGGATTAATTCTGCAAGGCACCAGACCTAATGATCCCACTCGGCCATGAGTCAGGTCCCATTTCTGTGCCTGTTCTGCTGATGGCTCCAGAGGGATTATTTAAGTTCTGGAGTGATGGCGAGGAAGATGAAAACCAGGCTGTCTCTCCAATTCCAAAAGCAACAGATTTTAATCAAGCTTTAGCTGGATCCAGGCTCTGGTCCTGGAAACTCTTGGCCCAAATCTCCTGGCTTGTAACAACAGTGTATTTCTTTCCACGCATGTGTTCCTGGATTGACAGGTTCAACTGGGTGGTCACTTTTAGCTTCTCATTTACTTGAAGTTGGATCATCTTGGGACTTGGAATGCCATTCAGTGCCACATCTACTGCATTCTGTTGTCTGGAAATGGCCACAACACAAAGCTAGTTTTCAGGGGAGGAGACTACACAGGAGGATGATGACCAGGGTCCTCCCTTTGTTGGGAACTGTCTTAGAGACTGGCAGTTCCGTGAGCAAATCTAAGTGAGCAAAATGTAAGGAACCCTCTGGCACATTCCTGTCTCTCAAGTAATGGTCTTTCATAGCCTGTGAGGGGGACAGGTCAAGTAGATCTCTAACACACACACACACACACACACACACACCACACACACACACACACACACACATGCACACGCACACAGAAAAAGAGAGAGAGAGACTTCTTTGTCAATTTTTCTCTGCAAAAATTATGCCATGCCATTTCTTTACTTGAATATAGGACTGGAACTTTGGTGTTTAGACGCCTAGGCCAGTGCCCTTCACAGAATTATCTAAATCGCCAAGGTTCAGAACTCTTGGGCACTTTGGATGAAATGGGGAGAAGACAGAGTCTCCGCCAGCTCAATGTAATCAAGGGGATAGAACTATGGAGCCAACACTTAAAGCATAAAAGGCAAGCACAATGGTTAGTGTTTTGACACGTGACTACACTTAGATGCTGGGAAACTGACATGGACCCACCACTTCCCAGGGTAATGATCTGTGATTTATGGGCCCATCCTTTACATGAATATTCAGAAATATCCAGCTATTGCTATGTGCTCTCTAAGGCTTTTTCTAGGAGTTAAAACTTAGTAGCTGGGCATGGTAATGCACACCTTTAAGTTCAAGGCCAGTCTGGTCTACATAACAGGTTTCTAGTCAGCTAGGACTACACAGTGAGACCCGGTTTAAATAAAAGCATTAAAAGTTAAAGTTAGAAATCAGGTATAATTAAGTATCGAAGTAAGTCTGGCATGGTGATACATTGCTGTCAGCACTGAGGAAGAGGCAGGAGGGTTAGGAGTTCAAGGCCAACCTCAGCCTCCTAGTGATTCAGAGACCAGTTTGGTCATGTATGACGGGACCCTGTCTCAAAGACAAAATACGACAAACATGAAAAATTAAATGTCTAGTAAGAAAGGGTTTGTTAAACCATGAAAGAATATTATTCTTTTTAAATGATGCTGCAGAAAAATACTTAGCTCAACGTAAATGATTACAGCATTATTTACAAGGAAAAAGATGATTTTTGAAAGAATATGAAATTATCTTCTTTTTAATTATTTTTATAATTTATTAAATTTATTGCATGTGCATTGGTGTGAAGGTGTCAGATCTCTTGGAACTGGAGTTACAGACAGTTGTGAGCCGCTATGTGGTACTGGGAACTGAACCCAGGTCCTCTGGAAGAGCAGCCAGTGCTCAGAACTGCTGAGCCATCCTCCCAGGCCTCTTTCTTATTCATGCCCTCACATTACATCCCATGCAGAAAAGAAGTCCATAAAGAAAAAGGGGTGGGGGAGCAGTGATGACACTCATCTCGAATCGGGAATTCTGACTGGTGCAGCGTTCATTTCACTGCACATAGCAGATGCTACCATTATGTTATTTGTGTATGTGTGTGCTGTATGCTCATGTGCATGTGTGTGCAGGTTCATGCTTGCAGGATATACATTCAGAGGTCAGACGGCACCATTCAGGAATCAGTTTTCTCCTTCCACTGTGGGATCCTGGAATCAAATTCAAGTCATCAGATCTGTGAAGTAAGTGCTTTTACCCAGTGAGCCATCTCATAGGCCCAGGTATTACTTTTGATCAAAGCCTTTGATTTATTTATTTATTGAAAAAAACCGGCAGATTTAAACTGATCTCACTCACCAAGATGAAAAGTGTGCAAAGGGACAGTCTAGAACCTTACAACCTTACATCTCTTTCAAATGCTTTTTAATTCAAGGTCTAATTTGATTTCTACAACTCCAGAAGACTGGACCACAGTGTTGTTTCTATACGTCTGTGAAGCTGACCTGGCTGTTTACTGGCAGCCAGGGACAGCCAGATCTCCAGGGCCTCAGATGCTGTCACAACACATTGCAAGCTCATGCTTGCTTTTGGAGAATCCATTTTCTATGCCACTTCATCTCCTGCTGTGCCAGCTGCCTCCCTGCTACTTTAGCTACCCAGAATCCATCACTCCATCCTTCAGTGGCCGTCAGCACTGGAAACCTGTGCTCCTCCAGCTCTGTCCAAATTCCAGATGTGGGCGACTCCAGCCTCGCCATCAGGAGTCTGCCTAGGAATCCTGCCAGCAATGTTAGAGAAGTGTTTGTGGCATGGTCAGGAGGCAGGCAAGTGCTGCCATGGCCTCGCTTCCCCTGCAGGACAGGGTGTTGATGCAAAGCCAGTTCAGAGGCGGAAGCAAGGCGGCACCCAGCCAAGTCTTTGGATAGCTCAGTCCAGATGTGCCAGAGAGAAGCTATGCCCCTAGGATGTTGTGCTTACTTGTGTCTGCGAGACAACTACTTTTTCCTTCCTTCATTCCTACCGCTCTTCTTGCTTCTTTCCCTTTTTTTTTTTTTTTTTTTTTTTTTTTTTTTTTTTTTTTTTTTTTTTTTCTGGTTTGGTTTTGTTCTTGTTGTGGAATTCCTGTTAGCTATCAACAACATGTTTTATGAAAACCATGTTCTGCAGCCTCAGTTTTCTCCTCTCTAGACCGAGGGCAATAACACCATCCAGCTCCTGCACAGACTGTGACCCTTGCATGAATCAGTATTATCAGGATAAGCACGGAGCTTACTATGCTCTGGGGGGTCGGTAAGTGTTACCCATCACTTCTAGGGCCTCAGGAAGAGTTGAATTCAGGAAAATGTTTCTTTCTAAAAATGAAAAAGCAAAGGCAAAGAAGAGCCCAGAGCATGAGAAAAGAGATTAATGAACTCATCAGCAAGCTGAGAGTTCAGACTTTATGGCTTGGGAGTTCCCTACCCCGCCCTTTTCACACATGTGCATGAGCATACATGCGTGAACACACATGCTCACCCTCTCAGGATCCCAGATGATGCTGGGTCCAGGGGAAACCTGAGCCACTATGTCAACAGTTATTAGAAACAGCAGGAGGATTAATCAGGCATGGAGGATGGGAGCTGTAGTGGTTGGCAGCACAGAAGCGGCTGGTTTTGCAATACAGTTTGGAGAGAAGGCAGGACAGTAATTTAGGGGAGAGTTAGCCTGGTCTCAGCGCCTCTGCCTTGCTGTAGAGGACACAGTACTGGCCCTGGGCACCGGCTCAGTGAAGACTGGTGGTTTGAGCAGAGTGTCAAGGGTGACCAAGCCAAGGCTCTCAAGGACTCTGTCTGAAACTCAGCCAGATGTTAGTACAGCAGGACTGAAATGGACGTGAGCTCCCACACACATGCGGAGGAACACACTCTGGCTGTGTTCACAGAAAAGGGCATTCTGTATGTAGTTCATAGACTCTCCGTTGGGAGGACTAGAGGACTGCCCCTGGAGATACTCCAGCCTGAACCCGTGTCTACACTCAGGGACTGTTCTAATGCACGCCTGTCGCTGGTGTTGCACTTCTGTGTGCCAGCAGCCCGGTGTCTGTGTCCCATTCTTTGCTTCTGTACACATCTATCTTCCTCATTCTCCTGAAATCCATCTCTCGCAATGTGTCTGATGGGCTAAGTTCAGGAAGGAGGCCGTGTTGTAAGGTGCCGGAGAAGCTAGTGTTGACCTTGTACCTTGAAGAGGCATTTTAAGTATGCTATACACCCCACTGCCAAGTATCTGTATTATATGTGCATGCATACATGGAGTAGGCATATAACCTGTGTCTAGGTCCCCTTTCTAGGTCCCCTGGGATTTTAGAAATCCAAGAACCGTCATTCAAGCCACTACCAACAGCAGGAAATCCTGTCACCTTATTTAAGTGTCCCTTTTCCTCAGTCCAGACCACTGCTCCAAGCATCACCCAGGCACCCTTCTCCTTATGACTTGTTTGTCAGGTGGCCCAGATGTGGACCCAGATTCCCCTCCCCCTCTACCCATTAAATGAAATAGTGAAAAACCATCAAAGATACACCCGACCTGTAGGGAAGATATTCCCTGCACCTCTGAGGTGGAGAGTTTGAATCATTATCTCTTCTCCCTTAGGATTCAACCCTCTGGCTTCTGGAGGCTCTGTGAGAGGCCACCAAAGCACTGGCTTAGAGCCCTTGTCCAAGGATCTGCAAAGATAAACTGGACGTTAGGCCTAAGACACAAACATGAAGCAAGTTTTAAAAAGATTTCTGCTGGGCGGTGGTGGCGCACACCTTTAATCCCAGTACTCAGGGGGCAGAGGCAGGAGGATCTCTATGAGTTGGAGGCCAGCCTGGTCTACAGAGCGAGTTCTAGGACAGCCAGGAGTACTCATAGAGAAACCTGTCTTGAAAACCAAAACAAGCAAAGAAAGAAACAAAGACTTATTTTTTCATTCTTATGTGTATGTATGTATGTATGTATGTATGTATGTGTATATGTGTGTGTGTATGTATGTGTGTATGTATGTTGTTGAGGGTTGCATTGTACAGGTGCCCACATGGGCCAGAAGAGCGTGTCAGACTCCATGGATTTTGAGTTACCGCTGACTGTGAGAAGTCTTACTGGGTGAAGGGAAAGGAACTTGGGCTTTCTGCAAAAGCAGGGAGTGGTCTGAAATGCTGGACCATCTCTCCAGCTCTACAAGCAAGTTTAGAAATGGGGATTGGATTTACATTAGATAAAATCCAGCTGTGGGATAGGTAGTGCTTAGAAACTGCCTGCAGCGGTCTTCTCAGTGGTCTCCTTCCTGGGAGAAGCCCAGGCCATGGGATAAAGCAACGCAGTCCGAGGTGGCTATCAGAAGCTTCAGCTGACTAATTGGTGACACTTGTAGTGTTCCTTGTTCGGGGGAGCAGCGTCAGTCACAGAGTTCTGGAAAAGCAGGAACCAGGAAGTGGCTGGCTGCCCATGGCCGCGCGCTTCTGAAGATGTTCCCTATTGGTCTTGCGGTTCGGTCTCCACTCAGCTGCACCTCCACCGAAGGTGAAGTGTTGGTTAGGAACAGAACCACAAGAGGCACAGGATGAGCAGGAAGGCAGAGACCCGTCCCACCACCACCCAGGTTTCTGCCACGCAAGTGCCTTGTCACTTTCTGACTCCTGGAATAGAATTTCGGAATGTTTTTCTGGCTTCAGTTTCCTCCCTGGACATTTTGGGGGAGCCCAGCATCACCACAGAGTTATAGAGTCGTAGAGGAGGCCCATCCTGGTAACAGGGCTGAGGCAGGAACCTGGTGAGCCAACTGGCTTTGAGCCTGATGAGCCTTGCGGCTAGAGCATCTCCCCCAGGCCCGCTGAGCCCTTCCCTGCTTCATCTGTGAAGCGGGAGACTTTCCCACCTGCCCAGAAGACTGTCCACAGGAGGCGATAAGAACATAAATGGGAAAAGCTTTTTTTTTTTTTTTTTTTAACATTTTTTGTGGTGCCTGGTATCAAACTGAAGACTTCACACCTGCTGGACAAGTAAGTGCTCTACTACTGAGCCACACCCCGGCCCCAGGAAAAGGGGTTTTATATTCTGAGGTTTCTCCTTATGTAAGTAGGAGTCCTCCTACCACGGGGTAAAAGGCTTATGAGGCCTGAGCCAGGCCGCAAGCGGTCACTCCTCATCTTCGGGACTGCACAGGACTGTGTCCTATTTTTGTACTATAAATATCAGTAACTCAGCCGTGCGCTTCAGCTCCCGCTGCTCATCATCCCAGCTCTTGGGAGCTGAAACAGGACGAATGTCACAGCTGTAGGCTAGCCTGAGCTACCTGGTGTGAGGCTCTGTGTGAAAACAAAAGATACAAGATTACCATTTCTTTTTAAAGCGTAAGGTTGCTTTCTCGTTCACTCCCTGCTCTCATCTCCTCTTTGCTCTGACTGACACAAACACGCTATCTTTAACAGAAAGTCAGGACATAATTGCTCTAGTAAAAAAAAGTAGGCATGGTTTGCAGCCCAGGGGGAAACCGCCTGATCTTTATATTTCCTTTTCACCTTAGACACAGGAAACAGAGGCAAGCAGCGACAGGTAGCTGAGAGTCACTGCTGGAGGGTGTGTCCTTTTCCCTAGCAGCCAGGTCCTAGGAGAAAAGCTAAACATGCTAGTTATATGCATTGAGAGAACTAAAGGCTAGAATAGAAAAAAAAAAAACATGCTGGACATGCAAACTTTCAGCCACGTATGCCTTCATCTAGTTTCTGTTGCTGTATCAAAATACTTGAGTGTAGGTGGGTTAGAGAGAATAGAGGTTTGTTTGCTTCACACGTCTGGGTGCTAGCATTTGATGAGGACTATTTTTTAAAATTAAATAACAGCACAACACGGTGGAGGGCATCTGCTGAGACAGAGTAAGTGTCTGGGGATGTTCTTTTCTTGTAAATCTATTGCATGCATCATGGGGGCCCCCCCTTTAGACTTCACCCAATCTTAGTCACTTCCCTAAATACCCACATCCAATTAGCACCCACGAAGAGGGAAGTGGATCAATGTAGTTCTTCTCACACACAACCTTTTAGGATCAGATTAAATCACAGCAGCGTATTACAATAAAGGAATGTACACCATGATCTCCATTGTGGGCAAGACTCTTATCCATGTAGACAGCCCCACAGAACTAATCAAACAACTCCATCTTTCCCAGCAAAATCCCATACGGTTAGCTCTGCATAGAAGAATGGAGAGCTTTATTTTTTTTCTGAGTTAACTTATATTTTGCACTTGGAAACAAAATAAATAAAGAAGCCAAGAAGAGAAAAGAAAAGAAAAGCACTGTAAGAGGAATCATGCAATCACGCGCAAGACCATGGTCTCCGAGGGACACGCACCGTTCCAATGGGTCTTGGGCTGTAGCCTGCTCTTTGGGGCTTGCTCTGGTGTCACTCACCTGCCATCTTTGTGGTCCTGGCACCCGTGGCCTGAAGTACATGCTTCAGCAGCGTGTGTTGAATGAACCTCTCTCCCAGTAGGTGAGCCATGTGGCTCTTAGCCAAGAGAAGCCGACAGAGGAAAGTTACCGTTGAAGTGGAAAGGGACTTCCCCTCATGAGTTAAAAAGTTTGTTCTGGGGTATTTGAATCTTTCTGTAGAAGGAGTAAGATAATGGAGGCTCCTGCATCAGGACAGGCTAACCCTTATTAAAAGAAAACGAAAGGTGGTTAAGTTTTTCTGTTGGACCAGTTTCCTGGTGACCAGCAGCGGCAGTTGATTATTTCTGGCCAGTCCCAGCAGGAGAGGGTTCCCAGTTGGGACAGGGAGACTGTAGAGCCCAAGTGAGGGGACTGGAGAGCCACCCAGCAGCCACCCAGCTACAGACTGAGTCCTTCTTCCCAAACAGAATCTGTGGTCTTACAATTCAGAGTCTTGACATGACCTTAGAGCCAGGCTGCTCAGGTTCAAGTCTGAATTCCCAGGACTTTAGGCAAATCCTATAACCTCAGTTCCACACCCTCAAAGGGAGACTAATGAAAACACCAACCTGCACCAATAATTTACTTCTGTTCAACAAATCACTCCCCAAGTCTGAGATCTCAAACCAATAACAAACGTTCGTTATCTCCATTTCTGAGGGCCAGGTGCTTGGGAATGGCTTACCTCAACACTGAGACTTCTTACAAACTTCAGTCACGTGTTGATCGTCTGAAGGCTTCACCAGGCCTGGAGGACCTCCTGAGAGCAGCAGTGGCGTCTTGGGATTGGTACTAATCCCTTATATACCAAGGTGAGGTAGAGATCAGTCACACTGGGACTTCACTGATGGTGGTCAAGCAGGGCTGTCCAGCGGGAGCCATCTCAGTCCTCACGGCCAACACATTTGGTAAACTACTTTCACAGCAGTCTCAAGTAGCCACAGAGACTGGATCCCACCCTCTAAGGTGTGTGTGTGTGAGAGAGAGACAGAGAGACAGAGAAAGAGACACAGAGAGAGACAGAAACAGAGACTGGCTTTTTTCCCCCCCAAAGACAGATTTCTTATTTCATTAAGTCTATTCCCTCCTAGGGGTGGTGGCTCATAGCTTGTGCTTCTCATTTTAGCACTGGTTGCAGAGTATGGAGGCCGAGACGGGACAATAACAGAGTCAAAGTCAGCCTGGGCTACATAGTGAAATCTTACAAAACAAATAGCCTGAAGAGACGGCTTAGTGGGTAAGAATAGTTGCTATGTAAACATGAAGATCTAAGTTCAAATCCCCAGTGCCCATGTAAAAAGTCAGAAGCAGTTGCTTGTGCCTGTAACCTCAGTACTGTGGAGCACAGACAGGAGAATTGTTGGGCTTGCTGGATGCCAGCTTAGCTCCTGGTTCACTGAGAACTATTTGAAAGGAATAAGGTGGAGAGAGATAGAGGAGGAGAAAACTGCCTGTTCTCCCCTAGCCTCTGTGAGCACACACACAGTGATCACACTTGCGCACACACACATCTCATACACCTGCGTACAGCACATCCTCACATATACAAACCCCCAGTTCCCTTAATTTGTATGGTTAATAATTTTATCTCTATATGTGATGTAGGAGTCTCCTCTGTATGTTGTGAATACCATTGGTTAATAAAGGAACTGGCTTGGCTTGAGAGGGTAGAACAGAGTTAGGTGGGGAAAACTAAACTGAATGCTGGGAGAAAGGAGGTGGAGTCAGAAAGAAGCCATGTAGCCTCCAGAGACAGACATGCCGAAACTTTGCCCTTTGCTGGACATAGCGATACGCAGATTACTAGAAATGGGTTAAATTAACATGTAAGAGCTAGCCAATAAGAAACTAGAGCTAATAGGCCAAGCAGTGATTTAATTAATTCAGTTTTTGTGTGATTATTTCTGGTCTGAGCTGCGGATAGACGGGAATGACCAAACAGCCTTCCTACAACATATATGAACATAAATGTTTTATGATAGGCATAGTTCCAAGCATTGGCCATGTCTCGGGAGAAGCCTCTACTTTCAGCAGCTGTCTTATCTTTTAATTTTTTAAAATTTATTTAAATTTTTTATACAGTATAGCTTGATCATATTTGTCCTCTTCTCCAAATCCTCCCAAAGCCTACCTACCCAACTTCATGCCCTTTCTCTCTCTCTCTCTCAAAAAAAAACCCTACAAAAACCCAAAAACCAAAATGGCTATCAAAAACCAAACAAACAAACAAACAAAAAAAAAATAATAAGACAAAAACAATACTAAAACCAAAAATAAAACCCTAAAAAAAAAACCCTAGAATTCATTTTGTTTTTGTCATCCTGGGCATGGGACCTGCCCTCAAGTACAGCTGAATACCCAGTAACACTTTGGATTTGAATTAGAGAAGACTAGTTTTTCCTTTCCCAACAGGTTTCAATTGCAGACAGCTTCACAGTTAAGGTTGGGACTTTGTGTCTACCTCCCCATCCCAGTGAGCAACTGTTCTTCACAACCGCCACACCTCCAGGACTTTAGTGAACACTGGATGAATTAATGCAAGTAAGTGCCAAAGACCGCCAGGCACACGGTCATTACCCCCGAGTGACCGCCGAAGACCGCCAGGCACATGGTCCTTACACCCGAGTGACTGCCATTCACACTCTCCTTGTTACTACGGTTACTGCTTTATTTGCTTTCCTTGCCTGCTCCTCAGTTCCCTCTCCCTAAGTTATCTCAGCACTGGAGGCTGACCCCCCTCTATTGACTTTTGGGACCTCCTGAGAGTGGCAACAGCTTCTTTGGATTGACCCGAATTCTTTATCTCCCAGGAAACGTACTACTGAGCCACACCAGTCGTGACAGGGGTCAAGCAGGGCTGTCCCGTGGGGGCCATCTCAGTCCTCATGATTGCTGAAGGGTTGGCCCTTGCTCTTCCTTTTTCACCTCCTCGGTGGGATGCCCAGGACAACAAGCCTGGGGGACATACACAGGGCCCTTACCCTTCTGCTACCCCGGTGTGGCAGGGTGGAATGAAATTTGAGAATTTGAACAAAACCCATCAGCAAGAAGATAGAACCACCCGTCTCCAGTGTGTAGGCTGTCCCCTGCAACCTAGGGCAGTTTGTGGAGGCTTTGGCAACCCCAGAGCCTTGGCTGTATCAACCCTGAAGGAGTGATGCCTCCTCCTAACAGGCCTGCTCGGAGTAGGTTCTGTGTCTAATGGAAAGACTGGTGTGCTAGCTGTGGTCTAGGCACCATGCTTCCCATGTCTGCCCTGGTCTCACCTGTGAACGATTCAGAAAGAGGTAGCTCATCACTTTGATGAGTTTCAGTTTCTGGACTTCTTTTCTTTAGCTTTAGGTATAGGTTCATGGGCCTGAGGCATGCAGGAGCATCACCTTGTGGGCCTTTCCTTTCATGGATGGTTCTATGGCTGCCCTCTCTCCCCTTGCAGTCAGGATCTATTGCAGAGCAGAAGACAGAGCATCCCCCTAATCCCACCACCTCTGAAAACCAATTTCTTTTCCTCCTGCCTCTTGCTCCATCTTCTCAGAACAGGATCCCACGCCCCTGAGTGGGGCGGGGGGGGGGGCATCTTGCACTCCGAACAAGGTTGTTCTTACCTCCCCCATTTGGGAAGTTTACTTTCCCTTTTGTGTTTTGAGATGGCCTTGAACTCACTATGTAGTCAGAGGATGGCCCTGATTTGCTTCTCCTGTCTCCCCCTCTCAAAAGGCTGAGACACAGCTGGATGCACCACATCTGGTTTTAGTCATGCTGGGAATTGTACCCAGGGCCTCCTGCATCTCAGACAGGCACTCTATCACCTGGGAGACATCCTCAGGTCCCCCCCCACCCCCACATCAATGCTCACTGCGCTTTCTTCAAGGAACCTAAGCGATCTCTGATGAACAAGGCTCTGGGTGGTATTCAGACTCAAATAATAGCACAGAAGAGGTGTGAAAGTGTAGACAGGGAGTGCGCACTTGACACACGCATTGGAGGCAAGAAAGAGTGATAGATAGAGCAGCAAGCACTGCCATACAAACTTGATAACTTTTTTTTTGTAAGAAGAGAAATAAAACTACGTGAAGAAAAATCCCCTCTGCTACCCACCCCTGGCTTGGTTGAAAATGTGAGGGAAAGAGGAACAAAATCATCCACAGTGCTGGACTTCCCTTTCACTTGGAAACCTACTGTCCATATTTACATTTGGTGGCTCCCTGTCTTGTTTCCATGGTTCCACGGGAGAAGGGGAGAGGCAAGAGAGCATGCTAATAGTAATTAATGGCCATGAGCAATCAGTTGACTTTCAGCCCATGGTTTCCTGGTTGGGTGTCTACAGAAGGTGTAGATGACCCGGTGACTCTACATAGCTGTGTGGATGAAGGAGATTTCACAGCGTGTATGTCTGGTGCTATAGCCCAAATCGAGTCTCATCTGGTGGGTGAAGGGTTTCCAGAGCTGGGAGTGAAACCTCTTTGACAAAATGATAACGCTTTAGGCTTTCATAACTAAATGTGACTCTACCACAGAGCAGAGTGTAGGACATAATCTTGCCAAGTGTTAGGAGACTAGAATTTCTCAACCTCAGCATTACTGCCTCCCTCACCAATTGGAGAGAGGCAGGTGGTGGCTTATTGTGTAGTCCAGGCTGGCCTTGAACTCAGCAGTCACAATGCTTCTGCCTCCCAAGAGCTGGGATTACAGGCAGGTGCCAGTGCACATGGCTGTAGATAGTTATTTGTGGGGGCCTTCCTGTGTCTTGTAGGATAGTCAGTGGCACCATTGGCTTCCAGTTCCCTAGAAGCCAGTACCACCTCCCCTCCCTTCATGGTTGTAACAACAAAAACATGGCACCATACATCCTGGTGCTATGGGTTTTAATTTTTAAAAATAACTTATTTATTTTTGTTTTATTTGCACTGGTGTTTTGTCTGAGTGTCTGTGGGAGGTTGTAAGATATTAGAGTTACAGACAGTTGTTAGCTGCCATGTGGGTGCTGGGAACTGAACCCTGGCTGTCTGGAGGAACAGTCAGTGTTCTTAGCTGCTGAGCTATTTCTCCAGACCTGGTGCTATTTGATACAGTTTCAGTGTGCTTCCAAGTTTCATATGTTGGGGCCTTGGCCTTAGTGAGCCAAGGTAATACTGAGCTTTTGGAACCTTTAAGAATGGAAAGTGGGCTCCAAAGCTACAGAGAAACCCTGTCTCGAAAAACCAAAAAAAAAAAAAAAAAAAAAAAAAACAAAAAAAAAAAAAAAAAAAAAAAGAATGGAAAGTGACTCGGACATTAGGGATACTGCCCTGTGGAGTTGCTAAGGGACCCCCAGTTTGGTCCTAGGAGACTGAGTTGTAGAAGTTCAAGCCCAACTACAGAATGGCTCTGGCCTTTGGCCTTGTCATGTGACATTTTCTGAAATCTATTGTGGGAATTTGGTTGTTCGGTCTAATGATCAATGGAATGGAGTGGGTTGGCCCGATGGGTGTGATTTTCTCATATGAGACACCTTAAGAATCAAGGGAGGAGGGTAGGACTTGGACTTGGAAGACTTCATGACTCTAAGGCTCAGTGACTTGGTCCTGAACTTGCCCCATCCTTCCCTGGTGGACGAAGAAGCAGTGACATCACTTCATTTAGTATTTGTGTGTTATTTCCAGTTCATCCCTTAATAAATAAGTCTTGATCCAAGACTTTTGTAGATTGCCACTTTAGAAATCAATACTGCCATCGTGATGCTATTCACCATGAGGCTCTCATCAGAGGCTGGACAGATGGGACCTTGGTCTTTCAGTCTTGAAAACCGAGCTAAAGTACCCAGTCTCAGTATTTCATTACAGGAATTGAACATGAACAAACACACCCAGTTAGGCAGCACACTCTGGAGTGATTAAAGCAAGAATTCTGGGAGTCATAGTGCCATGATTCCAAGCCCAGTGCCTCAACTTATAGGAAACTCAAATGTGTTAACAGATATAAAGGTAAGGTAATTTTTATAGATAAGTGTCTTCTTTTTCTAATGCTGTGGAGAGAAGCCACAACTAAAGAAACTTCCAGAAGAAATATTTTATTGGGTCTTGTTTACAGTTTCAGAGGGTTTGTGCATGACCTTCGTGGTGTGGAACATGACAGTGGTAGGTAGACATGACCCTGGAGCATAGCTGAGAGTTTACATGTTGAGACACATCACAAGGCAGAGAAAGAGACACTGAGGAAAATGTCCTGGACTTTTGAAATCTTCAAGCCCACCCTCAGTGACACATCTCCTCCAACAAGGCCACACCTCCTAATCCTTCCCAAATAGTTCCACCGACTAGGAACTAAACATTCAAATATATGAACCTATGGAAGTCATTCTCATCCAAATCACCATCATAGGCTACAAACTAAGGCAATTTATCCTCCAAACCTGAGCAACTTGGGAGTAAAAGGGTTGCAAAACATAGTTTCAGAGATTGTGGTTGTTAGCAAAGTGAGTTCATAAACCCATATACTGCATTGAGCTAAAAGCTGAACCTGATGTCCCCTGTGTGACTATCTAGCAAAATCCATCACTCACAGAGACTTCATTTGATCTTGCCAAACCTCATATGGTCTCACTGCTGGTGTCATCCCCTTCTCATATGTGGGAACACTGAAGAACGAAGAAGCCCCAAATCACACAGGGAATTGTGTGGTCTGGATTGCCGTCCCAGCAGACTAGTTTTGAAGCCCATGTTCTTAACTAATGACCATGGTGCTCAGGCATCTGAGGCAAGTTGTACTACTCAGCATGTTCTATTGTACACACACCACTAGCCCCAGGGAAGCTCTAGGTTACCAACCTCACTCCCGATGGAGCATCTTTAGGAAGCAGCATGTTCAGGGGTTGCTGTGATAGAGAGCAGATGGCACGCAGAGATCACTATGTAGTAGAAGAGAGACAGGTGGTGCCCAACCTGATGCTTGATTTTGAAAAGCTGGTCAGGGCTCCAAAGGCACACCAGTTCCAGGAACTGGTCTCTGCAGTAGGACATGCCGTCTTGGACCAAGTTGGTCTTTAGGGACACACGAAGGTGATACAAATGGAGAATGTTGCAGAGTCTCCGGCCACATCATTCACCACTGGCAGAACCCAGATGGTATTTATTGATAGTGATGGTCAGCTATGCCACCCTTGTTGGTTAATTAAGCTTGCAGATTCCAGTGAGGACAGACAGGAATAGTAGCTTTTGAATCTGGCAATCTGAGCAGGCAGCAGAGGAACATCCTAGAAAAGTGTCATATAATTCTACCTCTGGTCAGCAGATTATAGGGGGGGCAGGCACAAAGCCCAGTTTTCCCCCCTGGCCAGGTAATCAGACACAGTTTTTGGAACTGTGATGTCTATGCTTTTCTGATTATCTCTTGTACTCCTTTCTCATTCTGGGGCTGTTTGGGCTCAGGCACTTCATGAAATGCTGAGTCCAGAGTCAGCTAGTATCAATCTTGAACTCCTTCAGGGGCATTTGGGCGGGGGTGGGGTAGTTAACTTGAAAAAAAAAAACCCAATTAACTATGCATCTGGGTGATTCCTTTTTACAAAACAAGAGTACATATGGATACCTACAGAATATGAAAGAGTCACTTTCAGTTGTCCGTTCTGATCTCTCTCTCCCTTCCCCTCTCTGCACAGAATCAGTATCTCTCGACCCCAATCAGACAGTTTCCAAAATCCCACCTCAGAGAGATTTTCAGTCTCTTTGCCTTTTTCAAAAACCAACTGGCTCTGCTTTCCAGCTTGAAGCTAGTCAAAGCCCAAGCTGAGCCTCTCCCGCCGACATGGGATCTGCACCCAGAGTTAGAAGTCACATTGTGTCCTCACACACGGGCGATAAGCAGGGGCACAAATGCATGCATTTCCAGACATCACATCAAGCTGGCACATGCTGTTCTTCAGAAACACACGGAGACAACTGCCAGGCAGAATGGGCAGAGGGAGAGACCTGGGCATGTGAGGAAGGGAGAGGGCATGAGGTCGTAGGTGACTGGAGTACTTAGAGGAGGAGGTGTCTAGACCTCAAGCCCCAGACACACTCTTAATTCTCCAACCACCTCATTTTCTAGAGAAGGAAGCTAGAAAGCACTGGTAGGTGGTGTGGTGGCAAGGAGGAAGTTGAGGGGCCAGGATCTTATATGAGTCACCAAAGGTAACCTTGGACAAGTCATTCGTGCTGAGGCTCAGTTTTCTCCTCTGACAGAATCAGACTGCCCTGGCTTTCTCATACTGGGTGCCTGAGGCACATTTACAGCTTGACTGTGCACCGGACCTCTTTCCCTCCCCTCTCCCTCCCTCTTGCTCCTCCCTGAATTTCCATTCTGGGAATCAAAAGGAGGACTTCATAAGTGCTAGGTTATAGGCTCTACTAAGGAACCAAATTCTCAGGCAAAGAAATTTCCATTTTACAAATAAAAGCAAACAAACTCGTGTACAGAGTGATGAACTCACTCTAAAGTCAAATAAACCCCAGCCCATTACAAGTTGCTTTAATGGGTTTTAAACCACACAGGTCCATACCATTTCCAAAGTTCAACTCTGACACGCTTCAATCAAGGTTAGCTAAATAGGTGGATGGATAAAGGGCTTCCAATAGTCAGTGTCCATGAAAGATGAAGAAGGCTGTACCGGGGGAGGGAGGCAGGGATTATTTTATTTTTCTGGTTTAAGAGCTCTCAGACTGCCCAAGAGTCTGAGCCCTCTGCCTTGGTGGCCACATCCCCGCCCACGGTGTCAGGTTAGTGTTGCCAAGCACTTCCTCGTTCCGGTGCGCCCTGGACGCCGCTCCTACGCCCAGCGCCTGGGCAGCTGCTCAGGCGGGAGGGGGCGAGAGGGGAGGTGTCGCAACTGCCTCCCTCCCTCTTCCCCTGCCTTGGCACTGAGTTACCTCGCAGATGAACGCTCTCGCAGACTGCGGCGGGCGCCCGGGCGCCCGGCATGTTTCCTGAGTGTGCGCAGACGACGACGGGCACTGGCCCCTCGCTCAACCTGGACCAAGTCAATCGCACCCATTTCCCTTTCTTCTCGGATGTCAAGAGCGACCACCGGTTAGTACTGAGTGCCGTGGAGACCACGGTGCTGGGGCTCATCTTTGTGGTGTCACTGCTGGGCAATGCATGTGCCCTGGTGCTCGTGGCGCGCCGTCGGCGCCGCGGGACGACAGTCAGCTTGGTGCTCAACCTCTTCTGCGCGGACTTGCTCTTCACCAGCGCCATCCCTCTGGTGCTCATCGTACGCTGGACCGAGGCCTGGCTGCTGGGCCCCATCGTCTGCCACCTGCTCTTCTACGTGGTGACCATGAGCGGCAGCGTCACGATCCTCACGCTGGCGGCGGTCAGCCTGGAGCGCATGGTGTGCATCGTGCGCCTGCAGCGCGGCTTGAGGGGCCCTGGGCGGCCGGCGCAGGCAGCGCTGCTGACTTTCATCTGGGGTTACTCAGCGCTCGCCGCGCTGCCCCTCTGCATCTTGTTCCGAGTGGTCCCGCAGCGCCTTCCCGGAGGGGACCAGGTGAGCCCAGGCTGCGTGCAAAGCAACAGGTGTTCGGGCCAGCTGGGGTGGGGTGGGGAGGGGGGCATCGGACTGAAGCTAGGAGGATGGTGATTAGTTACAGTAATAGGCCCTTTGTGGAATCGAATCCTTTTGGCAGACCTACTGCCCAGTGTTCTGAAGTTTAATTTCGTCAGTTTCCCCACAGTGCCAAGTGGGTAAGTAAGTCCGCCCAAATGCTGTTAAAGGGATTCTCCCGGAGTTTTGCAAAATGAACTGACGATTAGAGGGCAAATTAAGCAAGGAGAGCTTACATCTAGAGGGGACAGCAGGGTGCAAGGTTGAGTTGCTACGTTCTGTCCAGATGTCACGCTACTGTTAACATCACACTTATTTCACAGAAGCTGGGGCACCCCGCATCTCTCTTAGAGCCAGGCTAGTACTTAGCAGTACCGTCCCAAAGAGAAACCCCACAGTGGTGGGATGCCGCCTGGACAGATCATGTGACCCCCTGAACCCCGCCCCCCAACACAGAGGAGAGCTTATTTTTTGTCGAGGGGGAGGATGGATGAAGGCTACGTCCTGGGTAAATGGAATCTTAAAAAAAAATCAAACCCTAAACCCTGATATTAGAAGTTTGTTTCTTGTGTGGAATACTGTGGAGGCGAATGTTTGTTTGATAATGACTTCGAATGGCAAATGAGCAGGGACCCATCAGGCCTGTGGCATTTAATCAAAAACATGTAAGCCTGTGGCCACATCTCCCTGGATGATGGGTGGAGCTGACCAGGAAGAGATAAAGGTCTCTATTTTACTCCCGCTTGTCCTCAGCCCAGATATGCCTGAGCATCATGGCAGGCCATATCGATACTTCTGGAATAAGTGACTGTTCACGCCTAACTCTACACCAAAGCGATCAGCTAGGTCCCAGGCATGTCCAACCTGTATCCGACTGTCTGTATGTGGATACTAAACTATGAATATGACCTGACACAGATGGCAATGCCGGGTGCCACAGTCTCAAAATGGTGGACACCCCAGTAAGAGCAAGGCTCTGCCATGGCTTCTCTGTTTAAGCTGGTCTTCCCCTGGGTTATATAGCAATACTGCTGATTTTCTCATAGAACTTAAAGGATTTCTTGTTCTTAACACAGAAGGACTTCAGTTCCAAGAATTAAGACCAAATAGGATATCTTAAATTCCCAGATGTACTGTCCTTTTTTAAAAGCCATTCGGGTAAAATCCTATTTAGCTGGTAAATAACACGAAGAAGGAGGCAGAGAAGGAGGAGAGGAAGGTCATATTGCCTCCCAGCCAAACCCCAGACTGAAGCAGTACAACCGCGGTCCCTGGGGCTTGAGCAAGAGGACTTGAGTTGTTCTCTTTGTAGTCATCCCCCTGGGTGGGGATGTGTAGGACTGGAGCCCCCTAGAGCACCTCCAGAATTTTACTGCAGGAACTTCAGTGGAGACCATGCCTGAAAACCTCTTGTTTTACTGAAAAACACCTGCTGGATTTCAAGGGTCATGAGGGGAGCATTTGGTCAATGTCTCTAGGACAGAATGGGCTGATGTTGTTTTAGGGGTTCAGCCTTAGTTGATAGGAGCCTTAGTTATTGAAAATAGTAGGGCTGGGATGGGGAAACTTGTAATAAAAAAATGGGGCCGTGTTCTGGCTCCCTGCCGTTCTTGTCATCTCCTCTCCCTGACTGTCTCTGTCCCTCTCCCCAGCTCTCTCTGTGTTTCTCTCTGAGCCTCTCTCTCTCTCTCTCTCTCATCTTCCCTTCCTCCCTCCTTTCCCTCCTTTCTCCCTCCCTCCCCTTCCCCCTTCCTTTCTCCACTTTTTGAGACAGTGTATGTGTTGTGTATCTCTAGCTGCCCTGGAACTCTCTACATAGACCATTTTAGCCTTGAACACACAGAGATCCTCCTGCCTCTGCCTATGAGTGCTGGTATTCAAGGCCTGGGCCATCGTGGCCGGTTGACTATACCCTCTTTTATAGAACACAACTCTTCTCTGAGGCTTTACTTCCCACAGTTTTAGCTACTGTGGCTTCAGTTACCCATGGACAAGTGAGGTCAGAAAATATTAAGTGGAAATTTCAGAAAAATAATCCTAAATTTTAAATAAATTTTATTTCAGTCTGTGGTTATAATTTGTTAATTTCTGGTTAATCTCTCACTGTGCCATATTCATATCTTAAAATTTAGCCTAAGGATGTATGTATAGAAAATCAGTGCACATAGGGATCAGTGTAGCTCCGGCTTCCATTACCTTCTAGGAGGTTCTAGAATATGTATCCCTTAAGAATAAGGGGACCTTTGCATTCCATATTTTCTGTATTTATGCCAAGAGATCCTAACATGGAGAAATGCTCCAGTTCCTCAAAGACTGTGACCTGACATTGTAGGAAACATTCAATTTTATAAACTCAGCAGTTGAAGAAGTAAGAATAGGAGGGGCTGGGTGGGCATAAGGAGAGTGAGGAGGAGTAGCCGCTTAAGAAAGAAAATGGCAGAGAAGGATCTGCTCTAGTTGGAGGCAGGTTTCACGTTTAACATTAATTAGCAGAGCCAGGGGTGACAACTCATCTCTGTAATTGCAGCACTCAAGGGGCTGAGGCAGGAGGATTGCCTTAAGTTTGAGACTGTTCAGGGTAGAGAGTGAGGCCCAGTCTTTAAATAAATGCAGGAATAATAAGCAAATAAATACAAATAACAGATGTCTGTTTTTCCAGTCCTTGGATTAACAGCTTCCTGCTTGTGGCTCATTTGCCTTTCCCAGTGGGATGCTACAAATGGAGGTTTTTGGATGAAGAATTGTTTCCTTCCCAATCACAGAGAGCACAAACAGCCTCCCTCACTCCCCAGAGCCTCTGCTGTCACGAGACCCTTCAAAACCTTCATCTATGTAAGCTGGGGTACCTTGCCGTCCAGGGGAGCTGATCGCCATGCTGGTAGTTCTAACCTATTTAGTATCTGAGTGTGAGCTTTGGAGCCTCATATTCTGGAGCAGTTCCTGCTCCACAGAAAGCAAGCCTTCCCTCCTCTACCCACAGTGCTCTCCTTGTTCAAAGTGTGAGTCTCATGTATCAACTACATGAGATTGCCATGGGAACAGGTGTTTGAGAAATGGACCAACACCTGGTGCATCTACAGTTAAGTGCTCAAGAAATTACTGGCTATTATTAGTTTCCTTATCTTGGGGGCATAAGCATTTAAACATCCTTCAAACAGCGCAATTCTTCTGATTGCTGTAACCAGCTGCCGTTTCAAGAGGGTGGACACTTCTTAGCAACACTGACTTCTCAGTCAGGACAGCTGCGTCTACTCCAACAGGAGGCCTGCCTGTGTGTGCTGTGGCCTAGGCCTGGCCCTGGCCCGGTGGTGACCCACACTCGTGGGTGGGAAAGACCGTCCACTTTGGCTAGAATTTACGTCCATTCATTCCACAAACATTTGCTGGGCACCCTTCTCTGACCACCCACCACAAGTCACATAAACAGACATCAGGAGGTATTTTCACTAAGTGTGCACATGGGCCCAGATACTACCCAAGTCTGTAGTGTGGTGTGGCCTGTGGTCTAGTAACCCCACAAGTAGGGTTCCCATTATTATTTTCTGAAAGAAGAAATAACCAAAGTCAGGCAAAAAATAGTTCCAGAACATAGCCTGGCTGTGACTCCTTTGGGTGCCATAGCCTCTGAACTCATGAACCCGAGCCCTGTGGCCTGCCACTCTTTTCTTCCCTGTTGTAATGCAAAGTCAGTAGGTCACCTGTCTCTCTGTTGAGTGTAGGTTGTCTGAGGAGACCATAGTGAACTTGCTTTGTTAGTAAATATTAGAGGCTAGCCTTTGAAAGTCTGTGCTGGCACATTCCTGCAGTCCCAGCACTCTGCAGCTGAGGCAGGGGAATCACACAGTCATGGCCAGCCTGGAAAAATCTAGTTAGATTCTATCTCAAGCAAAGAGTTGAGGGTTGGGTGTGTGTGCTGCTCTGTTGGGATAGGGATTGCTTAGCATGTCTAAAGCCCTGGTTTCATTCCCAGCACCACCTAAACCAGGTATCCACACCTGGTGGATGTAAGAAGTTTCAGAAGTTCAAGGTCATCCTTGGTTATATAGTAAGTTAGGGAGGAAGAAAAGGAAATAAGGTTTATAAAAGAGCAGATATCCAGAGGGGAGTCCCCATTCTTTAAAATAGTCTTGAGTCCTCCATTTTGGTTGAAGCCCTGGGATGGGGAAGATGGCTGCCTAGGGCCTCCCTGGAATGATGCAGTGACAATCATTAGAGAAACTCAGATGCAAAGAGGTAGACTCAGCATTTAAATAAATCACAATGTGGAGCAGGGTCAGCGTGCCCGTCCACAGAGTCTCAGGGGACCTTTCATTTTGCAGGTTTGTACTGCGTACCTACTGTGTGCCAGGCACCTAGATGGTTTTCACTGTTGCAGCATGCCTTGGTGGGGGCCCAGCAGGAAGTGAGATGACGACTGCCCAGGTTCAGAAGGATGTGAAGAGGGCTCTTCTGGGTAGCAGTGAGCACAGGACGGGGTGCATGCGTGGACCGGGAGAGCAGGAGAGCCAGGGACACCCTTTAGGATGCCTGGGGCGGCCTGGTGGAAATGAGATGGACATCTGGGAGAGGGAGGCCATTGAGAATAAGGGAGCACACTGGGAGGCCTTCTAGGACCTCAGACTTCCCTTGTAGCTGGGGGGGGAAGCAGAAGGGCTGCTTCATGTCCCAATTAATGCAGGAGGTAGAGTCATATGGAGGGGTATTTGTGTGTCAAATTGTACATAGCTGTGAAACCTCCCGCAGGGTGTCCTTTGCGGGGTAAGTCTGGGGTTAGGGAGAACACTGAGCAGAAAACTGGGTCATCTGCCAAAAGAAACTGTAGACGGTCGAGGATGTCGCTCAGTGGTGGAGTGTTTGCCGAGTGCGTGTGTTTAATCCCTAGAACGAAAAACAAACAAATAAAAAGCTATGGAAATGGAGGAGCTCTCCAGGGAGAGGTGGAGATCGGAAGAGGCAGAACTCCGGGAGGTGGCGGCCACACTTAACTCTTTGCTGTGCTTGGCCTCCATCTTCATCCTGCCTGGTCCCAACACCTGAGCACCCCGCTCCCTTCCCAGCACAGCTGGAACAGCTCCTTTCAGCTCCTGTAAGCACCTGAATGTCCTAGGAGTCTGGTGAAGAATGAACAGATAGCACTAAACACTGTTGCTGATGCTGCCAGTTCCAGTGAACCAGGCAGGCCGAGCAGTTTGGGTTTCCAAAGTTCTTTTACAAAACCAGAATATATTTCAGAAGCAGAAAAAAAAATCAGAGGCTATGGTAACACCATGTGTCCACCTTCCAGTGTCAGGCTCTGCCCAACTCCTCTGCAAGTCACCGTCTGCAGAGAAGACCGGAATCGACGTGATGTGTCAGATGGAGTTTCCTGGAGACATAAAGTTAGGACACCAGCTCAGCTCTCTCTGATGGTGGCATGACGCCTTTCTGTTGTGGTTTTAATAATTAAGCTTTACATTTGAAACATGCATTTACTGTTTGTGTATGTGCATATGTGTGCATGCATACGCCACAGCACATGCATGTGGAGGTAAGAGGACAAATTACAGGAGTTAATTCTCTCCTTCCACCATGTGGGTCCAAGGGATCAACTCAAGAAGTCAGGCTTGGCAGCGAATGCCTTTCCCCACTGAGCCACCTCACTGGCCCAGTTGCTGTTTGAAATAAGCATACATGTTTTACTTAATCACCGATGCCATATAATGCCTTCTTAAGAGCATATAAATCTGTCACTTAGGCCAGTCTCACAGATTCTTAGCTCAGAAGGTATTGTGAACAGTTCCTCCTTTACTGTCTCATCATACATCCTGTCTGGGGTGAGAGCTAGAAATCAGAAGTCAAAAGGGTATCTTCATGAGAAGAATTTGGGAACTTCCTTGGGGTAAGCGGATTGTCTCTGCTGGTCATGTTTACTCAACTCTGATGGCGAGCTAGTATCTGATAACCATTTTTTTTTTCCTGAAGCAAACTCTCTTTTTCTCTTATTAAAAAAAGGAATTATTTAGCAACATTGTAAAGTGTAGTTAAGTAAAGGAAGAGGGAAGGGATATATGCCATATTTGCAGGGGAAGAAAAGGATTAGGGAAAGGAGGAGCAGGAGGTGGGGTGGGGTGGGGAGAGCACTGGAGAGATGAATAAGAACAAAATCTAGAAATAATATGGATGGAAATGTCAGAGCGAAATCTATTCTTTTGTATGCTAACTAAAAGTATTGGTAAATTCTGGGGCTGGTGATGTGGCTTAGTTGGTAGAGTGCTTGCCTGGCAGGTGTGAAGCACCAGGTTCAAGTCCTAGCACTGCATAAACCAGATATGGAGGTGCAGGTCTGTAATTCTAGCCCCTGGGAGAAGGAGGCAGGAGAAGTTCAAGATCATTTTTACTGTATAGAAAATTCTTACTGTCTAGCAAAGACTGTATTATCACAGGCCAGTAAGGGCTACATAAGATCCTGAATTAATGAGGGGGGGAAGGAGGAAGAAATAAAGAGAGGGAAGTGAGGAGGGAGGGAGATGAGATAAGCCAACAGAATCAATGAAAATCTTGTAATTGAGTCAGGGGAGGGCTATAAAAGGTGAAATGAGGGGTATGTAAATCTTTGAAATAATGAGCTTTGCCTGGGAAGGTTCACAGCAGGGATGCTGTCAATCCAGGCCCGGATAGAGACAGTTACTAGGCTGATATCCTTCCTGAATTATTTGTGAGTGTGTAAGGTTGGAGTGGCCTTTGTGTAGAGTCATATTAGCTATTTTTGTATCATTGTGACCAAAAGTCACAATTCAAGGAAGAAAAGGTTTCTTTTGGGTCAAAGTGTCTAAGGTTGCAGTCAACCATAGTGGGGAGGGGGTGGTGGGATACAGCGGCTCGCATCACAGGGGCCAGAAAGTAGAGAGGATGCACTCGCTCTCTCCCAAGAGTCTCTACTAAGAATGCTCTTTCTCTCCCATTCCAACCTGGCCCCCAGGCTGTGGGAGGTGTCTTTCTCCCCTAGTTAATCCTGTCTGGACACCCTCTCCCAGATACATGCAGAGATGTGATTCTTTCCTAATCTCCTTAGCCCTTTTCAGCCAGATCAAGTAGACAGCCAAGATTACCCATCATAGTTGTGGTTCTGGTAGAATCTTTATAAGCAGGATCCCTTTCTTCATAATCTCCTGGCTTGATTTATTTGATCGTTTGTTTTTTTCTATTAGGATAGACACACACAGTTCCACATGGTTCTGGTAACTACCAGGCAGGTGTGTGGCCTCGGGACCCGGTTTTTGGCCCCTTGTGTAGAGAAAATACATTAATCTATCATCAGCATTTTCTTATAACATCTCATAAAGTCAGGAGTGATTGCCCATGCACAGAAGGAGGCTTTTGGAGAGAGATCTTAGGAACTTTAAGAAATCATTCTGAGGCCATGATTTCCTACCCTTTGACACCGTTTTCTTTTACAAATATAGGGATTAGACACCACATTCCATTTAGGGTTGGAACCCTTTTGCCTGACTGGGGCTTCAGCACACCTGTCTATATCTGTGGTCGCCAGTGTGCTAAATGAGAGTCCTGTAGCGGGCAGAGATCTGAGTTCAAACCGGAGGCTGCATGGATTGTTCCAGGAACAGCAGTAACACAACTGCAAGTACTCAAGATCTCAGAGAGACACAAGTCTTTACTCATTCCCAAAATGAGGAGCAATTTGACAAGTCCTCTCTCATTAGCTGGGGATGGCGGGAGTAGAGGAGCGAGTTTAGAATGCCCCGCCCATTTACAATCTATTTAACAAAGCTGGAAAGGGAAGCAACGTCCTCCTCTTCCTTTGAAATGAATGTGTTAGGTTTAAATTCTGGTTAATGGGAACCCACGGCCACTGATGTAATAAGCCAATCAAAACAAATTAATAAGTCCAGGTTTATTCTGAGCACGGCATACCTGGGTGGCCCCAGACAAAGTTGAGGAAACCAGGAGCTTGTTCTCTGAGGAGCAGTTTAAATACCCTGTGGGCGTGGTCTTGAGCATCTCTGGGGAGGAGTCATCGTTTGGTGGGCTTTCTCGGGGGTGGAGCCTAGACTGAGGGGAACTCCGGTGGGAGGGGACTTGGGATGGAGCCTCTACCCGAACATTCTAGACTCTGTGGATATATGGATGCTAGGGGCTGGTGTGACACTTCCACCCAAATATCATTTTATTTTGTTGTTTTGAGACAGGGTCTCACTATGTAGTCAAGGACAGCAATTGTCATGCCTCAGCCTTGTGAGCACATGGCGCCACATCTGGTATGGGTATCCTACCTTTCTTTTTTCTCTTTCTTTCTTTCTTTTTTCTCTTTCTTCCCTTCCTTCCTCCCTCTCTCCCTTTCTCCCTTTCTCCCTCCCTCCCTCCCTCCCTCCCTCCCTCCCTCCCTCCCTCCCTCTCTCTCTCTCTCTCTCTCTCTCTCTCTCTCTCTCTCTCTCTTTCTGCCCTGAAAAGTTTTATTGGTAGCTATTTATTTATTTATTTATTTATCTGTTTATTTTCTAGCTATTTATTTATTTATTTATTTATTTATTTATTTATTTATTTTCAAGACAATGTTTCTCTGTGGGACAGTCCTTGCTGTTCTGGAACTGGCTTTGTAGACCAAACACTGTCCTCAAACTCACTGAGCTCTGCCTACCTCTGCTTCCCAAGTGCTGGGATTAAAGATGTGCACCACCATTGCCCAGCTATTGGTAGCTCTCTTGATGTTTCTTTAACTACATACTTTTTGGAGCAATTTGTTACCAGTGAAAACAATTAACCATTAGTGTTTTAGACTGTTACTTTTGAAGGATGTTTCTGGCTTTAGTTTCCTCTTCTACGAAACAGGAAAATTAATAATGCGAGTTTCAGTAAGGGTGTTGTAAACATAACCACATCCTTACATATAGGAGGCAGTTCTTGGTGTACAGTAAATGTTCAATAAATATGAAATGCTTCTGTGTCTTGCTAATACTGGATATAAAACTATTTGACAACATTTTGAGTTTACTCAATTATGATTCATGTTGGCAAATGTTAAAAATTTTGTTTTTCCCTAATGTATTTAGTATTCAATAGTTATTGATCTAATTAATGAATGAATGTCTGTGGCTCAGATACATATACTACTATATCAAAAATCATCGATATGACCTTTTACATTGTACGTGCTCTTAAATACATGTCTGATATTTGGGAGGGTTTGGGGTAAATTCTGTTCTAATTACCTTTGTTCTTATGATCAAGTAGGCACGAGGAGTTCAGGTGTGGGAAGATGCATTCACATCCATACCCATTTCTACGGACATGTTTACTCAATGGAAGGAATGGTTGCAGTAATAGATTTCCTACTGTCCAGTAGGCCACTCACACTTCGTCTTTGTAGTTAGTATCAGACTTTTGAGTTCAGCACAGTGCAACCATAAACCCCCATGCCTTTCAAGCAGTCTAGCTGTTTGCCCTGATGCTCTGTCCTATTTCCAGGGAGGAATAGGGCTTCGAAGTCTGGGTACCACACAGTGTCTTGAAGAGAGATGGCCTATTCTTTGAGGGAGACTGACAGTTTGTGTGTGTGTGTGTGTGTGTTTGTGTTGTTTGTTGTTATTGTTTTGGAGCTTCAAGTTTCTGCTTTTTAAAGATTTATTAATTTTTATTTTATGTACATATGAGTGCTTTGCTTACATGTATGTCTGTGTGTCTACATGCATGCTTGGTGTTTGTGGAGACCAGAAAAGGGCATCTAACATGGCAGAAATGGAATTAATGATAATTGTGAGCTGCCACGTGGCTGCTGGAAACTAAACTTTGGTCCTGTGTAAGAGCAGCCAGCTCTTTTAACCACCGAGTCACCTCTTTAGCCCCATTGTGTGTGTGTGTATTACCTGAGGCAGGGTCTCATTGTGTTACCTGGGCTTGTCTCAAACTGCTTGGTTCTTACAATTTCCATGCCATGGCCAGAGGAGCTAGATTACATGTGTGTACCTGACCTTAACACACAGGCAATTGAACACCCTCCAGGTAAACAATGCCTTAGCCCAGCTCCTGCTGTTTCAGCAATGTGTCACTGGCCCGGACCCTCAATCCTGTCTCCAGATGCTTGTGTGTGGTTATGTTACTTCTAGTCTATGAGACCTTTCTGAGGTCAGGTTTCTCCCACTTAAAGAACCAAGCTTGTAGCTGGGGCAGTGGTGGCACATGCCTTTAATCCCAGCACTCGGGAGGCAGAGGCAGGAGAATCTCTGTGAATTTGAGGCCAGACTGGTCTACAAGAGCTAGTTCCAGGACAGGCGCCAAAGCTACACAGAGAAACCCTGTCTTGAAAAACCAAAGCAAACCGAACAAAATAACCAAGCTTGTAAGAGAAGGCTCAAATACTCTTTGCATCTTAGCTCAGAGAAGTGGAAAGACCAGTCCTGGGAAATGCCTCCAGCTCTTCCCTGCCTATGACCCTGAGGTTCAGGCCTTCCTGGAGAGTGAGAGTTATAATTATGGTAGCCTGCTGCACCTGGGACAGGTGGTTGTAAGGAAATGTCATGGGCGGAGGAGGAGCAGATTCCAGAATTTACTACCACAGCAGCTGTGTCGCACTCCGTGTAATAGTGTCCCACAGCCCCAAACGAGAACTGGGTTAGAGGCAAAGGAAGAAGCCAGCACTGAAGTGATATTGTTTTCCCTTTTGTGAACAGGAAATTCCGATTTGCACATTGGATTGGCCCAACCGCGTAGGAGAAATCTTGTGGGATGTGTTTTTTGTGACTTTCAACTTCCTGGTGCCAGGGCTGGTTATTGTGATCAGTTACTCCAAAATTTTACAGGTATGTTTGCTTCAGTGCTGTTCTGATCTTCACTCCATCTGGGCATTTCCTGTAGAATCTTAGAACTTCCAGGTCGGATCATACCTTGGAGGTTCTAACAGTCTGATCCTGATTCGCTGGGCAGACCTTTTGCTAACCCCGTAACAGTGAGGGACGAGAGTTTGTATATTTATTTTGGCTTTTGTTTTCTAAATCAGCTATGTTCTGAACCTTTTCATCATTAAAATACTACCAGGTTATAAGAACATGAAGTTGAAAACAGGCACCTAGCTGTGTAACACAGACGTTGAAAATCTATTCTCTTCCCAGCCTTAATGACCCAACTGTGGTCTCTTTGTGGTCATTCAGCACCATGGACGCTTGTGTGTAGGTTCAAATGGTCAGGTGGCTGTTGGCGCTGTTCACTGTTCTGTTCAGATAGCGGATGGTGCGGCTTGATAATGTCCTTTTCTTTTCCACTCAACACCGTATCAGGAGATCTTTCTCTATCAGTTCCTGTAGCTAATCTTGCTGGTTAAGAGTTACACAGCCTTCATTGTATAGGTATGATATATTCCTTTCGTGGACTTTGGAGTTGTGTCCACTGTTTTCCCACAAACAGAGCAGTAATCTACAATGTCAACTCTGTAAGTTTTTTTATGGAATTATGGAAGTATCATATACTAATATAAAATCACACCCAGCTTATGTATTCTGCTCACAAATTGAACACACTCATAAAGTGGCTCCTGGATGGAGGATAGAACTTGGCCAAAAGCCCTTCCTGTCCCCACGGGCCAGTGACCTAATCCTCAGGAACACCCACTTCAAGTGTGTGTGGCACAGGAAATAAATGAAGTCACCTAGAAAAGTAAATGTGTGTACACAGACATATAAAAGATGGGCCAGACTCTGGTTCCTGGCTCATAAGGCATCCTCTGAGCATGGAAGGTACCACCCAACAAACACAAGCATGTACAGTTAAGTTCACTTGTAAGATTTGCCTCCAAGCTCTTGAGCCCTCTTGGAGGTGTGCAGCAGTTGAAGTTTATAGCATCTTTTGTGTGGGCTGTGATCAACAGGTGTGTTGAAAAGGCCCTGATCACCTTTTGGCCGCTTTTATGACCCCTTTATGGTTGTGTAAGCCTTCTCACAAACATAACCCACCCCAGGCTAACCTCACCTAAGGCTGCTGGCTCCAGGTTCTATAGGAGATGTGCTCTTGTCTCTGAAGAGATCCAAGCTTGGGCTTATTCTAATAGGTGAGGCAAATTCCAGAGTATGGAGCCCTGGAAATCACTTGCAATGGATGGCTTGGCATATTTAATATTATAAAAGAATTAATTAGTATCACAAAATCACAATAAAAGAAGAGAAAAATAGAATACATTTTAAAGATTTATTTATTTATTTATTATGTATACAAAATTCCTTCCATGTATGCTTGCATGCCAGAAGAGGGCACCAGATCTCATTATAGATGGGTGTGAGCCACCATGTGGTTGCTGGGAATTGAACTCAGGACCTCTGAAAGAGCAGTCAGTGCTCTTAACCTCTGAGCCATCTCTCCAGCTCCCTAGAATATATTTTTAAATGTTTGTACTGTTTTGGTTTTGTTGAAGCAGAGTCTCAGTCTATAGTTTCAGAAAGTCTGTAACTCCCTATGTGGACTTGACTGGCCTGGAACTTGCATTAATCCTTCTGCCTTTGCCTCCCAAGTGCTAGGCTGCATTTTAATTGCTTTAAAAAAAATAAGTATGTGTGTAGTGTTTCTCACGTAGCAAACACTAACAAATCTTATCCTAACAAGATCCTCAGATGACATGACCCAGAGATGTTGTGCAGTTTACCCAAAGTCACCGGGCTTATAGGTGTCAGCTTCAGTATTTAAACCCAGGCAGACTGGCCCCAGAGTCCCATCCTCAGAGGTTTGTTAAGAGTGCTACCTGCAGAATGTTGGCAGGGAGCGGGTGTGGTTCAGGAGTGTGCAAGTTTAAGTCTGCCTAGAAGGATCTTTGATGAAGAAGCAGCTGGACGATGATGCTGTGATTTAAAGCAAGAAACACCTCAGCACAAGGGAGAGGGTTTCTGTGTCAGCACCAAGCTAGAGCAAGCTGTTAGTTATTGCACAAACATGAAGGACCAATGAGGGGCCTGGTGGAGAGCAAAGAACAATGGGAACAGATGAGGCTTGGAAGGTTCTTTTAAAATTACCGAGCTTTATTCTGGGCCATGGTGAAGCATGCCTTTAATCCCAGCACTCTGGAGGCAGAGGCAGGCAGATCTCTGTGAGTTCGAAGCCAGCTTGGTCTATAAGAGCTAGTCTAGGACAGGCTCCAAAACTATAGAGAAACCCTGTCTCAACCCCCCCCCCCCCAAAAAAAATAATTCCTGAGATTCGTGTATTTTCTGCTAGTTTACTTTGCTGTGTTGCTTGGGCCTGCTACTTGCATTCTCTGGGCCCCATTTCATTCATTGCAGATTGGCAGCCTTAATTTCTAGGGTGAAGTTGCGTAAGGCCAGACTGTGAGAACTGCCCTTCTGGGCACAGTAGGCCCTGAACAGTACGGCGGATGCTATTTGCTAGGCTGGGTTGTTCTTCTAACCCTTCCCTCTGGGAGGGACAGCAGCATCTAAGCTCCCCTTGTGGGCTTCCACTCATGAGACCCAGAGGAGTCAGGAAGGCTCTAGTGACACACCCTCCTGTGGGGAGTGTGATTTCCCCTCCACTGCAATCTCAGTCTCAAGACTGAGCCTTTCCATCAGGGAAGATCAGACAGTTCCTTCAGGATGAGGGAGGGGAGAGAGCTCTCCTTCCACTCCTCTGGAAAGCAGTGCACCAGCTCCCCCCACTCTGGAGTGGAAACTCTCAGCCCTGCACGTCCACACCTCAGACCCCTGCACAGCTTTCATGTGCAGCAAAGGCCAGTGTTGGTTTGCAGCTGTGGAAAGCCATCTGAGTTCCAGGTCACAGTCCAAATTTAGACCCCTTGCTTCCTTACACACGAACCAGATCCAGAACCCCTACCTAGTCTGGGCTGTAGCAGGAGGCCACTTGTTTGTCCAGGCTACCAGGCTATCTTAGACCCGAAATAATCACACAGATACTGTTTTAATTAAATCACTGCTTGGCCCATTAGCTCTAGCTTCTTATTGGCTAACTCTTATATTAATTTAACCCATTTCTATTAATCTATATATTGCCATGTGGCAGTGACTTAGCGGCAAAGATTCGGCATGTCTGACTCTGGCAGCTCCATGGTGTCTCTCTCTCCACCTTCCTTCTCCCAGCATTCAGTCCAGTTTTCTCTGCCTACCTAAGTTCTGCCCTATCAACAGGCCAAGGCAGTTTCTTTATTTATTAATGGCAGTCACAGCACACAGAGGGGACTCCCACATCACTTGGCAATTTGCCTTCTGCCTGAACCCCGAATTCCCTCCTGTCTCATATCTAGGTGGGCTGGTGCCTAGAAAGATGGGAAATGTGTCAGAGGCTGGACAGGGCCTCACGGTTGGCATCTCCTCCCCAAGAAGGTGCACAGCCCAGGCACACTAAACTGGCCCTCCTGCTGGGCCTTTTCTGCCAGGAGCACAGCTATCGACTCCACTGAACATCAATATTGAATTAGCCACATTCGCTGGTCAAGGATCTATCGCTCCACCCCACCTCACCAGTCTTGCCTCCTCTTCCTGTCTCTACTGCCTCTAACTCAGGCTCCATTTCTGGGCTTGGAAGGTGCTCTTCTCCTATTATCCTATTCTTTAACCACAAAGCAGCATCTTTCTGGCTGCCCTCTGGAGCTCCATGGGATGACGGGTGTACAGAGACAGTCCTGCAAAGAAACTTAAGAAGCACTGAATTAGCTGCATGGGATTCTCTACTGTGAGACTCAAGAGCCTTTTTATGCTAATACACTTTGGACATCTCCAACCCATGAATTAACCAGGTGGTGGTGCTAAATCTGATCACAGAACCCACTTCCGCATACAGAGCATCTCTCCCACTGGTCCTGCACAGAGCCCTCAGTAGGAAGCCCTGCTCTAACCTTTGCTGGTTTTGACCTGAGCAGTGGTTCAGAGTGGGCATCCAGCTACCTCTTCCCTTGCTGATCTTGCTTCATGTGCTGGGCAGTGACTATATTTGCCCTCTGCCCTCTCTGCTTCCTCTTTCGCTTTCAGTAATATTTTTCTTTTTTAAATATTTATTTATTTATTATGTATACAATATTCTGTCTGTGTGTATGCGGCAGGCCAGAAGAGGGCACCAGATCCTATTACAGATGGTTGTGAGCCACCATGTGGTTGCTGGGAATTGAACTCAGGACCTTTGGAAGAGCAGGCAATGCTCTTAACCTCTGAGCTATCTCTCCAGCCCCAGTAATATTTTTCCTATTGACAGTTTTCCCAAGGGAATAGGTTCTCAGTGATTCCTAAGTGCCTTGGATCAGACTGTGAAGGCTGGCAGCTTGTGAGAAGACTTACAAGTTACCCAGCAGCCATAAACATGATGGGCTGTGATGTCTCTGCCATTGTAACTGTGCTTCTGTGCTTCTTATTCTCCTGTCCACTGGCCACATACACAGGGCATGGGAATGCAGTCTAGGCAGGACGCTCTTACTTCTTGCTCAGGGTCCAGCCTCTTCAAGAGAGCTTAGCATATAGCAGGTAAATATTTCTCGGTAACTATTTGTTGAATGAACCAGTGACGCTATGGCACGCAGATGGAATTCCCTCTGCTTACCGCAGAGTTTAGCTGAGGAACAAAAATCTGCTCCAACAGAACACGAGGCCTGGCCTCACTACCTACCACTGGGGACCGTGGCCAAGTGATAGGATTAGATTTGGCTCCTGAGTTCTGAAGGCACCTGTTGAAGTTTCCAGGTTCTTGTGTTCTAGAAAAAATAATTGCACCAGGGACACATAATAATAGACATAGGGATAGGTAGATAATTAAGAGGAAGACAGCCCTGAGAATGGGGTAATCTAATATGAGCTGTGAGAAAGCTTCCCTGTTAAAACACCCCAAAAGTGGTCCTCTAGCGTTATAGCCCTTCATGGGTAATTTACATAGCATTTAGCTCTCCCTTGGTTGTATATTGCGCACGTACATAGCAGGCAGGCTCTTCTTGAACATGCTTTGTTGTCGCATGGGCTTGGTAGGCATTTCCAGTCCTTTGCCATCTGGTTTTTTCATGTGTTTCTTGACACTACTCTTTCCAGTTCTTGCTTTCCTCCAAAGTCATATTTCTTTGGAGCTAGACCTCTGGGAAGGTGGGGACTCTCGTCTGATGATCCTAACTAGCACACTACTGACTAGCCAATGAGCACCACGGAGGAGGCTAAACCCTCAGGACCCCAACTTCTGTCAGCGGGAATCCCCTTCCCTGCCAGCCTCCAGCTGGTGTGTCCTGGCATGACAGAAGGGTGCTGGGTGGAAATAGGGTTCCCTCCTAGTTCCAGTGAGCCACAAAAGGTCTGTTTTAAAGATGGACTTCGTTAAAGGTCTAGAGAGAAAAAGTCCGAAACAAGCAGCTGCGTGGGATTAGCACCTCTTACGCCCTAGTGAGCAAAAGTCACCTCGACAGTTCCAGAGAAGTGTGCAACCCTGGATCACTGAATCCAAGTGTCTCAAAGTGGGTCCCACTGGACCTGGAAAAAAACACAACTCTTAGTTCAACGACGATGAGACATAATTTATTCTGGAGCCAAATATGAGTGGCCATGGCCCAGGAACATAGATTCAGGGTTCCCCAAGTTCCATGTTTCCCATATGATAATTGTTTTGTGATTTTTTTTATAATAACAGAAAAAAGAAAGTCACAAACCAAGACAGTTTTCAAATAACTTTTGGTGGGAACATCAGGTGGGTGAGCTACAGTCAAACAAGGAAACCTTTGCTGTAGGTCTCAGATGCCTTCTGATGACACACTTAGCCCTTAGTTAGGGGAAGCAACTGGCCTGTTGAGTAAATACATTACAAATGGCTGCACCTGTGGGTCTCAAGGCTCTTAGGCCAGACACAGAGGCAGGTGTGGAATAGCTATTACGGGTGCTCAAAGTGGCCAAAGATAAATTATAACTGGGCTTGGCTCTGCAGCACTCTGGCCTCTCTGATGTCGCCGACATTCTAGTTGGCTCATCAGACCTGCAGAAGGGTTAGTGGCAGGTGTAGCTCCTTCCAGGAACTTTTCTTCACAGACATTTTGTGTTTTACCAGGTTCCCAGTGGTCACAGAGCACTTTCTTATGAGCGCTGCCCCCTCCCAATGTGCAATATACCAAAGTGAAGAGGAGCATGGGCATCCCTGGGTGGGGCTCCCAAGGTGGGAGAACCCCACGACACCCGCCCCCGTTTGTTTTGAGGGTCAGAGTTAACCCCCAGAAGGTAATGGTGCACTTCATAAAAGCACCGGAGGCATTTCACCAAAGCCAGAGACATTTGAAACCCTGGCTAGATGCTAACGAGCCTGACTGTCTAATGTGGGCTGGGGAGCAAGGAAGGACTCACATTTTACGACAGTGCCTCATTTTCTTCCTGATTGTACAAACTGTGGCGACTGTGGCATGAGGAGGAAAAGTAGCATCTGTTGGCGGGGGCGGGGGCGGGGGCGGGGGCGGGGGACCTCCAATCGCTTTGTTTATCACAGCCACCTTCAGGCACCTGCAAGAGCCCTGGCCCCACGGAGCTGGAATTGTCTGCTGAGCTACCCCTGCCGGCAAGGCAGAGTAGGCGGGGCCCTAAGTAGGATGGACCCCCCCAGGGAGGGGGCTGTTACTATTTAGTAGCACGAAAATGAGTCAGATGGTAACTTACATTTCCTGCGAATCAATTTGCAAGAACAACAGCGGTGTGACAGCACAGGGGCTATGCGAAGATTAAAGGTGACAACCAGTAAAATAAATGTCTGACACATGGCGGGGCGCCAACAGGAAAGCGCAGCCATCCTAATTGCTTGCTTCCTGGCGTTCTGGTTGTCAGGCACGTTCAGAGGGTTCCATTCACTGGGCACCCGCTGTCCTTGTCTCTATCACAAACAGAGTGAGAGGCACTTGTGCAATCAGGCGGTGGTTAAGCATCTATCCTTCAATTAGGGAATTAAAAGAATTGTGAGGAGAAAATTTTAGGCCATTTTGATGAGCTAAACTTGCCCAAATTGTGAATGATGCTAATGACTTTAAAATTACTTTCTCTCTTGAGATGCAGGTTGTAGGAAAATAGGCCCCACACCCCATCCCATCCCATACAGAACTGGCAGTGTGGCTAGGAGAGATAGGGCCTGGGCCAGCCCCAGCAGCTGAAGTTGGTAAGGACCACTAACATGGTTAAGACACAATCCATTGGCTCTCTTCCCTCGGGACAGAGGTAACAGACTGGCAGGCACATCAGGCTGATAGACATAATGTCCTTTACACTCCAGGCCAGGAGTGCCTGGTCAGACTGCAACCCACCATCTCTAGCCCCACCCCAATCCACCTGGGCTTCCATCTTCAGTATCACAAAAGAAAAACCAGCCAACCGGAGACCCCTGACTCCCGCTGTGACCTGTGGCTCCAGTTCTTTGTGTTTTCCTGCAGATCACAAAGGCGTCAAGGAAGAGGCTCACGCTGAGCTTGGCCTACTCGGAAAGCCACCAGATCCGAGTGTCCCAGCAGGACTACAGGCTCTTCCGCACCCTCTTCCTGCTCATGCTCTCCTTCTTCATCATGTGGAGTCCCATCATCATCACCATCCTCCTCCTCTTGATCCAGAACTTCAGGCAGGACCTGGTCATCTGGCCATCCTTCTTCTTCTGGGTGATGACCTTCACGTTCGCCAACTCTGCCCTGAACCCCATCCTGTACAACATGTCGCTGCTCAGGAACGAATGGAGGAAGATTTTTTGCTGCTTCTTTTTCCCAGAGAAGGGAGCCATTTTTACAGACACGTCAGCCAGACGAAATGACTTGTCTGTTATTTCTAGCTAACCAGCTGGAGCCAGGTGGACCGCTGTGTGCATGTAAAGAGGGTTGCCTTCTGAGGAAGTCATTAGTGTACCCTGCTTTACGAAAATCCAACTTCCAACAGCACACATCTACAGGGCCAGCAAATTAAGGAATGATCACTCAGTATAAAAATGTTTTTTCTTAAAAAGACTTTCTATGGGTTCCTTTTTACGAACTTTTTTAGCATTTGTAATATGATTGCGTTAATAAATTTTTATTTATAACTGTTCCTACACATAAAGTTGTACCTTGTGACTGCTGAAATAAACCTTGGAGGTGATTCAGGGCTCAAATTTCTTGGTAAAAGGTCACGGCCACCCTAAGTCCCCACCTTGAGTACATAAGGTCTTTAAATAATTTATTCATTCATGCCAAGACTGCTTAAGAAATTTCCAAGGAACGATTAGACGTGACTTTTCCCTCCATGTATTAAAGATGGGCAGGAGACATGACTCAATGGTAGTGTGCTTGCCTAGCAAGTGTGTGAGCCTGAGTTCAACCCCCAGCATATTATAAAAAAAAAAAAAAAAAAAAAAAGCAGCAGCAGCACCATAGACTCAAAGAGGGGAGGATGAGGATGCTGGAGAGGGAGGTCAGGAGTGGTTGCTTGAACACTCCATCCATCAGAGGCCTTTGAAACACCTGCTATGGCTGTGCAATGTTTGTGTGCTTGGAATCTTGTGGTAAGGACGAGAGCCCTGGCTCCGTTCTCCCTAGGGAGCTCACCTTCTCGTGGGGGTGGGAGACCACGAATGCTAAACAGAAGTCAGTGAGAATTGGAGCACCCTAGAGTGAATAAGCACCCTGGAGAAAGTGAGACACGGTGCTGTGGGGGTGATGGTTATTTATATGGGGGTAGGAGTGGGTTCAGGAAAAACTGAGGAGTAACAGTTGAGTTGAAAGGCTAAGGGCTTCAAGAAAGAAGCACTCATGTGGATTCAGAGGAAGAGAGGCTGGCGAGCTCTGTGGTCCAGGAGCTGCAAACCGTTGACTGAGCCTTCTTTGTACTTGATGCTAGGAGAGAGAGGTGCTGCCCTGGTGCCCATCGACGGATGCCAATGAAGTTCCAGAGCTAGTTCAGGGAGGGCCTGGCAGGCCAGCATAAGGAGTTCATGCAAGGTTCGGTGGGCAGCACCGGACGTTTGTACAGGAGACCTGAGCCATGAGCACTTTGACTCTGGCTCCTCGGCGAGGCACAGGCTTGAAGGAGCACGAATAAAAATAGAGATGAGTTGTGCAGCTGCTTGAAGGAGGAAAAGCTGATGGGACCTTGAAGGTGCGTGGCGTTCGTGAAGGATTGTGTGAAATCATCTTGGGCTATGCTTGGGAAGGCGGGACAAACCGTTTGCTTGTGGAGGATGAAGATGAGGGAAGACAGCAGCCAAGGATGTCTCCTGGACTTAGAGCCTGGCACTGCTTAGACAGTGGAGCAGGCAACAAAACTGGGGCAGACTGGGATCAAATCGGGTTTCATTCAGAGCATGTGCTTGCAATCCCAGTGAGACAGCCCTAGAGTAGACCATTGGATAGAGAGACCCAGAACGGGGCCTGGCGTTACAACGTCATTGGGAAATACAGATGGTGTTTAGGGACCCGTGGTTTTATGAAATAGTCCCTGAGATGAAGAAAGGGAAGAAACCAGAGTCAAGGACTGAGCCCCAGGATATGCCAACACGTAGGGCTAAGATTTATGGGGACCATGACATTAAGGACAAAATAACAAGGTGTCTTTGTTCCAATATGGTTAATAGAAGTGCTACATTGGTGCTCTGTTTTGAAGGCATATGTGAGTATCTTAGGTCTGTGACATCAAGCTGAAGCTCAGGAGACAGGCTGTGTCAGCTTGTTCTACGAGAGTAAAAAGCTGGGCTTTTCTCACGCATGGCTACATGCTTCCTCTGCCTCTGCTGGAGAACAAGGCATGCGGGTGTTTGGTGTGAGGTCCCCATGGTCCTTAGGAATATCAGCATCAACACCTCCAAAACACTTCAGAGATGTCCTCCTGTCCCACAGAGCTGTCACAGTGCCTTCATATGCTCACAGACACTGTGTGGCCTCTCACTCTGTCCTGTCAAGCAAGGATTAATTCCTTCCCCAAGTTTAATGAGAGAGACCACACCATCAGCCCCAAATCTCCCAGCTCCAAAGTGGATTATAGACTTAAAACCAAGATCCTTTGGAACCAAGGCTGTCTGCTCTTCAGTTTTGGCTCCATCTGAAGTACAAAGTGAATCATGCCAGAATCATGAGCGAGAGCAGGTTTCCCTGTGCTCACTCTGACTCATGTTTCTCGGCCTCCCAGATCTGGAGAGAGGCGAGCCTTCTGTCCTGCTCACCTCATGGGCCCTGGACTGAAAGCCTTGGGTCTGATGGCCTGGTTACATTTGCTTCCTCTTGGGGTTTCAGTCCCTTAGTAGTAGTGCTGTTGTTAAAGCCTTCCCAGATTAATGAGGAAAACCTTTCTCAGGAAGTTAGGAGCCAATCTCTAATACAGAGATCAGGGATGTCTAGGTCAGGTCAAAGGCCACAGAGACTGGGATGAGAGAATGTCCTGGCATCAAAAAGTGCAGCCCACCGGCAAGCAGACCCCAAATAAGTCTTCAACTCTAGGTAGATGGTAACTATAAGTTTAATAAATCGAGTTTGGAATCCCAAGCCTCAAACGGTCTCTCTGGGAACCTCAGTTAAGATAAACGTTTGTGTGAACAGATTTGGTCATTCCCATGCATGTGTTTATGCTACCGATGACAGCTGAGCATCCACCTAGAGAAGGAGAGGTGGGGACACTAAACTTCTGAGATAAATAGAGATGAAGATTGGACGAGAGTTAATCAGAAGTTGTCAAAGGAAACTTCACATCCTTGATGTTGCTACAAACTGTTTCTTGAAGGTATGCTTTGACAGTAGCCTGAAATACAGAGAATAAAACCATTACTGACAGAGGGCTGGACTGTGCTTTTGTATATAAATGAACACCTAGGTAGCCTTAGAGCCAGCGGCCGTTCATATGCTTCTGTGTGGCTGTACTTCACAAATTCTCCCACAGTTGATGCTGAAGGTCTTTGAATTCTCCAGGGAGCAGCCACGCTGAGGGCATGGGACCTGCTGCATGGTTCGGTTTCCTTTTATGCTGACCTCACTGCATCTCCAAGTGCCTTGAAGCCACTTTGGGACATGAGGGCCACGCCAGGCTAATATCAGCCTCAGTAAGCTTTATAGTCTTCATGATGTTCCTGTCCCGTGTCACCAGGAGGCACCGCAAGGGACTTCAAGAGTGACAAAAATCTGAGTTTCTATTTGACTTAGCTATCCACTGGAGATCTCTGGCAATGTACTTAGCTTTTCTTAGTCTCCACTTTTCTCATTGGTAGAATATGTATGAAAATGTATAGCTAATGCTCCTACTTTATAGAGGATGTCCAAGGTTTAATTGAGGTGACTTAAGCAAAGGGCTTAGTGCCTAGAGGTGATGTAATCCTTCACTAGCCCCTACCGCCCCAGGGTGGCACTTTCCTATCTACGTATGTCTGAGCTCACATTGTAGGCACACTGGACCACTGAGATGCCCAAGAAAAATGTTCTTTTTCTACACTTCAGTGTGACCCTTTTTGGATTTTGAAGTCCAACTGCCCACAGAAGTGAGTACACGTTAGTCCAAAGTACACAGCACTTCTCCACGCTTCTGAGTATTAAATTAGGATCAGCTAAGGGCAACAGTTATTACACCATCCCTCTGTTATCCCAGGGGCTTTCCCTAAGGAACCCAGGAGGCAACCCAGGAAGCTAACTGAGTCATCCTTGACTTTGTAAAGAATAAAGGACATTGCAGGCACCCATCTCTCCAGAACCTGCTACACTGCTGTTTTTGCTTATGGTTTTGTGTAAAATGGCTGTATGTTCCACCCAGTTCTTTCCTGGGGACACCTCGTCACCAACACTCTCTAATTCCCGCAGAACACTTTCTGTGGGTTGTGGCATCGGGAGTAAATATAAGGAAAGGAGAGTGGCCCTGAGGTTTTGTTTACCGAAAGGGCCAAGATTTGGGGGGAAAGGGCCTTTGGTTCCTTTTCCATATGGCTGAAGACAAAGCCCTGGGAAAGATTTAGTCAAGAAGGGCCAAGATTTGGGGCAAAGGAGGCTCCTCAGATCACCCGCGTACACAGATGCAGCGCCCTCCTATTGGCCCAGCCAAGCCACGCCCCTCAGGAAGAGCTGCTCACCGTTGTGCTCGATCCACCGGTACTGCCTTTCTAGACACAGCTCCTCCTGCCGCTGTCTCACCAGCCTCCGCGTCTCCGGGGTCAGGCCATTGGGGTCACGAGAAAAGACGAAGGAGTAGCTGTCCGCACAGGTGCCGTCCAGATTCAGCAGGCGGCAGGAGTACTGCAGCGCGAAGGTGTCGTAGTCCGTGTCGATGATCCAGTGGTCATCGTCTGTAAGTCAGAGAGCCACAGAGGGCCGGGAGGCCTGACCAACTTGTTTACCTACCCCGGACTCCGCGGAACTGACTGTCTTTCCTTAGCGAGCGGAGGCTGCGGAGATTCCTGACGGCTTTTGCGCAAGTGGGCAAAAGAGAAAGGAGCTTGCTCCCCTTTACAGAAATGAGTCTCGGCACACAGAGGGCACCCCGTTCATGTCAGTGATACGAGAAGTCACAAATCCTGTCCTGGTGTGAAGGACCCCCTGTTCATGTCAACAACTCTCCTTAATAACAGCCCAGCAGTTTCCTAAAGGACAACTGAAGATGAAATGCCATCTTTACTACCTTGTGTCCACTAACATGAGTCTAATGTCTGCTGGCCCTCAACTTCTGCCATCCCCAACTACAGGCCACAACTCTTTCGGTGCTCTGCAGAATCTACCTCCCACGAGCTCACTTCACTGGGATAGAGGACGCCAGCCTAATGATAAGAGATTTTCAGGCTCTACCCTTATCCTTACTTAGGAACTCTATTCACTTCCCCAGGTTGACAAGTGGGACGCCTGGGGGCAAAAGATGCTCGTTATCCAGCTTCAAGTACTCCTTAGGATTGTATTCCTCCGGAGGGGGTGAGCAGATGGCTCAATGGGCAACAGTGCTCGCTCTGCAAGCATAAGGACCTGAGTTTCAATTCCCAGCATTCTAAACACTAAACACTTTCCTATATTACCATGAGTAGCTGTTTCAACAATTTTATTAAATAGGAACTATTCCTTAACTCAATTTGATTGCAAAGGAAGTCAAGTTTTAGAGAATCTAGTCTACCATGAAGTCTCTACTCATTTAATATAGGTTGATGCCAATGTTCTTTACTCTCGAGATGTCCCACTCCGTGCTTGTAGAACCAGGAGGAAAGAAAGAGACCAGAGACCAATCCAGAGCATGCCCAGGGAGGGGGCAGCAGACCAGAGCAATCTGCTAGCACTGAAGGATCTAACTCAGGGGCAGAGCTCTTGCCTAACGTGCTTGATTTCCCAGGACATTTACAGAAAAAAAATTCAGGAAAGTACCAGGGAGTCTGCCCCTCGTCTCATCCAGTAGACAACCTCTTGCACTATCCTTTTAGCTCTCTAATCTACACCAGGGGTTCAGGATGGCAGGAACGTTCCTGGAACTCCAGCATCAGCTACAGAGGCTTATTACATTTAATTTGCCTTCAATTATTTTCAATCAGCCTGCCTTACTACAAATATATTCATTTGGTAAGCTGTAGAACGTGACAAGGAGAGCGACAGAACTTTGGTCTCTTTAAGTGGCCTTCAAATCTCCTGTTCAAATTCATGCTTAATGCAGGGTCCAGGGAGAAGGAAATTAGCACGAGGACTGAGTCCGGAGTCTGTGAAGGCAGTCGCAGAGAAGTATATAGGAGAGTGGATGGCAGACACTGAAGCTGAGCCTTTAGATACTCAGAGAACAGGGGTGAAAGTGGGGAGTCAGTGTCAATGTTCCTTTACATCAGTTACGCTAAGAGGTGCCACTAGGTCCTAGCAGTTAGCTGTGTGTGTGCTCCTCACACACTTATTTCTTCACTTGTAAAATAACAAACTTGAACTTGAAGGTGTCCGTGGGTTCTCCCACTCCAAACCCAGAATATCTAGTTATAATTTCTTGATTAAAGAGGTAACTAAGACACATAAATATCAAACACAGAATTTATGTCTCAGGCACTCTTTCAGGTGCTTTCTGCATTCCCATACATTGTATCTTCACAACTCCACAATGTAGGTGCTGTGATTCTTTCTACTTTGCATAGAAAAGTTTAGATATAACTCAGAGTCCCATAGATGATAGTTTAGTTAGCATTTGAACTCAGGTAGTGTGTGTGTGTGTGTGTGTGCACGTGCGTTTGCGCATCGTGTGTGTCTGGAGACAGAATTCAGAACCTTGTGCGTGTTAGGCAGTTGCTCTACCACTGAACAACAAAACCCAGCTTGTCCTCAGGGACATGCTTGACCATTACGTTCCACAGCTTCTTTATGAGAAGGCAAACTATAAGGAGAAATTTATCCTGAGCAACCCCCTTCCGCCTGGGCAGTGGTTCTCAACCTTCTTAATGCTGCAACCCTTTTTACTACAGTCCCTCACATTGTGGTGACCCCTAACCATAAAATTATTTTTGTTGCTACTTCATAACTGTAGTTTTGTTACTATAATGAATCATAATATAAATGGCTGTGTTTTCCAAAGGTCTTAGGTGACCCATGTGAAAGGGTCGTTTGAGTACACCTCCCCCCAAGGTTGCCACCCACACGTGGAGAACTGCTTCCCTGGTGTTTTAATTCTCCCTCTCTGAGATCTCACGGCATTTCTTTTTACTCTAAATCATTCCTTAGTTATCAAGTATCTTTCAGATTTATAATTTAAATGAAATGGGGCGGGGGTGGGGTTATAGAACGTGTAGACCCTTCTAAAAAGTACCGTAAGCTTTAGAGAACGTTGTCGGAAGTTCTCATAATCCTGCCTTGCATATGAGTTTTACTATTGAAGGAAAGGAGACGCTATTGCTTCCAGAACACAGCCTGGTAGGGCACTGGGCTGTGACCCAGTTCTCTACACAAAGGTCCCTTCATCTTGGATATCGGTCTCTACTTCTCCTGATGTTCCGGATTGTCGCACTGGAATCAGGGATCCCGCCCAAAGAGACAGAATGGTGTGGTGATGTGGGGACACAGTACGAGCAGGTCGAAGAGGGGTGACCAGGAAAATGGCACCCGACCAACCCAAAGGTCCTTCTGAACTTGGACCAGGTATTTTAGGCTGGGAATCCAGCCACTCCGAACCCCACACTCCCTAAATTCAGATGTGGCTGAGGTTCTGCCTCTTGCAGCCCTTCCCTTTGGTGCCATGGAACAGAAATGCAGAAATTCGTGTGTATGCCCCACTACTCACTTCCTCGCTGGAGAAAGGAGGCTACACCCCAGTACTTCATCTTGAACTTGGCAGGATCTTCGGTGTCTGTGAAAGTGCCCACCATGTCTGCGCACACTTCCCAGTTGCTGTAAAAGCCAAGAGAATCCTGAGCCAAGTCTGGAAAGGGATTCAACCCCATCCAAGGTGCGCCTTTCCCTTCCCAGCAAAGAAAGTTGAGCTCCCAGCCAGGCTAAGGCAGGAGGGACCTTGGAATGCTACCCACATCCCACCAAGAGGCCACTGACCTCAGAATGCGGACTCTGCCCTTGGCTGTGGCGCTCATATGACCTTTCTCGTCCACGGAAAACTCAGCGATGATGTTGTCTTGCAAAAAGAGACCCTCGGGGTCCTTTTTGGCGATGGCGTACCAGAGCCCAGAGAACTGAGAAAGAAATGAGAGAGCTGGGGACTAGAGTTTGGGGTCCATCGCCGGCCCGCAAGAATCGGGAGACGGGGGCTGATACCTACACGAGCCTTGTCGAAGTTCTCCTTGACTCGGAAGCTGCTCACCCTGCAGTCGCGCTCAGCGCTGCCGCCTCCCAGCGCTGCCAGTAGCAGGAGCGCCCACACCCACTCCATCTCGCTCAGGAGTCCGCCCTGCGGGACAAGCGCCCGGGTGACCGCGAGGAAGGAGGACCGGGCCTCTGGCCGCCCCATCCTGCCCCACCCCGTCCCGCATCCCCCCGGGAGAGCGCGGCGACTCACCAGCAGGAGCCACGTGCAAGCCTGGCCGCCGCGTTCGCGCGCGCGAGGAGCCAGGGAGGCGAGCGGCTGTCCAGTGCTTTATAGCTCCGGGGGGAGGGGGTCGCGCTTTCGTAACCATGCGGGGTGAAAGACCGCGGGGAGGTGCCGGGGGCGGGAGGGGGGGCGGCTGGGCTTGCATAACGCGCCCTGACTCACCACCCGAACGCACGCGAGGCCCCTCCGCCAGCCTCGCCGCCCGGTGTCGCCTCTGCTCGGAGGTCCGCGCAGGGTGGTCTCGGTGGAGCCAAACTCTCCAGCCCAGACGATCCACGGGGCCAAGAGCTGGCCCGGGGACCAAGCTGCAGCCAGCTGCGGTCTGGGGTGGCCTCCAGGCCCTATTGCCCTGGCTGGAGGCCTACGTGGCGATGGTGTGGTGATGATGGCCTCACCGAGCGAGAAAGAGACCTATGATGCAGCCTGGAACATTAGTGTTCAGGCCCTGACTTTCCCAAGTGGCCCCCGCTTCTTCTGAGGACCTGTTGTGGAGTTTTGGGTTATTTTGTCTGTGATTTTTTTTCCCCTTTGAAAAAGGACATACTTTAGTCTTTGAGGAGCTGGGCTTCTATTCGCGTCAATATTTGTTTTTAGTTTCATCATCTAGAACTAAAACGCTCCCTGTTAAATATTTTCTAGAAACGCCACCTGGTCAGGACAGGAAATATTTTTGCAGCGCCGGTGGCCGAGTGGTTGATCGTCCACTTGTGTTGCCACGCTTCTCTGAAACCACACTGAAAATCGTAACTGCCAACTGTTTACCATACATTTTTATTTCTAAGCCAAAGTGGGCTCCCCCCTCCAAAAAAAAAAAAAAAAACAGTGGGGAAAACTGGCTCAGGAGCAGACAGAGGGGAGGGAAAGAATCCCATAACTTCAGTGGTCAGTAGTCACAAGGCTGTCGATTCGCTGATGGCTTGCCTATGGCATGACACAATTTCCTACGTTTTCTTCTGCATTTGGAGCTTGCATTCCATCAAAGTGGTCCAAAGGGAAGAGTTTGACCAAGTGAGATTTAGCGATTTTTTTTTTTTTGCCAAGAAAGTATTCGTGTCTCTATTGCCCTAGGTCAGACAGTAGACAACCATTTTTGCCATAGCTAGACCTGAAAATAAGAGGAGTTGGGGAAAGGATAGGAGACACACCACACAAAGAACTAAGCTGATGTTTCCTTCAACAAGCTCCTTAGCCACATTTGGCCACCTTGCAAAGACACCTGTGGTTTCCCTTCAGTTTCCTGTGACCTTTTGGACATTGCCTGGTTCTCTGCTTTATGCCTCCCCCTGCCCCCGCAACTCCTGAGTCCATTATATTCCCTGCAAAGACTGTGTGTTTTAACTCCATAGTATTCCACAATTAGGGAAGACTTTCTGAACAGCAGACGAAATGGGGAAATTTGACTGGACTAGTTTTACCAAAGGGTGTACATTGTCCCTCAGTATTACCAGGGGCTTGATTTCATGAAGCACCCCATGGGCCTCTCAAAATCCAAGAATGTACAAATACTTTGTATAAAACGATGCATTTGACAATAATCTACATATATCCTTGGGTACATTTCGGTCTTCTCTGGATTATAATGTTTAATAAAATCAAATGTTCTGTAAATAACTATTGTGCTGTATCATTTAAGGAATGACAAGAAAACAAAACACTATGTTCAGTGTAGACTCATGTGGCATCTTGCTATGCAAACTGTTGTTAACTGTATTGTGCAGAGAATAATGACAACCGGTCAGTAGAGATATGGACACTAGAGCCTATCCACATGGCTCATAAACAAGCTGAAGGTGTCCAATACTCCGACACACACACTGGAGAGAGGCTGGGGTCTGAGGGATTGTGGGAGGTCACCACAGGCTGCACAACACATCACATTTCCCCCAGACTCAGCAGAGTGCTTGTTTTGCAGTAAATTCAATTTGTTTCTGTGTTTTGATTTTCTCTGTCGTTTTCCTTGAATATTTTTGGCTCACTGTTGGTTGAACCCACAGATAAAGTCGAACAGTGATCCCAACCAGCTCAAATAAGATGTACTCAGGAGGATGTGGTAGAACCATGTGTTTTGTGATGTGTGTGGTCCGTGTCTCTGCACCCAGGAAAGGCCTTCAGGGTACCTCCCTGGCACCTACCCCACACTGTATTCCCTCTTCACACTCCAGAACTTGAGCGACAGCATGCCCATTGCCTCTGGATGAGTATTTCTGAAAGAAAAGTTCTGGAATTGCTCCGATCCTTTCAGCCAGTTCTCCTGGAACACATCCTGTTCTGATGCTTGCCGCATATCGAATAAATGTAGGGGTGTCAGTGTGTTGTCTATCAACAGTATGTATTCATTTACATGTAGGTTGAAGCTGACCAATCAATCCTCGCCTCTCCCTCCTCTCTTCCCCTCCCCCTCCTTTTCCCCCCTCTCTCCTCTCCTGTGCTCCCTCTTCTCTCAAACCATGATGTTTTAGATCCCAGAAAGGAAAAACAGTTTATTTTGGCATTCTATCCTGGATTTCTTCATGATTACAAATATGTGAATTCAGGTCAACTGACGCTATGAACATCATAAATAACTTTTCAAACATGCATACACATGTATCCAAAGGGAAATATTTACAGAGGTTACCCTATACGATAGGATTTGAGACACTTAAGATTTATTTTTCTTTGCACCTCCTGGATTTTTCTTAATTTTTGTAAAATGTCAAACATAAACCAAATATGTCATTTGCCAACATTTTTCTAGCTCTTTTTATGGGTAGAATTGTGTTTTGAGTTTGCATATAATTCACATAACATTCATTTTTGCCATCCCTCACTTCAAGGCTGATAGCAGCTGTCTCTTTTCTTCTATAACACACATCGTTTGCACAGGACAGATACGGACTTGCCTTCCTTTAGTGAAATCAATGGCTTTTCAGTGTAAAGTTTGGTTTTTACACAAGCTTTATCTAAATGATACACAAAAGTTAAAAGTGGTATAGACAGTTTGTGTTCTTGCAGAGAACTAGGTTCCATTCCCAGAATCCACATGACAGCTCACAGTTGTTTTAGGGGATCTCTCGGCAGGTACCAACCATGCATGTGGTGCATATATGTATACATGCAGGCAAAAATGTTCATACACATAGAATAAAATCTATTTTGCTTGTTTGTTTGTTGGGCCACCACCATCTGGCTTGAAATAAATATTTTTAAAAATTATTTATTTTAAAAATAAAAGGTGAAAAAAGGGTGAAAAGTAGCAGACTAATCAACTGACTTTCTGGGTGTTCAGTAATCGTGCTTGGAGGTCAATACCGGTGTGGCTATAGGGACTAAAAAGCAAATATTTTGGTCTTTGCCTTCCAAGGTTAACTAGGTCCTAGGAGACTATGGGCCATCTGCAAACAATCCTGAAGCTCTGTCAGGTCACCTGTCTGATGGAGACCAGAACCAGAGGCTGGACCTAAGCAGTGCACAGAGGCTGGACCTAAGCAGTGCACAGAGGCTGGACCTAAGCAGTGCACAGAGGCTGGACCTAAGCAGTGCACAGAGGCTGGACCTAAGCAGTGTACATTCTGTGAAGAAGAGAGTCAGCACAGAAGGAAATGCCCTCCATGCTTCCAAAGAAAGTACTACCTTCAGCAGGAGCCTGACTCCTCCTCAACATGTGACAACCGAGGAGGGAGGGAAAGGGAGGAAGGAGGGAGGAAGGGAGGAAGGGAGGGAGAAAGAGGGGGGGCTGATCTGATTAATTAAAGGAGCCTGGGTTCTTCTGAAGCTCAAGTAACCCTTGAAGACCAGACCTTCAGCTGACTTTGATAATAAAGAAAGGGTTAATTTTGGTCACCTATCAGGAAAGTATACCCAAAGATTTAAAGGAATGATTTCTTTTTAACAATCTAAGGAATAACATTTGATGATGACCCAAGTGTGGTATATATTATAAATTCATATACTGATGCCAAGCATTTACTTTTTTCCAATTTATCTTGCTCAGTACTACAAGAACACATTTTATGATAACGTTTAATATGTTAATTGTGCCAAATTAATGGTATTTGCTGTGGTATTTCTATACATTCATATAGCACATATTGATTATGTCTATCTACTGCTCTACACTCTCCCCACTCTTCTTCCTTGCCCCCTGCTGTCTCCCACCCGCTTCCTGTTCCCTGATAAGCAGTCTTTGAGTTTCTGGCCATTGAACCCTTGTTTGTCCATTTGAGAGAAAGCATGTGATACTTGTCTTTCTGCATCTGGCTTATTTTGTTTAACACACTGGACTTGAGTTTTATCCATTTTCTTACAAATGACAGAATTTCAATTTTTGGCTGAATAATAATACGCCACTATATATAAATTATATATTTGCATCTAATTTATAACTATATATTACACACAAATTACATATTTTTCTTCATTTGTTGATGAGCATACAGGCTGATTCCACCTCTTTTTTTTGTTTGCTTGTTTTGAGACATGGTTTCCTCTATGTAACAGGTCTGGCTATGTTGGAACTTGCTTTGTAGACGAGGCTGGCCTCAAACTTGCAGAGATCCACCTGCCTCTGCCTCCCCTGTGCTGGGATTAAAGGCATGCGCCATCATGTCCAGCCTGACTCCATCTCTTAACTACTGTGAATAATGCCACAGCAACCATGAGCACAGGGTCTCCTCTTTCCTGGCTCCGTTTCCTTTGGGTATACATGCAGGAGCAGGCTAGCTGGATGCGGGAGTTCTGCTGTTCTTGTGAGGACTTTCCAGACTGCTTACCATGGTGACTGTAATGCTTCACATACCTCCCATCAGTGCACAAGGTCCCCTTCTCACCGCATGCTTGCCAGCATCTGTTGTTCTAGTAGTGACCATTCTACTAGTTGAGATACAGCCTTAATCTAGCTTCAATTAGCACTTCTCTTAGACCTAATTACACGTGTGATTTTTGTCACGTATCTAGTCACAATTTGTATTTGTCCTTTGAAAAGTATCTACTCAGATCATTTGCTAGTTTTTAATGTCATTTAAAATATTTTTTGTTAAATTGGTTTTGACAGTCCCATCCATGTATTGATGAGTTCTAATTATTTTCATCCCATTGTCTCCCACGCACCCTTCCTCACAAGTCCCTTTCTGATGTTCTCATGTTTAACTAGGTCACCTGAGTGACCATAGGTTTGGATGGAGCTATCCATTGGAACTTGGTGATTTTTACATGTGATTTTATTTATGGACTGTGTTTTATTACTATTTTTTTCTTATGTGTATGTGTGCCCTCAGAGGCCTGAGGGGGCATTGTATGAATCTTTGGTATTACAGGTGTCTGTGAGTCACCTGATGTGAGCGCTGAGCTCTGAAGTGGGTCCTCTGATAGGGCAGTAAACACTCAACTGCCGAGCCATCTCTCCAGCCCCAGTGCTACTGGTATTGATTTATATGTGGTGAACTATCCTTGCAGTCTCAGAATGAGACCAAGTGATAGGACTGGATGGCTTTGCTGTAGAATTTTGTCAAACTTTTAAAGAAGAACAGTACTTCTCAAACTGTTTTGAAGAATTGAAAGAAAGGGAACTCTTTATTAAAAGGTTTCAAATTTGTGTGTGTGTCTGTGTATCCATGTATGTCTGTATCTGTATATGTACATGCACATATGTGTGAGGGTGCCCTCAGAGGTTAGAATCAGCCATTGGGTCCACTGGAGTTGGAGTTACAGGTGATTATGAGCCACCTCAGTGGGAGCTGGGATCTGAACTCTGGCCCTTTGCAAGGGCAGTAGGCAAAGCGCTTTTAATAGTTGACCCATCTCTGCAGCTGGAGAGAGAGACTCTTTGAAACTTACTCTACAAGTCCAGCAACACCTTGCTAACAGGTTAAACTGGAGAGAATAGTCCTCTCCTCTCTCAAAATTTCTGAACCCCACAGTACAGCCTCAAAAGTCCTGTAACTAGGGTTCAGCCAACATTCCTAGACTCAGCCCAACTTTTTTTGTCTTGTTATTGTTTAGTTTTAGAGGAAACTTATTGCTGATCCAGTCTCACTGCCTGCTGTTGCTTGATGTGGGTTTTTCATAGCCTGACTAGGACCTAGTGCCACCCTCTAAGGATGAAGGAACAGTCACCAGGCACAAGCCCTCCTGAGAGGAGACTTGGTGCCACACAGCAGGAATAAGAAAATATGGGCACGTTACGAGATCCTTTGGGGTAACAGGCAAGTCACCACCGTATAAATGGGCTTAACTTACTAATGCTGGCATGAATTCTGTTCCCCTGGGAAAACCATGTTGTAATTAAGAATTTCAGTTCCTGGCCTGGATGCTTGCAGCCTCGACCTCTCTCATTTGTGACTAAGAGTGAGGCATCCTTTATGAGGCAGAGTTTTGCATTTATAGACATAAATGATACCTGCACATTGTCCCTTAAAAGCAGATCTAAAAGGGATACGCTAATAATTTATATTCACTGTTTTTCATTTCAACCTTTATCTTGTGATGTTTGAAGCTTTATTGGAACAGTTCAAAGACTCACCAAGGCCCTTAAATATTCAAGCCAACTGGATTGGAAAGTGTTTAGTTCGATTTAGGAGATGTGTGATAGTTTTGCTTGAGGTGGTGTGGATAATAGACCCTGAAGTTTAATAAAATAAACATTAAACAAAACTTAGTAGCGCTGTGTGCTCTGCTCGCTAGCAGGCCCTGAGATGTCAAGGTTCCTAGCAACAGATGACAGCTTGTGTAATAAGCTGCCTCAGAGGGGGAAAATGAGTGATTCCTAGCTACTCCTACCGGAAACAAATACGTTCATTTGGCATATTAAGCAAACTAAGATGCTTAGAGGCAGAAAAGTCAGTTAGAGATGGCATGGTCACCTCTGCAGTCATGTAGTCTGCAGGTCCCCTGAACTTAGAAGATAGGCATAGTTTTTAAAACTGCGTTTAACTCTCTTAGTAATAAGCCCCAGTTTTGTTCCTTTCAAGTGGCTCTAAGATCAAGTTTTCTTACATGAAGGCCATTGGGAAAGGAGATTTTTAGGGAAAGAGTGTAACAGGATTTCTTTTTCTTTTAGGCCATCAACCAGCACCCAAATCATGACATAGAGACTTATTAGTTATGATAATTCAGCTTAGGCCAGTTTTTTGCTAGGTCTGATACCTTAACCTGTTTCTCTTTGCCTATGTTTTGCCTCAGGGCTTTTTACTCTCTTTTCTTTCTGCGTATCTTACTGTCCTGCTTGATGTCTCTCATTCATCTGTCTGAGGGATGCCTGGCTTCTGACCCAGGGAATGTCCCTCTCTTTCTCCCTCGTTTTCTTCTCCTCCCTTGCTTTTCCTCTCTTCTCTCTGCCCATCAATCTCGCCTATGCCTCTCCTGCCTAGCTAGTGACTGTTCAGCTTTTTATTAGACCAATCTGGTGCCTTAGGCAGGCAAAGTGAAACAAATGTAGTATACCGTTACATAATTAAACAAATACAGCACAAACAAGTGTAACACACCTTCACATAGTTAAAGTTAATATTCCACAGCATAAAAAAATGCAACACACCCTTGCTTAGTTAACCTAATATTCCACCACGAGAGTAAACAGAACAACAGGGGGGATCAAAGGGCTTTGGAGAAGAGGGAAGAGTTAATATTCATTTTTGTGCTGCTTGGATGTGAAATTCTGTCTCCCACACTGAAATGATTAAAGCTGCTATGTACACAAAACCCAAAACCCCAAGCACGTCTGAGGTCCATATGCAATCCATCCTGATAGCTATCACAGTTTAAAGGGTCTGCCTATGCTATTGCAAGGTAACCAAGGGAGAGGTCTGGGATTCTTCTTGGCCATGGACAACAGCAGTTGGGTTAGTCTTCTGGAACAGACATTGCCGCTTGGCTCTTGCCTGGCTCTTCAGAGATTCTCTGGTGATTCGCAGGGACTTAGGGGCTAATAATGCTGAGGGATTTTGGGCCTGAAAGGGCTGACTAATCCACTGCCTCTAGGCTCGCATAAGCCGAGATCTCAGGCCACGTCCCAGGCAGTTTGAGAGACTGGCTAAGCCACCTTCCTGCTTTCCCTTTGGGGACCTAATGAGGTATCACTGAAGCTTCCTTGATGATTTTGACCAGGATGGATTTCCTTTTCGTCATACTGGCCCAGGTGTCACTCTGAGGGATCTTTCTCTCTGGACAGCAACATCAACACAAGCCACACCATGGGTGAGATCAGCCAAGATGCTGTGGAGAGATACCTGGAAGAGAACCCTCGGTTTGCCAAGGAGTATTTTGACAAGAAGCTTCGAGTGGAGGCGCTGGGGCCCATCTTCCAAAATAGCCATCCGGGGGTCCAGGCCAGCATGTCTCTCCCTGAGATGGCACAGGTGGAGGAGTCAGCCCTGTGCCTGGAGCTACTGCAACAGATTCAGGATGAGGAAGGCAGTGCCGAGCAGGTGGCTCACAGGGCCCTGCAGAGGCTGGCTCGGCTCCTTCAGGCTGACCGCTGCAGTATGTTCACATGCCGAGCCAGAAATGGTACACCCGAAGTGGCCTCCAGGCTGCTGGACATCACCCCAACTTCTAAGTTTGAGGACAACCTTGTGGCCCCTGACAGAGAAGTCGTGTTTCCGTTGGACATTGGGATAGTTGGCTGGGTCGCTCATGTGAAGAAAGCCGTTAATGTTTCAGATGTGAGAAAGGTAGGTGGCTCTTCCTGTAATGGGGCAGAGGTCTTGTCACAGACCTGGCCAGACTACAGTTAACAAAATACAAGGTGCCGGTCGAAGCTGGGTTTTAGAGCAGCGGTGAATACAGTTTTTATTGTAAGTGTAAGCGAGTCTTGCAGTGTTTCTGTTTGTTTTTTTAAATCAGGTGCTCCTGGCTGGCTAGGTCTAGTATGTTCCTTATCTTCTCCCCATTTCCTCCATTGCTTTGGGGACTACCACTGTGCCAAGCCCACTAGGAGATTAGCCAGCACACTAAAGTCTAGCACAGGGAACCGTTCCCAAGCCTCTCGGTCACCACCCTTGTAGGTTTCTCTACGATGAACCGGCTAATACACAGATTCTTCCATCCATAGGTCCACGGTGCAAAAAAGAAAGCATTTCTCCTATTCAAAGGTTAAAATCTTTGACTTGAATCCTCACAAATGTGGATTTAAGTGATTCAGTGCCCATCCCCCACAACTGGGATGATCAGCCGCAAGTTCCAGTGGTCACAAATTCCAATTATATAAGGAGGCCTTTGCACTCTGCTAATGACCAAGACACCGCTGTCCTAAGACAAGGCATCGCTACGTTCCTCATGGAAACAGAAAACGCAGCTCTTTCTTCTGACCACTGGCACACATGGTCGTTTTAGAAAAGCATTAGAAAACGCTAATCACCCATAATCCCTCACTGGGAAGCACCGAGAGTGCCGGCCCGCGGTTTCTGCAGGCAGTGCCGTCTTACACACATGTCCGTCCCGTTACTGTGACTTGCTGTTTAACAGACCGGACACCCCTGGTCTGATGGAGGGGAGGTGAGTCAGAAGGCAGCCCCTGAAGTGTCTTCTGTTCAGGGTTCATAAACTGACTCGTGACTAAGGGCAGCTGAAAGGTCGGAGGTAATCTCCAAATACCTCCTGAAGCTGATTACAGGAGGCTTACCCAGAGAGCGAGGATCAGTGTGTCAAACATTAGCGCCATTCCGCAAACAACCGCAGGACGCTCCTCAGGTCCAAGGGTTGATTTGTCTAAAGACTGCATCTCTTGACCCCAGCTAACAGGCTACGTCCTGATGTTTCCGAATGAGAATATACTTCTTCACATCTCCAAAATTACGGACATCAAACTTCAGAATCTGATGTGTGCCATTTTTTTTTCTGAGACCTTTTTTTTTTTTTTTTTTTTTTTTTTTTTCCTAAGGAGAATTGGGCAAAATGATTTCTGGTAGGGAGGAGATAACAGCAAGAATGTGCCCGGCCCGTCTTGTCTCTGGAGCGTTGCAATAAGGGTGATGGACTCGGGGAAAGCTTATCCCTGTTTCCCTCAGCACTCCTGGTATTGAGAATCAGGTGGAGAGGCACCGTGTAGAAGCCAGAGAAGCTGAGCTCAGCGGGGGTCGGAGGCCTCTTTTCTCTCTAGTAGTCCACTAGAGTAGTCAACTCCAGCTAGCCGTGAAATCAGATTAATAATGCCTGTTCTTGCGGCTCCCAACTAATCAACCACAGTCGACACTCTTGGTTTGGGACGTGGGCTCCCCAGGTGCTTCTAATACACAGCCAGTGCTGAAAAGCACAGGTCTGTCGGGTGAGCAGACGCAGGAGGACAAAGAGAACTTCAAATGTGGGCTATCTGAGCAGGGAAGGCTTGGTGAATCTTTAGCCCACTCCTCTCCTATGTCAGATGGGAAGTTGGGGGTCACAGAACAGTGTCTGCCCCAGAGTCCTTGGTAGATGTCAGCGAATGGGAAAAGCTGAGAGGGAATCAAGGGCTGGCCAGCGCCCACCACTGCTCTGCGTCTCTCTAGTGCCCCATGCTTTGGCCACTGCAGTAAAATCTGCAGCAAAGGAAGGTCAGAGCTGCAGTTTTTTGTTTGTTTGTTTTTGTTTTGTTTGTTTTGCTTTTGTTTAATTACTTAATTTTTTATTGTTCCTTAGAAGCCCATTTGTTTTCAAATGAGGCAGAAAGGGGGTGGATCTGGACTGGAGGAGACGGGGGGGGGGCAAAAATGGGAGGGGAAACCATATGCAAGGAACATTATTTAGGAAAAAAATATTTTCAAAAAAAGGGAAAGAAAGTTTAACATTTCATAATCAAACCTGCCCAAATAATTTCATGCAACCTGTTCCTCCAGCCAAAGGGGTCTTCGCTCTGGAAATTCATCGCATAAAAACAAGAACAGGAATGCCTGGTGTGGTCTTGTTTGCCGACTGCTCAGGAGAGGAGAGTCACATGGATTGTCGTCTAGGATCTAAGAGTGGAGTCCACAACCACAGGCTTCACTTTGTAGGACAGTCCCTAAGATGATGTCAAGTGATTAAAATATCACATAAAGTTAGACAAGTAAATAGAAAATAGTGACAGTCACAAAGAAAGGTCTGGAAGGTCAGCAGGAAGTCACTACAATCTTCCTTACATGGAAGAAGATAGGAGGTTCTTGAGCAGTGGTTCTCAGCCCTTCTAAAGCTGTGACCCTTTAATACAGCTCTCCATGCTGTGGTGACCCCAACCATAAAATTATTTTCTATCGCTACTTCATAACTGTAATTTTGCTACTGTTATACATTGTAAGGCAAATATTTTCGGATATGGAAGTTTGTCAAGGGGGTTGCGACTCACAGGTTGAGAACCAGGGGTCTTGAGGGATTATTGATTTTTTTCTTATGCTTTGTTAGGGGGTTGGTAGTTTCAACTGTACAGTTTGAATTTGCAGTCCTGGTGTCCAGTGCGCTTCCCCTCCCTGTGCACACGGCTATAACCTGGTGATCCCCTTTCATCTTCTCAGCATCTCACTTTCCAGCAGGTTGTGACATCACCTCCTTCCTCCTGGTCCTACCTCAGCCTGATCCAGATAAGTTACTCCTTGGGTGGGAAATGAACATTCCGAAATGGACAGTTTCGTCCCATGCTGATTACAGAATGACATGGGGCGGGGGCTGAGGGCGGGACTTCTGAACTAGAGTTCCTGCGATCTGTTCGTAGGATTTTAGAGCGTGTCTTAGAGCTACCACTCTCTGATTCTGTCTATTTTGGCAAGTCCATGAACATCTTTTTTTTTTTTTCCAGAACAGTCATTTTTCTGACTTTATGGATAAGCAAACTGGGTATGTCACCAAGAACCTGCTGGCAAGCCCGATTGTCATGGGAAAGGAGGTCCTTGCTGTGGTCATGGTGGTAAACAAAACCAATGCTCCTGAGTTTTCCAAACAGGATGAGGAGGTAATGCTAACCCAGAGTTCACCAGACATGCACAGGAAGTGACTTGTACACCCAAAAGTCGGGATCCCAACTATAACTTGTCCCTTTCTGTGGCCTGTAGATCTTTTTCAAGTACCTCAGCTTTGTTGCTGTTGCCCTACGGCTGCAGCACACCAGCTACCTGTACAGTGTGGAGTCCCGGAGAAGCCAGGTAAGGGGACAATAACAGTAGTCGTCCCATGCCTTCCCTCCCAGCCTTCAGCCCTCCATTTGTGTGACAACCGACTGAGCTTGTTCAGTCTATGTCCCTGTTGCCTGTGGATTCTGCACCTAGGATGTGGTGGTGATTACAGTACCCACCTCATATGGCTGGGTGACTATTAAATTGTCGCTAGTTCTCACTTAAATCTCTTAGTTTACTGTAGGAAAAGAATCGTTTATTTGTGGCTATCGCTTCCATGAGACAGAGGGGCAAAGAGGAATATCTGCAGCCAGGATCCTCAGTCCCTCATCCATATAATACAGGAGTAGGCTTTGAGATGAGTGCGTCTAAGGTCTCTCCCTAATCCATCGTTCCAGGTTAGGCTAACTCTGACTAGCTAAGGATGCAGGGAGGAGTTCACAGGTCCCTTGGCAGCCCACTGATACTGGACCCTTTGCAAACGTTGAGGGCATTTGTTCTTTGTGCTGGACCGATCACGTGTCCTCCCCTTTCATAAGCCCATGGCTTGGCAAAGGTCATGGGTTCATGACCCATGATTATACATAGCTCCACTTAGAGAGCCCACGATGGAGGTTGTTGGAGGTTCAACATAGAACTGCAGTTTCTTGTGAGGTGTGTTCAGTTTTGAATATACTTTTTGGTTTTTTTTAATACTAATATTCTCTCTGTGTGTCTGTTTCTCTCCCTCCCCGTCCTGTTTTCTTTTTAATGCTCACTTTCAGATCCTTATGTGGTCGGCCAATAAAGTATTCGAAGAGCTCACTGATGTTGAGCGGCAGTTCCATAAAGCGCTGTACACCATCAGAACATACCTGAACTGCGAGCGCTACTCCATTGGTCTCCTGGACATGACCAAGGAGAAGGTTTTCCTCTTCCATATGCCTCATCTCCCCTTGGGTCACCTATAGAATGCATACCAAAATGAAACCTGGTTCACTGACAAACAGATATGCAAATACCCAGCCCTGATGAGAGCTAGGGCTACAAAGGCACAGCCCAGGGCTACTGTGAGCAGCAAGGAGCAAAGGGACACGGGCTTCAAATTTGGCTTATCTGTCTCACACCCGTACCCATCACCAGCAAGTCTCTTGTTTTGATTAATTGTTAGTCTTTCATTTTAGACTAGTTTTACGCTTATAATAAATGGAGCAGAAAGTACAGAATTCCAGTATCATCCTCCACTCCCACCACCAGATTTCCTATTGTTAAAACATTGCATTAGTGTGGTATATACAGAATAGCCAAGGGTTTTTTAAATTTATTTATTCTGAGACAGGGTTTCTCTGTAGCTTTGGAACCTGTCCTGGAACTCACTTTGTAGACCAAACAGGTCTCAAACTCACAAAGCTCTGCCTGCCTCTGCCTTATTAAAAGCGTCCGCTACCACTGATGCACTTCCTCCAGTAAGGCTCCACTTAGAGCTTGCTTAGCAACCATAAACTCCTTTAGCCTGCTTTTGTCATCAATGCGTTTATTTCTACATCGAATGTTATTTCTACAACCCAGGGTATAGAAGCCTGGGTTGGCGGCTGCTGGTTTTCAGAATTTGAAATATGTCTTTCCTGCCCTTCTGGCTCTGGAAGTTTCTTTTGAGAGGTCAACCATGATTCTTATGAGCTTGCCTTTTTCTCATCTTGTCACCACGTTCCTTGTGCTATGTAGTCAGTGTTTTTACTGTGATGTGATGTAGGGGGTTGTTGTTGTTTTGCTTTTCTCATGGCCTTGCCTATTTGGATTTCTATATGCCTCTTCTACTTGATGGATCCCTCTTCCTCTAGGTTTAGGCAATTTTCTACTGATTGTATTAAAATATTTTCTGTGCCTTTTACCTGGTGATATTCTCCTTCCATGCCCATAATTAATATATTTGATCTTTTCACAATGTCCCAAAGTTCCTGCATATTCTCTTTGTATTTTTTATTTAAATTTATTGTTGTTTCCAACTGAATGTACCAATTCCTATATCTTGTCTTCAAGTCCTGATGCTCGCCCTCCTATGAGTCATTCTATTAGTGAGGTTGTCCATTGAGCTTTCTGTTTGACTCAATGAAATTTGTATTTCCAGCATCATTTCAGCTTGGATTTTCTTCTGTATGTTTGTCTCTTTCTCACACCTCATTTTCAGTTTTTACATTGACTTCCTTGTTTTAACCATTTGTTTATATGTTCTCATGGAATTTACTCAAGCATCTACCTTTGCCTTCTTTCATTTCCTTGAACATAATTATCCTTATTCCTTTGGAAATTCTTTGTCTGGAATTTCGACTAAGTAACTGTCATTGGAGGCATTTACTGTGGTATTTTTTTTAGATTTTGGAGGGGATATGTAGTCTTGGGTTTTTATGTGTTTTGTATTGAGATTTGTGTATCAGGAGTTAGATTATTGATTGCATTTCTAAAAAAATTGCTTTGAATTTAGGTCACCTTTTTTCATCCAGTTGGAAATGTTTGCAATATTCAGAAGAGGCAGGTCATGGTGAGTTGAGGCATCGTTCTCCTTTGTAAAACACCGGGGAGCTAGATTGTATTCCCAGCCCTGCCCTGTGACAACAATCCATATCCAGAGGTAGGAAGACGCACTAGGAAAATAGAATAATGTTTGATTGTGCAATAATCACCCCTGAAGTACTAACCATTTTAGGAAATAAAGGGGCATTGATAACACTATGTATACTACTAGATTAGTTACCGTGGGTGTCAGGGAGAATAAGAAGAAATCACAGAAAGCCACGTAGTTACTATTGGGGAGACAGAAAAACGGCAGAAGAGAGAAATATTGGGGTCCAAAAGTCAGGACAATAAGGGAATTTAGGTGAGAGGCAGACTAAAGAGGAATAAAGACATGCTGTAGGACAATGTAGAATGGCTTCTCTCATAAGGCACAGGAACCCTGTAAGCCAAGCAGATCATGTTCTTGGGGAAGAGAAAAAGCAAAAAAAATAAAGAGAAGAAAATCTGAAATGAGAGGAAAGTAAGCAAGATAGGGCAAGAAGGAAGTTGAGATGGGCCTTGGGTACAAACACGGGGATAGACGAGGAGGGCGAGAAAGCTGGGTGGGGACATAGGTTACAAAAACCAATGATCCGAGGCTGCTTCTCATTTGTCTCTCCCATTGCTGTGCCTTTTGTAGTCTTCTCGAGACAGAATCTCAGTAAGTCACCCTAGCTGGCCTAGTACCCACTGCACTTAGCCCAAGGTAGCCTCAAACTCAGTACAATGTTCCTGCCTCATCCTTCTAAGTTCTAGAATTATAGGCTTGTGGCACCATGCCTAACTTTTTGATAACTCATTTAAAATTTTTGTTTCTTAAGATTAAAAAAGTGACAATTGCACATATTTATGGGGTATAGTGTGATATTTCATGTATAGATACATTATGAAGTGGTTATAGTAAAGTAATTAGCATGCCAGTCACTTTGCATAGTGGTGATACCATTTAAGTCTGGTCTTTTTCTTTTTTTTTTGGATTAAGAAACAAAGTTTACTTTTTTGTTGTCTGCAGGAAACTCAGATTTAAAGATAAGCAACATTTCAATGTGAAAGGAAGGAAACAGGATTCCATGCAGGTGGGACCAGGAAGGAAGGAGATTTACTCTCTTACTACCTGACCAATGACTTCAAGCTAATACTTATCAGAAGAAATAGAGAAGGACATTTCATTCCAATCTAGGGAACAATTAATCAAAAAGACATTGAGCCGGGCGGTGGTGGCGCACGCCTTTAATCCCAGCACTCGGGAGGCAGAGGCAGGCGGATCTCTGAGTTCGAGCCTGGTCTACAAGAGCTAGTTCCAGGACAGGCTGTAGAAACTACAGGGAAACCCTGTCTCGAAAAAACAAACAAACAAACAAACAAACAAAAAAAGACATTGAAATCCTATGAATATATGAACTCTGGTGTACCCAGTTTCATAAAAAGCATATTACTGTAACTAAAGACACCAATTAACACCACCCATTAATAGGAGGTGATCTCGGTATCCACTTTTCTCCAATAGCAGGTCATCTGGACAAAAAACAAGCAGCAAAATATCAGAATTAAATGACATTATACATCAAATACATGGACCTAACAATATCTACAGAACATTTTAGACAAACACAAAGTATATACTTTCTATTCAGCAGCCCATGGAAGCTTATCTAATGTGAGCTACATCCTGGGACACAACCAAACTTTTACAAATTAGAAAAAAAAAAAGAAGTAACTCTGTGTATGCTGTATGATCATGATACAATGAAACTTTAAATTGTAAGTCTAGTCTTTTTAACAGTTTTGAAATATATAGTACATATTCACTTTGGTTGTGCTTTTCTGTAATAAATCCTGTAAACTTGCTGCCTGGCTGGAACACTGTGGAATTTGCACAACTCCTCCCCGTCCTGACAATGGCCCAACCCCGAGTTTCTGGTATCTACATTCTACCCTCTGCTTCTGTGTTTGCCTCTTCAGATTCCAACATGCATTGACCATGTGTTTGTCTTTCCGTGCCTAGCCCATTTCTCTTAGCACAGCTCTCCGGGTTTGCTAACACTGCCACAGCGACACAGGTTTTGCGCTGTTTTTTCTTTTCTTTTCTTTTCTTTTCTTTTCTTTTCTTTTCTTTTCAGGCTGTATAATATCTCATTGAATATATGTTCCACATTTTCTTTATCCGTTCATTCGCTGACAGACACGTAGGTCAATTCCACATTTTTGCTAGAGCTCATATATTTTTTGCTAGTGAATAGTAGTGCATCCTAAGGTAGTCTGTTTCTCACACAGTGAAGAACATTACGGTTGCTTCTAATTTGGAGCAAGTATGAGCAAAGCTGCTGTAGACATTAACGTATGGGTTTTTGTGCACACATGCTCTCAACTCACTTGAGTAAGTGGCAGAAAGTTCAGTTGTTGGATCGTCCACGGAGACTGTTTATCTTTGCAAAGCGCTGTCAATCTGTCTTCCCAAGTGACTATCCCTTTTGCATGTCTACATTCTCCCTAGGAGTTAGTGGTCTTTGTATTTGGGTTCCACCCATTTCAAGACATGTGGGTGCATCACAGTTTGACTTTGCAGTCCCCGGTCTCATATACGATGTTGAATAGTTTTTGTGTGCTTCCTTGACATGATGTTTCTCATCGGGTGAAATGTCTATTCAGATCTCTTGCCCGTTTTTAATTTGAGTTCTCTGCTTCTTGGTGGTTAGGTTTCAAGAGATCTTTGCAGCCAGAAATGATAGTATGTATTCACAATCCCAGGACTCTGGAGGCTGAGGCAGGGGAATAGCTTGAACTTAAGACCAGCCTAAACAAATTAGAGTTATTTTTCATTAAAGAAACAGGGTTTGTTTTCTTCCTGGATGTTCCTTCAGTACAATTTGTTGACTAGACTAGCTTATCTTAAGTTCTTTGCTCTTCTGCCAAAGATCAGTTGGTTGTGTTTACATGGACCTGCTTCTCTCTGCTCTTCCAAGTTACTGATTTTTCTCTCCTTGGCTAATGCCACACTGCCTTGGCTGCTACAGTTCTAATGCAGGGCCTGAGGTTGCTACGGTTCTAAAACGGGTCTTGAAATCAGGCAATGTCAGCTCTCTGTCCTTCATTTCAGCAAGGTTTCCCATGCCCCTGGTTCTTGGCTTTCTCACCGGCACAGCAGGGGCATCTCTCATTCTCAGCTTTGAAAACTGGAGCGAAATAGGTCATTGAGTACATTGTAGCTACAAAATGAACTTAGTACCAAATTGACATTTCATATCTGAAAAAATAATCTTAAAGTAGAAAGGATGATGCCCACTCTCATCTTTGATTCTGTTGGACAGTTGGGATTTCAATATAACTGACTTGGTATCATTTATATTTCTTATCATCCATGTGATTGGCAAATGTTTTTCAAAGTCATTGTTCTAAGCGGGCGACCTAGGGCCAGGCAGCCTAAGAACAGGGTTCTAACACCAGCTGTGGGACTGAAGATATTGTCTAGGATGCTTCTGGTTACCAGGGAAACACCGCTTCCATCACTTTTCCTCTGAAGAATACCTTTATCAGGTAGCCCCTCAGCAGACGTCCCCTGACCTGATTCGTAGACTCCCCCTGACCTCATTCATTGGTCTAAACTGAGCCACATACCTGCTCTGGAATTAATCTGGGTGCTTCATGTAGACCCCTTATGGGCTGGATAGGACCCTTCTTTTCTGAACAAATTACCACCTGACATCCAAATGACATGGGGTTCAACTAGCAAGACGGGGGAGAATGGGTGTTAGTTAAGGCAACTGACGTTGCTGGCTGCTCTGAGAGACTTAAACTAAATTTCTTAACCTACCTGACCTTAATTCAGTTGTTTACAAAACAGATGCTGTACACGGAATCCTTTGAACCATATGCCAGCGTTTGGCGTATACTGTTCTTTAATCCTCACAGCAAACTGAAGTTGGGCTGTCCCCATTTTACAGACAAATAAAAGATAAGCCACCTTCCCATAGTCAGGTTCATGAGCAATATTGCTGAGAATTAGGGTTTTCTCTCAAGTCTAAAATTCCAGAACGATAGAGAGTAACATGAAGTGTGTGAGTGTTTTAATTGGGGCAAGGTAAGGTGACTCGTGGGCTAGCTTGTTTAATAATGGTTAACTGTGATTGCCTCCAGGAATTTTATGATGAGTGGCCAATCAAGCTTGGAGAAGTTGAGCCTTACAAAGGACCAAAGACTCCAGATGGCAGGGTAAATGCGAACATCTCCTTTAGTGCTGTCTGGGTATGGTGCCAAAGAAACTGAAGGGCAGGAGGAAAGAAACTTCACCGGGACTCTGCCAAGCACAGTCCTGCACAGCAGGGTGGGCCTGAACATTTCATTAAGCTCTTGCTTTCCTTTCCCCTAAACTCTAAAGTTGGCCTGTGGGCCTGCGGGTCTTTGCATGAGGCAGGCATCAGAGCCACTGGCACAAGGTTGTTTGTTTGTTTTGTTTTTTGAGACAGGGTTTATCTGTGTAACAGTCCTGACTGTCCTGGAACTCACTCTGTAGGCCAGGCTGGTCTTGAACTCACAAAGATCTGCTTGCCTCTGCCTCCAGAGTGCTGGCATTAAAGATGCCCCCCCTCCCCCAACACCTGGCAACACAATATTTGAAGAAAACCATGGGCACCTTTCAGCCATGCAGGATGGGGACCCGCTGGGGGGCTGGGTTAGGCTTACTGTCACACTCAGCTGCAAGCTTCGTGGAGGTAGGAAATGCCTTCACTTCTCCACCACCATACACTCTGCTCAGGTTAAGCAGAAGTTGATGGTTTTGCTGGGCCGCAGATTCTTCTCAGCCCAGGTCCTCCCAGCAGTGACCTCTCTTGTGGAGGACCTGCTGAGATGAGCCCAGAGAGAAGGGCCATGTGCTCAGGGTATGACTGATGTCTGCCTGCAGTTGACAAAGTCCTTAATGTCAGCTACACCTGGACAGCAAAGAAGCAACCCATTCAAAGACAAGACAGAGTCCCCGGTGGTTTGGTTATCAGAGTCCCCCTCAAAGCTCTTTGGGTAAATTCAGCTTTTTAAAATGACATTGAGCCCGCTCTTAGTGTGGGTATGCAGTCAATCCTGCTTCTTGTCTGATGACAATATATGTAACTAATATATGAGTAGTTTAGTGACTTACACTATACAGAAAACTGTGGCTAGGAAATCAGGTGCTATTTACATGAATTTTAAAGCCCACATCCTCCAGGGAGGACTCTTTTCTTTGGGAACTAATACTGTGCCCACGATCTCCTTCCCTCCTAGGAAATCATCTTTTATAAAGTCATCGATTACATTTTACATGGAAAAGAAGAGATCAACGTGATTCCGTGCGTGTTTGCCTGAAGTAGCCATGGGAGTGGCCGCTGGGTTTTCCTACCTGGTCATTTCCATTCATGCCAATGACTTTTTTAATCTTCTCCAAGGTCACCTCCTGCAGACCATTGGACGCTCCTTAGTGGACTGCCAACATATGTTGCTGAAAATGGATTCGTAAGTCACTAGACAAACCTCAGTACTAAATAACAGCCTGAAAAACGCTTAGTAGTTACAAGGTAAATGCAATAGTTGAACCAAGTACTCATGAGATAAGGGTGAGAAGACCACTTTCCGTGGCACAGAGAAAGGAAAGGAAGCTAGGAAAGACAATCTAAGTTAATCAGGACATTCTTATTCTGAAGAAGTACAATTTTCAGACATCTGCTTAAAGCTGGGGATATTAAGTCAGTGGCTGTGCCTCACGATTGGTTCAGTTCCATCTCATGTGCTCAGCTGTCTTAGTATGACTATAATTATTTTCTCTGAGACCTCACAGCAAAGGCTGAGAAACATGTCCGTGACAGAAAGGTTAGAAGAAAAGAACAAATTGATAAGCATCATTAAGCCACACTTGGAGGTCAATAGTCCGTGAAATAATGTCAATCATTCAGATTGGATCGTGAAATTAACAATGGCACCAGAGAGTCCTCGAAGTTCTTAAATTATCAATACTCAGGGAAACAGTAAGGTGGGGTGTGGGGGGACCTATAACCCCAGCAGCGAGGAGGCTGAGGCAAGAGGATCGCTAACCCCACACAATACGGAGCTGCATAGGGAAATCCAGACTCACACAAAGAAACAAGTACACGATAAACCCCGAAAGTAAACATGCACCAAAAATAAACAAAAGCTTCAGAAGATTTCTGCATTTTCTTTGTACGGCTAGCATAAAAAGAGTAGAGATATTTCATCCGCTCTTAGAAAGATCTGAGCACCAGCAGTTCCCATGGCTCATGGAGCTTGCAGTGGTGGGGGAGATAATCCTTCAGACCTCACCTCAAGTGTCAGGTTTCTTAGGAATTGTGTGAGCAGGTAAATGTCGGCAGCCTACACCCTCTAGTAGAAGTGTTTATACTAGATGAATGGGCAATTCATACAACCCCCGGGGTTCTCCCCGAACCCTAGCCAGGAGAACCAATCCCAGCAGCCCTCTTTAGAGATGACAATTTGAGTTTCATCCAGTAAATTTGAACAGAGCCCTAAACTTTTGGGGACTTCAATGTCCTCATCTTTGAAAGGAGAAGACTGCTCAACCATTACCATGCAGGCTTGAAATGCTGTCAGTTTAAGTTGGACTTTGGTTGAAGTGAAAATACAGTCTTGAGATAAGACCTGGTTTGTACATACAAACCAGGTATAGATAATTCAGAGCAACTCAAAATGGATATGAGAAAACGGTCTCCAAAGTCTGGCTGTAAGAGCAGTATCTTTAGGGAAATCTTACTTTAGAGCAACTGAAGCACTGCCCGGCCTTTCCCTCCTACTCCTCAGGCACCTTACTTTAGGGGAGCATAGACAGCAAGGCCAGGCCTGGCCCACGCACACCTGTCTCAGCATGGCTGTCTTTCTGTTCACCTTTCTCTTTTGTTTGTGCGGAGGGGTTGTTTGGAGGTGGGAAAGTGGGGAGGAGCAAAGGTGGCACTGAATGTCAGTCAGTGATGCAGCAGAAGAGGAGGTGACATCAGTAAGCCTAACCTAGGCTAACTAGATGTGGCCTAACCTAGAGAGCATGTGTTAATGTGTTTACCAAGTCACGAAGAGCTGCGTGGGAAACACTCACTCCCAATACGCACTCCCTCGCCTCCCTCATGGGTTTACGTGGCCCTAACCTCTCCATGTTTCAGAAGCACTCTGTCTCTTCCTTCACAGATCTGCAACATGCTGAATGCCCCTGCAGACGAGTACTTCACATTTCAGGTAAGGGCAGCCATGAGCCTGCCTCGTCCCTCAGGACTGGAGGCAAGGGGAGTGCTCTCTTCTTCCTTAGCCAGAGTCTGCGTTACTAGTGCCTTAGGTGCAGTCAGCAGACACATAGGGGGTACAACTAGCAAAACTCTAGCTGGGCCAATGGCCTTCATGAAGCAGATTCTTCAGTAAAGGAACAAGGGGTCTGAGAGAAGAAAAGAGAAGACGGGAGATTGTGTGTGTGTGTCTGTGTGTGCCTGTATGCCTGTGTGTGTGCATGTGTGTGTGAAAGCAAGAACGCACGCTGACACACTTCCATTCCCTTCCATTCTTGGTTCTCTAGGGCAACAACTGAGCTTGGTGCACAACAGGCAGGCATTCTATAGCTCTTGTCTGCGTGAATGATTGACTGGAGACATTGTATGGCCCAAAGCCAGTCCCATGGTGCCTTTCTCAGCAGCCCTTACTACAGTGTACTGTAACTAGGATCTAAAAAAGAAAAAAAAATTCTTACCAGGTCCTGGATTTTTTTTTTTTTTACCTTCTTTTAATCACTATTCAGAATCCCACTTCCAGGAGAAACCAACTTCCAGGAGAATCCCACTTTCGGGAGAATCTTCCTCCACTTACCACAAGGGAGCCCCCAGCCAGGCCCTCTGTATTTACTGTCTGGACTAACCACTTCTGCCCACTGTCACAGCTGGGGTTTGAACGTTACCCCTTAGAGTTCATGTGTTGAAAGCTCAGTCTCCAAGTTCATGTAACTATGTCTTGAGGAGCATGTTTAGAGGTATGCAGACAGACCAAGGTGTAACAAGAAGGCACAGAGCCTTACCAGCTTCCAAAGAAAGGGAAGAGAGACTTAATCTGGCCCTTTCAGGGCCTCGTGTTCTGTAATGCTCTTTGCTGTATTATGATTCAGTGAGCAGAGCCTCTGAGGTTATGGAGCTGGGCCCTTAGTCTCTCAATCTAAATTGACTTTTTTCTTAATAAATTACTCAGCCTGTGGTGTTCCATTATAGCAGAGAAAAGAGACCCCAGGGATAGGACTTTCTAGCTTCATCGGATTCTCCAGAAGGACCTGCTCATCTTGGCTAGACCTTCCTGGTCCCTTTGGAAAAGCAGACAGATGAGATGGCTCTACCAGAATGCCGCAGCCTCCCTTCTGTGCATGCTGACACTCCATGCCCTGCATGTCATAGACAGTAAAGCCCCGATCTGAGTCAGGAGGAGAGACTGCCCTCCCCAGGGACACTGCTAATGTTTGTCTTTCTCTGTGTGGTGGAGACACATGGAGTCCCATTGATTTCCCTAGGGTATGGTGATCCTGCCACAGTAGCAAGCTAAACCCATCTTGGGAAAACCTGTTCACAGCTGTTTAGTTAAATGGAGGTTTCCCTGGCTCTGCCTGCCCATCCCTTTGCTTACCGAGGTGGAAACACACAAACACCATATGGTCCTGTTTCTTCTTGTCTCTCTCTTCCTGCACCCAGAACCTGCTCATGATTGTGTTGAGCCCAACCCTGGCCCATAGGTCTATAGCAATTGTGTGCCAGGATAGAATACAAGTGAGTGTCAGAGAGGGAAACAGCGAATGGAGCAGCCGCTGTGGAATCAGCAGGATGGAGGTCAACCAGCATAAGCAGGTGCCTACTGAGGTTTGAGGGGCCCTAAAGTCACACCGTGAAAAGAATGGGGGGACCTTGCTTTAGCATCAGAAGTCCCTAGAATGGGACAAAACTCCAGTCTGCAATAATCACCCAGAAATTCAGTATATTTCAGTGTGGTATCCATGGAAATGAGCCTATAGGAACCCCAATGGTTCAGGGCTGCTGTACCCTGCAGTCACGTTTGTTTCAAGGCCCGGCCTTCCAGATAGTGACTGATTGGCAGGCCCATCCTAGAAGGCAACCAGAATCCTCTAATGGGCAATATTGACCTAGGAAACCCCAGCAGCCCTGTGTATTATTCCAGAGCTGCACTGAGGTGATTTTACTCCTCCTTGAGTCCATCTTTTTCTCTGTAGCCTGGGCCCTGTCTGTCTAACTGCCATTTCCAGCTCTTTCCCCACGTCCCCACAAGCACGCCCCATGTACTGGTCCCCAGAGCAGATATACATTGGGGTGTCTGCCGTCCCCAGAATACTGGCTTCCTTCCACACTCTGCCTTCCCGTTCTTACCCTGCTCCTCACGCTCGACCCTGAGGCTCATTTTTCCCTGTTGTACCTAAAAATGTTAAATGAAAAAACCAAACATTGAAAATGAACTGTTTGGGGAGCAAACCAAGAGAGGCAGTGGTTCTCAAACTGTGTTTCCTGGAGATCAATGTATATGTTTCCTACAGTGTTGTAACCATTACAGACAGGAAACAACAACAAAGTACCACTTACTCCTGGAAACAATCTGTGGTTCTGAAGCCCAGAGTATAACATGTTTCATACTGTACTAAAACCAAGATGTCAGAGGACGGTGTTCCTCTGAGAAGATGCTAGGATAGAACCTTTGCCCTGACCTTCTCAGCCCTTGGCTCCTATTGGCTGCTGGGATTCCATCATCCACATCAGCAGTTGGTCCTCCAGACCCTGCTCTGTCGGATGGTCCTTCCCTGATTCTAACTTTACTGCTTTTAAGAGTCTGGGTTATTATAAGGGTCCTCGGTTATTATAAGGTTATATAAGGGTCCTCTTGTAAAATTCAGGGTAATTTCTGCTTCTCAGTTAACCGATAGGTAACTATAATTTCATCTGTGTGGTCACACTCCCAGGTGCTGGAGATTAGGCATAGGCATCTTTGGCCAGGGAGTCTTCGTTCTACTTACCATCATCAGTGTTCCTTGAATTAGGTTAAGGGATCCTTCCTTTAAAGAGACCCTAACTCTGGGGCGTGGGTGGGGGGCAGTGGTGGAGGAGTACATAGAATTGTCTCAGTTAGAAGTTTTTTCTCCAAGTTAGATTTTCGTCTATCATTTTGCTGTCAAAATCTCTAATTAACAGCAAAACAAATGAAGATGAACAAATATCAAATGGACATTTACCAAAACACCCAGAAGCCACCAGTAAAGCTTATTTTGGAAGATTTAAGATGGTACACGAAGGATGGGAATGTAGCTCCTAGGTAGTTTCCAAGGATGGATCCTTGAAAGCATTGTATACTGCATTCTTTTCTTTAAAGCTTTAAGGTTGATACACTGAGGTTTAGTTTCTCTGCTTTTCACTCCCAGGACAGTGACTGGTAATAAATAATAGACAATTTATTTGTACATGCACAAACCCATCCACAGACACACACACATATGTCACCCCACCCACTCACCGCCCTTCATGTATACATGTGTCTTACGGTTTCTATTGCTGTGAAGAGACACCATGACCACAGCAACTCTTATAGAGGAAAACATTTAATGGGGTGGCCTACAGTTTCAGAAGTTTAGTCCATTATCACTATGGTGTGACATGGTGGTATGCAGGCAGACATGGTGCTAGAGAAGGAGCTGAGGGTTTTACATCTTGCGCAGGCAACAGGAAGTGGTCTGAGACACTGGGCAGTATCTTGAGCATATATAAGACCTCAGAGCCTACCTCCACACTGACACACTTCCTCCAACAAGACCACACCTACACCAACACCACACTTCCTAATGCCACTCCCTTTGGGGGCCAGTTTCTTTCAACCCACCACAGCATGTAACTAAAAATTTTTAAATATATATAAAAATAAAACATTTTTTAAAGATTCTATGGTATTTTAAAGCCTATGGTATATCAGGCTTTTTCTTTTGGGTCACTAACCAGTTCCCAAATGATGACACAGAGATTTAATATTAGTTTTAAATGCTCAGCCTTATCTTAGCTCTTATTCTAATGTTTTTCTTCATCTACATTTTGCCTCAGGGATTTTTACCTTTTCTTTCTGTATATCTTTTTTTTATTTTAAATACTTGTTTATTTATTATGTATACAATATTCTGTCTGTGTGTATGCCTGAAGGCCAGAAGAGGGCACCAGACCCCATTGCAGATGGTTGTGAGCTACCATGTGGTTGCTGGGAATTGAACTCAGGACCTTTGGAAGAGCAGGCAATGCTCTTAACCTCTGAGCCATCTCTCCAGCCCATCTTTCTGTATATCTTACTTTCCTGCTGTCTCTACATCTGGCTGGCTGTCTTCTGCCTGGTTTCTTGCCCTGGGTGTGTCCCCTCTTTCTCTTCATTTTCTTCTCTCATTCCACTCCAGACTAGATTTCTCCTCCTATATATTCTCTCTCCCTGCCAGTCCTACCTATCCCTCCCCTGCCTAGCTATTGGACTAGCTCTTTATTAGACCAAACAGGTGCCTTAGGCAGACAAGGTGAAACAAATGCAACACATCTTTGCATAATTAAACAGATGCAGCATAAACAAAAGTTCAAGTAATACAGTTCAAGTAATATTCCAAAGCATAGACAAATGTAACACATCTTTGCCTGGTTAAAATTAATATTCCACAACACTGTGGTCCATGGGTCACATTTTGGGAAACACTTCTGAAGCTATTTGTCTGCATCCCTCCCACTAGAATGGGAGCATCTTGATGTAGGACTTGTGGTTGACTCCTTATAACTCTGGCAACTGGCCTGGGGCTTGACTTGCCATTTGGTCTCACAGGTTTTCACAACCACAACATAGCATAACCTGAAAGACTATCTTGATGGGTTAGATAGAAATTAAACTAAGTACTTCAACAGAAAGACCCTAACGTAAGAAATTAACTACACAAACATTGCAAGATAAAAACAGTGCAAAAAGCAAAGAGGTAATATAAGGATAAGGAGCCCTTTCCATCCCCAGGGGTGTGGAGCAAAGGGGAAAGTTACAGTTTCAGAACACAGTTGCCCTAGTACATTTGAATGGACAGCCTGGAGTACTTATCCTAACCATGCTCTCATCCTAAGATTTACTTTAAAATAAGCTAAGTGGTGGTTGGGTAGTAGTCGTTATAGGTCTAGTAGAAGGGTGTATTGTGGGGTGGGATAGTTTAGTTGATTCTAATAGCAGTTAAAAATTTCCATAAGAGATAAACATATACATAAGCACAAAGACACATATAAATCTAGAGAGACCCCCAATAAGGACTATGGGTTGGATATTGTCTGTTTCTTGGGTTTTGGTACTGTACTGTGGTTACAGAAGATGTTTCTATTGGTGGGAACTGAGTGAAGACCTTGTGGATTTCTCTGTACATTTCTTTTGGAACATCTTGTAAATCTATAGTTGTTTCAAAAATTAAAAAGTAAAAATGTTAAAGTAACTTAAGTTCCCTTATTGTTTATAGAAAGGACCGGTAGATGAAACTGGCTGGGTCATTAAAAATGTCTTGTCCCTGCCTATTGTTAACAAGAAAGAAGACATTGTGGGAGTGGCTACATTTTACAACAGGAAGGACGGGAAGCCCTTTGATGAGCATGATGAACACATCACTGAGGTAAATGTAGGAAAAATCAACAGAGCATCTGAGCATCACCAAATGATAGCGGCTGCATGGCTTCTCCTTGGTCTGGAATGACGTCTGAAGAACATTTGAGACATGATCTCATCGTTGTGATCAAGATGCTGTTGTGTCGTTTCTTTTCTGGGTTTCTACGCTGCAACATTTTATGTTCAAGTATAAAGTTTTGATTTCACCCAAATTCTTTTCCAATCTTATAAAAACAGCAGAGAATATTTTTATCCTCCCACCGCTTCCTCTTCTATAATCTCTCCCATTCTTGGCCTCAAACGCCTGTCTAATTTTTAGATTCTACTTTATTTTATTCTGTTTGTAATTCCTTTCCTGCAGTAGAATATTCTGGAAGCATAGCACATTGAAAAGAAAAGCTTAGTCAGTCTTACTGTCTGGGCAATAAATTCAGATTTTTTTTTTCCTTCTGTTGATACAAGCAGCTGGGTTGGCAGCACGGATGGGGGAAGGGGTTTGTGAAGTCCCATCCTTTAGTTGAGGAACAATTATAAATTGGTAGCTTTAGGAGAAGGGTCGGTTTTCTTCAGAAAAGAGCCTCTGAGACGCTACCCAAGCTCCAGTAAGGAGCTTGCACATACAGACGGCACTAAGTGGATCCAGTGGTTTAAGCACATGAAGTTGAGAGGCAGAAGTGGTGGTGGAACGAGCGATAGGTGAATTGGAACGACTTAAATAAAGACGAACTTGATCAAAACACATTATGTGCACACATGTAATTTTCAGGTAATAGCTAAAATAATAAAGTAGCTTTGAAAACGAACTGGGCTGTCGTGGTGGAAGGGAGATCGCTAGGGAAAGTGTGCACATTGTTGTGCACAGAGCAAGTTTGCTTCAGCTACTTAGCTGAGCCACTGTTTCTTACACTTCAGACTTTAACCCAGTTTCTTGGATGGTCTCTCCTAAACACTGACACCTATGAGAGATTGAACAAACTGGAAAGCCGGAAAGACCTTGCTCAGGAAATGATCATGAGCCGCACAAAAGCCACCCCCGATGAAATCGGCTCTATTTTGGTAAGTGGGGCATCCAGTCCTAGATGGCATTTAACCTCAGCTTCTGGAAATCGCCTAGTGACTGGGGAGTCAGACTTAGTTCTGGAATAAGAAGAGCAGAACACAGTAAGGTGGGGGAGGAGCTCTGTTAGCCAGTGAGTTAGGTTTCTTAGAAATCCAGACTGCAGTGTTCCAATAGCACTTTGTGAAAAAAACAGCTCCTGAGTGTGTAGGAGCAGAAGCAGTGACTGCGAGATTCGAGTATACTAGTGAGGGAAGCAATATTTTGAAGAAGAGTAATGTATCAGTCAGTCATTCTTCTCCACTGCTGTGTAACAACCGCTGTATCATCTTGGTGACTTACATTAGTAGGCATCTATGCTTTCTTTACATAGCTGTGGGTTAAGAAGGCTCTGGCTGACCTTGGTGACCAAGCTGTGAGTCTGATTTACTCTCATCTTTTGTGAACCAGCAGCAACCTGGTGACTTAAAGTCTTTGCTCACCTGGTGGTCTCTAAAAGTCTCACTGACTAAATTGCAGGATCAAGTCCAATATTTTCGGATGAGGGAGCCACCAGATTTTTGCTAGCAATGTTCTAATTACCACAAAAGGAAGGGGAAACCACATCAAATAAGCACTTTGTTGTTGTTGTTGTTGTTTGGGTTTTTTTTTTTTTTTTGAGACAGGGTTTCTCTGTGTAGCTCTGGCTATCCTGGGTCTAGCTCTTGTAGACCAGGCTGGCCTCCAACTCACAGAGATTCGCCTGCCTCTGCCTCTCGAGTGCTGGGGTTAAAGGCAAATGCCGCCGCTACCACCCAGCCACATAATTGCTTTCATTTCTTGCTTTTTTTTCTAGTCTTTTGAGTGTGTATATAGGTGTAGTATAGTGTGGGGTATTTGGTTTTGTTTTGCTGGGGTCACTGAGAGTTAAAAGATATTTGACTGAAGGGCTGAGAAGATAAAATGGCAGCACATGCATGAACTGAGTGAAACTGCTATTGGCAATCAAGAGAGAGAGAGAGAGAGAGACAGAGAGAGAGAGAGAGAGAGAGAGAGAGAGAGAGAGAGAGAGAGAGAGAGAGAGGTAAGCCGCTCTTTTTCTCTTTTTCCTTTCTTGCCGACCTGAAGCCCATAGCTTGGTTTTAAGATGGCTACCGCTATGTTTTGCAAGGGAGAGAACTCAATCGCAGTAGATCATTTCTTTGGTCTAATTCTTCCTAATCACTTGCAATAAGGCTCTTCCCACGCAGAATGGCTCAGATGTAACATGTGAAGCCTAATTCGATTTTATCTTAAGTGCCTTATAATAGTAGAGGGATCAGATGGGAATCTTCGTAGGAATTTTACACTCCTACTGCTTTTCCACTTTAGAAATTTAAAGAGAAGTTCCACGTAGATGCAATCGAAGAGTGTGACGAAAGGCAGCTCCTGGCCCTGTTGGTGAGTGTGCCCCTCTGACGCCCGTGCTCTCCCTCTGACGCCCGTGCTCTCCCAGTAGACTTGGCCCTGTTGGTGAGTGTGCCCCTCTGACGCCCGTGCTCTCCCTCTGACGCCCGTGCTCTCCCTCTGACGCCCGTGCTCTCCCAGTAGACTTGGCCCTGTTGGTGAGTGTGCCCCTCTGACGCCCGTGCTCTCCCAGTAGACTTGGTCCGGGCACACATTCTTGCTTTGCTGAGCTTCTTTTTCCTCAACATTTTCCAAGACTGGAAAGAAAGATTTCTTCTGAATACTGACCTTTTGGTTTCCTGCTTTTCTCCATCATTGCTCAATATGGTTCGGTCCACAGAGATCATTTACAATCATAGCTAAACTAGATGCCTACAAGAGGTACCTCGGGATCTAGAGAGACCACGGTTAGGTTTATCTACGGTTAGTAGCTTCCAGCCACAGCATAGCCATCCCAGAGGGCATGCCAGGGTGACAGACCTCAGCCCTTCTCAGGGCAGGGACCATAGTGGGAGAGAAAGCACCAAGAGAGAGGAGCGGGCAGCAGCTCTGTGGTCCACCCCAGACCTGCAGGGGAACTCCGTTCAGGGACTGTTGGCTGAGTGTGCATTGTGCCCTCAACACTGTGCTGATGAGACCCAAGAATACAGAAAAGCATGTCACTACCTTCCATGAGTAGAAAGTTCCCCCTGAGATCAGTTCATACATATTGCAACACCAAATGGCACATTCCTGCTTTAAGCAAAACTATGGTTTCAGGTGCCTGAGCTGCCCCTGGTGCTCCGTTCCCTCCTGATTCCCAGTTCCCTCCTGTGTCCCTCTTCACCACTATTGCCTCTCTCCGAGGTGTCTCCCACCCCTGCAAATCCTATCTTCTTCCTCCTCCATCCCCAGCTCTGTTTCTTCCCTTCCTCCTTTAGCAGCTCAGCTCAGAAATGCCCCTCAGAATCCCCCCTCCTTTGACTAGCCAGAGCTTGTTCCCAAGCATTGTTTACCCCACAGCACTGCATGTGTGCATGGCACCCTCTTCTCCAGTCACCCTGAGCTCTCCTCCTTCAATGCTCTGCACTTTATAAGCATCTCACTAAACTAAATTCCTTGCTGGAAAGATTCATTTCTTTTCTATCGCCCAAGTTCTCCATCTACCTTCCCTCCCCCCACATATTCCCAAGCCCTTTGTGGTGAATTTAAAATTTAAAAAAATCCATTATAGAAAGATAAAGCGCCCCTGGGTTTGGATTGGAGTAAAACACACTTAGAAAAAATTTAAGTACAACTCTAAATTGAGATTTTAGTGGTAATCAGGTGCTTGGCGTTGTGTAACTAACTGAGTTGATATAAGGAAGAAGGGAGGGAGAGATGGAGGGGAGGGAGGGAGGGAGGGGAGGGAGGGAGGGAGGGAGGGCATAAGCGAGGGAGGGAGGGTGGGGGTGAAGGAAGGTAGAATAGGAACCATGACACCGTGGAAGAGAAAGCCCCAAGAGGAGGGACTTGGCTGTGTGGTTCAGGGACTTGGGCGTGGGTTTCTTTTATCATTGTATTTCTTTTTAATTACTCAATAAATTAATTGAGTGGGGGTGGGGGTTGAATCACGTGCCATGGTGCACATGTGGCGGTCAGAGGCTAACTCCTGGAGTCGGTGCTCTCCCTGCCACGTGGGTTCCGGGGACTGAACTCAGGTCCTGGTGCAAACACCTTGAGCGTCTGAGCCATCTCCGCAGCCCCTTTACCTTCGATACTGGGTGTGTGGCGGAACAGGCCGTCAGCAGAATGTCACCTGCACCCATCTGTCCTGTGTCAACAGAAGGAGGACTTGCCGGACCCAAGTGCAGCAGACCTGTACGAGTTTGGCTTCAGCGACTTTCCCATTACTGAGCACGAGCTGGTTAAATGCGGGCTGCGGCTGTTTTTCGAGATAAATGCGGTGGAGAAATTCAAAGTACCGGTAGAGGTCAGGAGGCATTTTGCTTGAGAAGCAGTTTGGTTCTGTTGCTGTGCCTGACTGATGTTTTCCACAGTTCCAAAGATTAGCTCAAGTTAGGATTTCGAATTATCATTAACTCTGAGAATACCATGGCTTAAACTCTGTCAACAGGACCAACACACTTTTTTAGATAAGCATGCCCCGGGGGCCTCCAACCCTTTAGAATTCTGTTCTAAAGTCTGAACGGTGTTGTTGTTTTGGGGTAACAGGTTCTTACGAGGTGGATGTACACCGTGCGGAAAGGGTACCGCCCTGTCACCTACCACAACTGGCGGCACGGATTCAATGTGGGGCAGACCATGTTCACGCTGTTGATGGTAGGTAGCACTGTTGGAAGCCACTGGAAGGGTTTGCAACTCTGAACAGTTCCCATCTGAGAAAGAACGAGAAACGGTTGCAGCCCGTTGTGTTCGATTTATCATTTGACATTTACGGACAGGATTCCACAGACGCACACCCTTCCGGAGCTGTGGGTCTCCCTGGGCACTTGGCTAGATTATCAATCAGAAATTCATATGCCTGCCATTTTAAAGACAGATCCAGACACGTCCTAGGTTTTGAAACTGCCTGGGATAACCCAAGAGTCACTAAACACGAAACTAATTTTTGGTGGAAACAAGGTGCCTAACCCTTCATCCCCACCCCCACTCCCACCCCTCACCCCCGCCTCCCTTGCAGTCAGACTGGGCTGGGCTGACCTCTATAAATACGTATTCATATATCTCTCTAGACAGGGCGACTAAAGAAATACTACACAGACCTTGAAGCGTTTGCCATGCTCGCGGCTGCTTTCTGCCATGATATCGACCACAGAGGCACCAATAATTTGTACCAAATGAAGTAAGTGAATGTGTGCCCTGTGCTGACGGATGCCAGAAGATGCCAGCGAGGGAAGAAAGAGCTCCCCCGCCCTCCAGTCCCTTCCTCTACCTCATTTATGGTCTCAGGCAGGGCTACTCTATCCCACCTCAGCTATAGCCTTGTGGCAGCATCTGTCCTTTGCCCATAGTGCTTGCAGGCCTCATTCCTTTCTGCTTCCACTTCTGGGGTCCCCCAGCTTTGTTCAGGCAACTTTTATCAGAGTATTGAATTCAAATATCTGAGTATATTAATTTTAGGCATACACTAGTATATACCCGGGGATGGCTCCCCTGCTCAGACTAAGAAGCATGTCTTTTGGGGTTTTGTAATCCTTTCCTTCCTGGTCCTTTGAGTCCACCAGCACCCACCCCCAGCTGCTTTGCTAGCGCATCACCGTGCCCCTTCCTTCCCTTGTCTTTATGAAGGAAGAGTAGAGACACAGGTGCAGACTCGTAGCAGACAGACTTAGATTTCAAGTCGTTGACATTCTCAGCCTTGATTTCCTCATCTGGACAATAGGAATTAGGATAATGGGGTGCAGCTGCAAAGCTTAGCTGGAATACAGCGCATAGAACCCCCAGTCACGCTTCGCTCTCAGCCCCTAACACACGACACAGCATCCTCCCGAAGCAGTCAAGTGTTCCAGAACGGCTTTGGTGTGTTGGCTTGTGGGCTTCGACTGCTTCCTGGATGAAAAGCCTTAGGCAACTCACTGATTCTGAGACTTGGTTTCTTAACTTGAACATCGACCTGTCAAAGATTGTTGTGGGAGTCAGGTGAGATCACTCCTATGAAATGTGTGTCAGGGACTTCAGATAAAGGAACTCTGTGAGTGAAGAGCACATCTGAGCAGTCTCTCCCCACTTTGAACAACTGGGCTATCAACTTTCATCTTGAAAGGAGCATCTCCACTGAAGCTCTTTCCCAGGATGTCACCATGCCTGAGGCTCCAGCCCATGCTGGGCATTATGTCCTCCCTAAGGCAAGGGTCCTAGCGGTGAGGGTAGGCGGTGTCAAGGGAGTCCTCTTGTTCTGCTCCAAAGAAACTAAGATTTACTGGACATCTCTTTTTCACTTAATTTTCTTTCTTTTGTTCTTTCTTTCTTTCTTTTACCAAGATAATGTTGCTATATAAAGCTAACCTTAATCTTATCATTTTCCCACCTCAGCTGGGACTGCAGTTGTGTGCCGCTAAGCCTGGTGGGTTAAACACCTCCCGTGTGCTGGAGGCTGATGGACACACGTGGTAGGCTTTGTCTCACTTCACCTCCTGCTGCCTCATGTTATCCCCCTCTCTCAGGGATGAGCAAACAGACTCAAAGATGAAGACAGACTCGTCCTAGGTTATAGTCAGCAGTATCGCTAGCTGAGGCACCTTCCTGCCTATGCTTTTCAGGACAGATGGGCCGCATCCCGGGCCTCACAGTGGCCTGGTATCTAATCTGTTGGTGTATTCCAGCCATTTCCAGACATAATGAATGTATGTGACAGAAGAGTTTCATGACATCAGACTGGGGACAAGGCCATCTTCTTCACCCTTAGCATGATTGAACCCTCTGGCAGTTCCATTAAGTTCCTGGAATCAAATGAGCTCTCCAACTGTCCTTCAAAACAAACAAGCAAACAAATAACAAATAAATCCCACAGCGAGCCCCTTTATGTACTTGTGCTTCATGGAAGAATTGCTCCGGATTCTTCAGAGATACCGCTCCACTGACAAATGTAATCACTGGAAAGCCTGACTAAGACTAAATCGCTCTTCTTGCTCCAATGGTGGTGGGAAGATCTCCTGCAGAGTGACCAGAGCTGTTGGGACACAGGGGACTCCTGGCTTGACCCCGCGCCTTTGGTCTGATCCTTGTCTCCAGGATGTCTGACCCGTTATCTCTCACACTCAGACTCTGCCCTCTGATAACACCCGAAAGCTCCCATTTTCCTGTTGTGATTGTTCCAGAGTTCCTGTGGACTCTTGGCTCACTTTGTTTTCCCAGCCAGGTGGTTTTTTCCATCCTTTGTGTGTCTGTAGATTTCTTTCCCCTCTCATCCCCTTTGCTCTCTTATTTTTTGGTTCTCTGATAGTTCTCTCTCCTTGGACAAATGCAGCAGCTATCAGAAGAATAATAAGAATGACAGATTTCCTTTAGCTTCCTCTCTACATCTCTTGTATTTTGCAGTCTGCACTTGACTACTTTTTGTAGTGGAGGACCCGTCTGCTCAAGGCAGGCTCTCCCTCTATTCTGGTATGAGTCTAACAAGGGACTCTTTGATGTTGACCTGAAATTGGTCTCCCTTCTATATAATTTCTATTTCTCCTCGTTTGGGTCTCTGGAGCTGCAGGAATTAGTATGGGTTCTCATCCATTGTCCCTTCTTCATGCATTAAAGAGAATTAGAACATCTTCCTGACCAAAATATTTGCTTTCCAGGCTGAACACACTAAGATTTTGAAAACTTTGAGGCATTCGCCTAGGAGGAATAGGGTCTTGCTACATAGTGAAAGCTGACTCAAACTCACGATCCTCCTGCCTCAGCCTTCTGTATGCACCCAGTTTGAACTGCTCTTCAAACAGTAGTTCCTACGGCTTAGTTGTTTATAATGATTCTCCGCACTCCAGCATTTTTATGTCGTGTCCTTCCTTTCCTCCTTCCTTCCTTTCTTCCTTCCTTCCTTCTTTCCTTCCTTCCTTCCTTCCCTCCTTCCCTCCTTCCTTCCTTCCTTCCTTCCTTCTTTCCTTCCTTCCTTTCTCTCTTTATTTTAGCTTTTTGAGGCGTGGTTTCTCCATGTATCTCTGTTTGTCCTGGAACTCACTCTGTAGACTAGGCTGGCCTCGAACTCACTGAGATCTGCTTACTTCTGCATCCCTGAGTGCTGGGATTAAAGGCGTGCACCACCATCATCTGGCTAATGTCTTTTCAAAACTGTGGATCCCAAAATTTGGCACGGTAATCCAGACATGCCTTGAAGTACTTTATATTTAATCCTACTGGAATTTTATTACCTTAAAATTAAGGGTTCTTCAAAACTATTAAAATTACACTTATTGATTTGTGTGTGTGTGTGTGTGTGTGTGTGTGTGTGTGTATGCTTGAACTCCATAGTACATGTTTGGAGGTCAGAAGGCAACTTTTTGGAGCCAGTTTTCTCTGTGTGTCCTATGGGTCCTTTAGGTATCAAACTTGGGCTTGGTGGCAAGCATCTTTACCTACTGAATCATCTTACCAGCCCTTAATTCTTTAACCTACTCTTTTTTTTTTTCAAGACAGGGTTTCTCTGTGTAGCTCTGGTTTGCCTGGAACTAGCTCTGTAGAACAGGTTGGCCTCGAACTCACAGAGATTCACCTGCCTCTGCCTCCTGAGTGCTGAGTGCACCACCACCTGGCCTTTAACCTACTCTTAATTGTAGCTTGGTGTTCTTGTGGAACTCCCAATAATGGAAATGTGTGTGTGTGTGTGTGGAGGGGAATGAGGTGTCTCTGACTCTTTTGCTGTACTTGGGATCCTTTTTCTTCTACTGGGTTGCTATATCCAGCTGTGATATGAGGGTTTGTGCCCAGTCTTACTGTATCTTGTTAGACTATACTGGGTGAATATCTCTGGGAGTCTTGCTTTTTTGTTTAAGTGTAACAGAGGAGGAGTTGATCTGGGGGAGAAGGAGTAGGGGAAGAGACTGTGAGGAGTGGAGGAAGTGGAAACAGAAGTCAGGATTAATGTATGGGAAAAGAATAAAGGTTAAAAAATAAGTAAAGAAAGGAAAGAAGGAAGGAAGGGAGAAAGGAAGAAAGAAAGGAAGGAAGGAAGGAAGGAAAGAAGGAAGAAAAAAGGAAGGAAGGAAGGAAGAGAAAAGGAAGGAAGGAAGGGAAAAAGGAAGAAAGGAAGGAAGGAAGGAAGGAAGGAAGGGAAAAAAGGAAGGTAGGAAGGAAAGAAGGAAGGAAGAAAAAAAAGGAAGGAAAGAAGGGAGAAAGGAAGAAAGGAAGGAAGGAAGGAAGGAAGGGAGAGAGGGAGGAAGGAAGGGAGGAAGGAAGGAAGGAAGGGAGAGAGGGAGGAAGGAAGGGAGGAAGGAAGGAAGGAAAGAAGGAAGGAAGGAAGAAAAAAAGGAAGGAAGGAAAGAAGGGAGGAAGGAAGAAAGGAAGGAAGGAAGAAAGGAAGGGAGGGAGGGAGGGAGGGAGGGAGGGAGGGAGGGAGGAAGGAAGGAAGGAAGGAAGAGAGGGAGGGAGGGAGGGAGGAAGGAAGGAAGGAAGGAAGGAAAGGAAGGAAGGAAAGGAAAGAAAGGAAGGTCCCTTTATGTCACACTGTGCCGGAGCATGACTTAAGATGTTCCCCCCAGTGTTTTGTCTTGTGGAAATCAGGTAGTCTTGTTTCCACGGATGCTCATCTGGGTAATGGCAATGTTGTGCTTCAGGACAGAGTTAAGGGTACGACTCCAGCACATAACTGGAAAGATGCTTCAGGAAACCAACTGTGAGACAATCAACGAAGCCCCTAAGTACTGTTCCAGCTGTTTCAGTGAGAGCTGGGTGAATACAATCCATACCCCAACATTCACAGATAAATACAATCCATATCCCAGCATTCGTGGAGGATTCCACGGGGGGTGGCTTCCCCAGTGACAGGCTGAAATCGCCACCCCGCTGTCACTAGGTTTCCGATCACACTGCTTTGGCATCATTTCCTCATCCCAAATCTTCTCTGAAGCTCTCGGTGATTATTTATAGACCATCTGTTTGAGCAATTACAGAGCCAATCTCCCCGTTCTCTCATGCACAAATCACACCATTTTCTACTTCTTGAATTTTGAGGAAAACTTTGTGCACAGCCTTTGGTTACCAAACCATCATCTCAGAATTTCCCAGGGAATATTGTACATGGTCTCCCAGTGACACACATGTCCTCAAATATCTGTGGGATGATTATGTATTGGTCAACTGGGCTGAAAAGTCGCTCCTCAGTTTCATCCTATAGTCACCCCTGTTGGAATTTTAATCTTCAAGGATTATTCTCAGGAAGATAAGGAAACCCAGTGGGTTAAATAATCAAACCGCACGCATTGCCTTTGTAACCCAAACTCCTCTCTGGTCATTTTCGCCTACATAGATAGACACCATCAATACGAACTGTATGTTTTTGTCAGTTCAAGCTCACTGTGGTCAGACGTTCTAAAAATGGAAAACTAGTACTGAGTTTTATGTTTCTTCTTTCTCCTTAAGATAGCTTCAACATCTTCAGTAACTTCTCTGAAAACCACCATTCTAGGACACGGCCGTGTCAAGTTAGTTTTCTCCTGTAAATACATATGTGTGAATATGTATACACATAGATCAGTTCTCTTTGTTACTGATGTATCTGTGAGTCACCTTCAGCCACCCAGGCATTTTGTTCCTAATTATTTCAGCATGTGCTTCCCAAGCATAAGAGGGCTGTATGCGGAGATACAGCACAGTGGCCCCACTGCACCCCAAGGAAATTCTACAGCTGTGCTGTGATATTATTTGATGCAAGATGATTGTTAATTAATTAAATTAAAATTAATAATTTTTCTAGTCACCTCAATACTGTCCTCCACAGCACCCCAATTGATTGGAGAGATAAGCATCATCTGTTGCAGGATCATTGTTGATGATCTTTATTCTCCTTTAACCCAGGGTAGTCTCTTCCTCTTGCTGTGTTTCTCAGGATACTGTTTGTGAAGAGTCTAGGCACGTTATTCCTTGGCATCCCTCTCCATCTGGATGTACCCAATGCTTCCTGATCACTAAATACATCATAAGTATTTTTTTGGCAGTTCCTTCTATGTGAGCTGTGTCCTCAGAATATTGGTGTAAAGAGGCCCAGGGTATCAGTGTGTCCCAATATCTGAAATTGTAAATTCCTTGTGGTTTAGATGGACATGTTGCTGTCTGTTGTTTGGTTATCTCTCTGTGTAGTGAAATATTCCTTAGCTCTGTAACAGTAATATGTCAAGTGTGACTTCAAGAATGAGCAAATATTTAGTTTCCCAATAACAAATTTCACTAATTTAAACTTTTAATAATTTGTATTAGTTCTTTGAGTTTTTGTACATGTTTTAGTCATATTTACCCCTTTTTGTTCTGACTCTTCCCAGATTCACCCCTTTCCCCTCCGTGTCCTCTTTGTGTCTTCTTGCCCACCAAAACCAATTTGTGCTGCCCAAATGCTCTTCGCTGTGTGGTCTTTCCACTGGAGCCTGAGCTACTTATCAGGGACTACACGCTTAGAGGAAACCGACCCTTCCTTTTCCCAGAAGCTAATATTGCCAATAGCTCTACGGTTAGGAGTGTTAATTTGTGTTCATCTCCCACACCATCCTGGGATCCGATCTGGCTTGGGTTGGCAAAGGTCTTGTGCATGGCGTCACCCCCACTGTGAGTTCACAGGAGCAGCTGCCCTGCTCTGTCTAGAAGACACGAGTTCCTCGGGGTCATCCACTGCCTCTGCCTCTTAGGCTCTCTCTGCCCCCTTATAGACATCTGCTCCCTATTGCACAGTGATCCCTGAGCCGTGGGAGGAGGCTATCTATCCCATTTAGGGCTGAGTTTTCTGCAGTCTCTTAAAGGAATTAAACATTTTGCTCTCTTCTAATTGAAACTGAACTTAAAAAAAAATCTCTGATGCTGATATCCTGTAGAACTAAAATATTTGTTTTAAGTGATCAATTATAATATTGGCTACTGCGCCCATGGTGACTTGGCCACGCCTCCTCCTCACAAAGGTCTGGTCTTTGTGGTGTGGAAAGAGAATGTTTTAGGGCTGCCACCCAGCTTCCTGATAATTTCCTTTAGAAGATTTGTCTTTCCCTGGAAAAATCTTCCCATAACCTGCAGAATTTTGGTCCTTTTACTTTTTTTGTTTGTTTGTTTTTGAGACAGGCTTTCTCTGTGTAACAGCTTTGGCTATTGTAGACGAGGCTAGCTTCAAGCTTGCAGAGATCCACCTGCTTCTATCTCCAGAGTTCTGGGATTAAATACATGGCCAGCATTGCTTGGCTGCCTTTTACCTTTCTGTATTCACTGTGTCTTCCCCTCCCAGCGCAGGTGGCATTGAAGAACAATGTTATCAAGGAGTGGGGTCTTCACTTGCAGAGAACTGTCTTGTAGTTCTTAACAAAGGGAGGATCTTAATTTCCTCGAGGAGGAAAGAAATGGCACTTTATACTGACTTGTAATTGTTTCCTTGGATTATTAATTAATTAATTAATTTAATTAGTTTATGGTTTTTGAGACAGGAGCTTGCTATGTAGCCCAGGCTGGCCTCAATCTTGTAATCCTCCTTCCCTCAACTTTTTGGTTACAGGTTTGTGATCCCCAGGCTCAGCTTGGGAACTCTTAATGGACACTTTCTATACAGAGAATTCATGAGCTTCTACAGTTGCTGGATGTTACATAAGTCATAGGATGGCACCACGTATTCAGAGAACCTAAAGATTTTACCTATAGATCAAGCTCAATAGTCTAAATAATTCAAATAATTCAACCTCTTAGACATTGCTCCCCGCCCCCTTTATTTTTCACTTTTTGGAGACAGGGTCTCAGTATGCATGTAGCTCTGGCTGTCCTGAATTCCTTATGTGGACCAGGCTGGCCTTGCACTCACAGAGCGCCATCTGCCTGCTTCCCAAGTGGCAGGATTAAAGGTGTGCACCACCATGCCTGGCAAGTAAAACTTTCTTACCTTCTGAATTAGAAACAATCTTTTCCAATAGTTTGTATTTGGCCATTTCCTAGACATTGAGTGGGGAAAGAGATGAGACAGAACGGGAACTCCAGAAGAGCAAAGGTGTGCTGTGTGGGTGGATTTCTGTGTGATCTCTAAACGGAAGATCTTTGCCGTATCCTTTTCGTCCTAGGTCCACATCTCCACTTGCAAAGCTTCATGGGACTTCCATTTTAGAGCGACATCACCTGGAATACAGCAAGACTCTCCTGCAGGATGAGGTATGAGAGTTTTTCTCTTGGGAAGCTTACAGGTTCTGGATCTAAGACTATCCCAAGCGCCCAGGGGAAACATCGGTCTTCAGGGAAAACACTGGCGATGTGTTCCCTGCCCAAGTATAGTTTGCACGCCCCTGCCTCAGTGCAGTGGCAGAAGTTGCCATACCGCATCCAGGTTTTGAAATACCAAGCTGCAAGTGGTCAAGACCTAGAAGAAAAGAGGCACAAAAGTCACAGAATCTCTGGGATCATTGGTAAAGAATTCAAAAGAACTCTGGGCACCCTGACCATCTATTTATAAATGTAAAGGGGTAACAGCTATGCAGACACTGTTTTTTCTTACTCATGGGGCACACCCTGCAGAGTGTGGTGTGACCTTGGAGAAAGTCAAGTTTGGGTAACGTAAGCTCGGATGAAGATATAAGATAAAATCAAATAGCTTCCACAAGAGAGGCCTTGTATCAAGCTCCGTTCATGAGAGGTAAAGGGGAGGGGTCAGGATGGCTTAGGCAGGAAGTGGCTCCCAGCCCCTTGAAGCCATAGGACCTGCACTCATGGTATACCATAACCTTCCGTAGGGCGAAGCCACGCTGCTTCCCCTTGCTAACTTTATTTCAGTGTTCTGAGCATGTGAAACAACTCAAAGACATGGTTTTAGAATGAAGGAAATTGTTTCACACAGATAGAGAATCTGCTTAGCATTATATGTTCCCGGGAAAACGCTGGACGGTGGACTTACCCTCACCTTCTGTAATGAGGCCCTGTTAAAGGCCGAGGAAGGGAATAGAGAAATCTGTTCCGGTCTAGAGAAAGAACACACCTCAGGGCCTGGGCGACACCTGTTAGGACGATGAGAAGGAAGGGTGAATGGAAAGGATTTGGGGAGGTGAGAATCCCTTCTCAAGGCCTAGATTGCTAGAAAACCTTTGTTTTGCGCTGTGGGACAGTCTTCATGGGGCAGTATTCCTGAAGTATTTTCTGGGCACCCCTCTTCCACACCACAGCGAGGCAAAGTCAGTTCCGGTCAGTTCCGATCTGTCAGTCCTGCTGCGCTTTGTAAGGCAAATCTATTTACAGAACTTCAGCTGAGTTTCCCACCACATAACTTAGAAGGCACCCACCAGCTTACATGTTTTCGGTTTTGACAGTTTATAATAGAGATACCCTTTTGTTTTTTTTTTTTTTTTTTTTTTTTTTTTTTTTTTTTTTTTTTGGTTTGGTTTTTCGAGTCAAGGTTTCTCTGTGTAACAACCCTAGCTGTCCTGGAACTTGCTCTGTAGACCAGGCTGGTCTTGAACTCACAGAGATCCGCCTGCCTCTGCCTCCCCACTGCTGGGATTAAAGGCGGGCGCCACCACCGCCCGGCAGAGGTGCCCTTTTCCGTCTGTTTTGCATGGTCTCTATTTTGCAGTCTCACCTGATGTGCTGGCTACTCTTGGTCCATCACTCGGCACAGCTGGGGAGAAGGAGCCTCAGCTGAGGAGTTGCCTCTGTCAGTTTAGCCTGTGGGCCTGCTTATGAGCCATTTTCTTGATTGTTAATTGAAGTAGGAGAATCCCGCCCACTGAGGGCAGTGCCACCCCTGGGCAGGAGGTTCTGGGTTGTACAAGAAAGTTTGCTGAGCGTGAGCACGAGGAAGAAGCCAGTAAGAAGTGCTTCTTCGTCAGAGTCTGCCTTCAGCTTATGCCTCAGGTTCTTGCTGTGGCTTTCCCCAATGATCAGCTGTAATCTTCAAGCTAAATCAAACGGCTTCCTTTCCATATTGCTTTAGGTTAAGGTGTTTGCCGGCGTCAGAGATGCAAACTAGAAAGCCTGACTTTGACGGCTGTGCAAACGATTGTTATTCTTTCTGAAAAGGAACATTGCCTCTCAGTGATGTATACTGTCTCTTCAAGGGCTGTCTACAGTGCCATTCAGCCTCTGATTGCAGATGTGTAAACCTTTGTCAACATGGTTGCTAGACAACACAATCGCACAGTTCATTTATGAGCAGTTAAATCGATCACAAAAAATTGACGCTTTAGCTCATAATATATGTCTTTTATATTTTAGAAAACAGTGTAGCTCTTTTTATTATTCTGTAAGGAAAACAAGCCCACTAAAGGTTTTCATATTTTTAACAAGAGGAATCCTTGGAATTTGTTCAGCAATCTTGTCTCTTGTGGTCATCACTCAGTTATTTTGTTTTTCATATTGCAGTACACTGAACTGAAATGTCCTTATCTTTCATAGGGCTGCCTGTATTCCAAACTAGACAGAAAGCAGCTTGTGACCCAAGTGACTAGTGGAGATATTGTTAGCTATATTTGTAAGAATACATACACGCGCGTGCGCGCGCGCGCGCACACACACACACACACACACACACACACACACACACACACACACACCAGCTAAGCAATTAGGGGCTGGCCTGGCTAGAAGTGGGCTAGAGACAAGACCTCCTGGCTTGTATGGGCACACCTGCCTCTTTCTGTGTGCAATGTGCAAGGATAGGGAGATGAAGTATTACATGCTATGTATTTTAAGAATAACCTAGGAATTAGAAAAAAAATATCCTATCTCGATTATAAAAGTTCAAGTAATAGATGAAATATGAAGGAAAAGTATAAACGGGAAGGGCAGCGTTCACCCTTCTACCACGGGACGAGCTTCGCTGCTATAGCATGGTGGTGCTATAGCATGGTGTGTGGTGGAATGCCTGTGACCCGGACACTTAGAGGGAGGGGCAGAAGGGTGGGAATCCAAGGTTCTTTTTGGTCACACAGCCTGGGCTACTTGAAGCCATGCCTTAAAAACATATATACAGAGAAAACCCACGCAGGATCTGAACTGAGATGCCTAGTGAAGTCATTGTGAACAGTCTCAAGTAGGAATATGATTTTAATCCGGACATTTTTTTTCCCCTGTAATCTGGGACTTTGCTGGCTATTGCTTTGATTCTGTCCATCTAAAAACACTGACTGTAGTTGCAACAATGAACTCAGTGTTTTAACAAAACAATTGATAGATAGATTCCTGCCCGCCAGTTATGTTTGCCTTGAGAAATGGCAGTCCTCATTCCAGATGATGTAAAAAGATGGCCTCCATGAAAGTTTGTCATGTCTAGAACAAAGGTCGTCTGGAATGGCTGACAGCCAGATTTGGTTTGGGGTTGAACACCTTGTTTAGTTTCATTTTAAACTGGAGCTGATCTCAAACTCTATAAGATAAATAATATTATCACAATAGAGATATAACAGTGAGTTAGCGTGTAGCAATTTTAATTTCTGAGTTGACTCCCCAGGTTCGCTTCACTGGAGTTGACCTTGCACGGGTCTGTATTGAGCACAGACCGGGAGTGAGGCAGCTGGAAAGACAAGTTGATCCCAGCTGAGAACACAAGGGCAGATGTTAGGGCTGTGTCCAGCATACACAGCTATCAGTGGCGAAGCTGGGACCTGGCCCTGGCTTCTTGCTGAAAGACAGGATGGGGTAGAAACTGAGAACACTCAATGTGTGGACAGGCTACGTAGGTTCAGATATCACACCTGCCCTATTTGGCGGTTTAACCCAAAGCAAGTTGCTTAAAATCTCTGCGTTAACGGTTTGCCAGAGATTAAGAACATTCATGAAGTACTTGGTGGAGACACAAGCTCCTCAGCATTCTGCTCTACATAGGATTCCCCCTGTCTTCACACGGGCCTACAGCCTACTGCCTTTCTCTTTCCGGGGGAACTGTCCTGTGTTTCTTCACTATCGCCTTCATGTGGCAAAGCCATTGCACATCTGTCCTCTGTCCTGCAGGACTAAAATGGTCATCCAGAATGCCATGACTTTCAGTAGCCACTCCCACTGCCTATTCTGCTTATCTAGAAAACAAAGGAATGAAACTGATTCAAACACAAAGATTATTAATGAAAGGCTCTGAAGAAAAGATTTACTAGTTCTTTATAAAAGACTGCAGAACATTTTAAGGATAACACAAGGAGAGTCATTACATCCCTCCCCCCTATATATGTGGATATTAACACAGTCGGCATTTTCTGAGAGACAGTGGTCTCATGGTTACTCTAGAATTAGATGGTCAACAGTGCCACATGGGCACCCCCCTTTTCTACAAAAAAGTTTTTAATTTATTGTTGTATTTTCACATGGTCCTGAAAGAGGACAAGTGATTTATTCTAGAAATGTAGATACAGAGTAGCTGAACCTATTTTTAGAGTTTAAATGACCTACTCAACGTAGAGTAGAGACAAGTACTTAGACCGTGAGATAAACAAAAACAGACACCAGGGGCTGGAGAGACGGCTCAGCGGTTAAGAGCACTGGCTGTTTATCCAGCGGTCCTGAGTCCACTTCCCAGCATCCACATGGTGGCTCACAACTGTCTGTAACTCCAGCTCCAGGGCATCTGACACCCTCACACAGATATACACACAGTTGAAACACTAATGCACATAAAATAAAAATAAACAAATGATTAAAAAAAACCAGACACCAAAAAATGCTGAACGACAGGCTATATCAGCTCACTAAGTGTGGTTTGTTTTGTTTGTTGAGTCGAAGGTCAATTGGTGGTTGTGTTCTATTATGAACTGATGAGCTGAATTCACCCTTTCTTGTGAATTGTTCATCTTGCAGAGTTTAAACATCTTCCAGAATCTGAACAAGCGGCAGTTTGAAACAGTGATCCATTTGTTTGAGGTTGCAATCATAGCAACTGACCTGGCGTTGTATTTCAAGTAAGTATAAGGATGGGTATCAGAATGCTCCTGAGCCCGGTGTGGTTCTGCCTTCCATGAACCGCACTGAAGTTAAAAGGCTTGTTCACGTGCCTGGAGAGATGGCTCATTCCTTGTGAGCATTTGATATTCTTGCAGAGGACTGGAGTTGGATTCCCGGGACCCACACCCACAGTGGCCTCTAACTCTGGCTTCAGAGGTATATAATGTTCCACCTGGACTCTGTAGGCGTCCACGCATATGCATACATTTTTAAAAGCAGGCTCAGAAATCTCCTTTCTTTTTGGAATGTCAGTTATCCTCAAGATAGTTGACTGACAGTGAACTTACCCCATTTGGAGATAAACTTTGAAAGCACAAGCCTGCCCTGTTAAATAGCTTGTGATCTGAGGCGGTACAGAGGGGACAGCGGTGCCCGGCCTGAAGAAGAAGGTCACGAAACTGCATGCCATGGTGATGTGTCCTGGTGACTCACCATGGTCCAGGGTCTAGTGTTTAACTGGGTTTGTTCAGAGGTAGAATGCTTGCCCAGAATCTGGTATGTGTTATTTTAGGCTCAGAAATTTAATCCTATGAGAGTTTTGGATTGAACAATCTTGATGATTCTAACACACAAAGTAAACTCACAGAACTTGAGTTTTTACACAGCAGAGGACCAAGGAGACCAGATATGCCAAGTGTGTACACATTCTCTCCTAAGTGAAATGAAGTTTCACGGTGAACATTAATTAGAAAGAGGTGGGCTATTTATAGGATCCAAATATTTAGTGACTTTGGCACTGTCAAATTTTGCACTGACCATCCTTCTTAAAAATCTAACTATTAAACAGCCCAGCTATGATTACAAATGCCTAGGATAACATCATGGTATCCAGACACCCGGGGCTCACACCCCACCAGTGGGAACCCATCATGTCATAAGTGCTTCAGAAATGCGGGGTTTTGTTTTTTGTTTGTTTTTGTTTGTTTGTTTGTTTTTGAGGCAGGGTTTTTCTGTGCAGCCCTGGCTGTCCTGGAACTCTCTCTGCAGACTAGGCTAGCCTCAAACTCCTTGAGATCCGCCTGCCTCTGGCTTCCAAGTGCTGGGATTAATGGCTTGCACCGCCACCACCTGGCTCAGAATTACGTTTTTAAGGGCAGACACAGAAGCAGCGTTGCAGCTGGGGCAGTCCTGCCTTCGTTCCATCACGGAAAATCCTCTTACTTTCCAGAGAGAGAGCCATCTGCTACTGAAACGCTCCATCCTTTCCACTCACGCTCCTACGTGGCACCGCTGGGTGTGTCTCGCATTTTTCCCCATTTACGGCACCATACTGTCTGTAAATACCTTTCTGCAGCTCGCTTTTCCCACACAGCATTGTGCTTTAAAGATTTGCCTTTGGTGACATGACACTTCTAGATTGATTAAAAGTATTCACGTTGAAGCACTTCAAGTGGATGATATGGCATTCCCTAACACGTCAGATGCAAGACAAACACCCTGAGGAAACTGTAGAAGGAAGCGGTGGGGCTGTGTCCCGCCACCCGGCTAGCTTTACCCAAAATAATTACACAGAAACTGTATTCATTTAAATACTGCCTGGCCCATTATCTGTAGCCTCTTATTGGCTAATTCTCACATCTTCCTTTAACCCATATTTAGTCTGTGTAGCACCACGAGGTGTGGCTTACCAGGAGAGATCTTAACCTGCGTCCATCTCAGAGAGGAGAAGCATGGCGACTCACTATGGTGACTGCCTGAAGCGTCTCCCCCACTCTACTTCCTTGTTCCCACAATTCTGTTCTGTCTACTCCACCTACCTAATTTTTTGTCTCTTAAAGGGCCAAGGCAGTTTTCTTTATTAATTAACCAATGAAAGAAACATAGACAGATAACTCTCCTCCATCAGGAAACAAACATGCAATTTAAAATTAGTGAAAGGGCTGGCAAGCGGGGTAACAGTTAAAGCAAATGCTGTTTAAGTATGGAGATCCGAGTCTGGATTCCTCAGCACCAGTCCAAAAAGCTGAGCGTGACAGCGATCAGCTGGAACCCCAGCATAAGGAGGGACTGTTAGTGAGGACAGCTGAAGAGATGTCCACCTCCGGCTTTTACACACAGATAGATGGGCACTCCCCTCCCCCACACAAACAAGTACACATACAGAGATAGATAGATACATAGATAGATATAGATAGATGATAGATAGATAGATAGATAGATAGATAGATAGATGATAGCTAGAGAGTAAATTGAAAGAAAAGATTTGCCACTGGTAATACACAGAGAGTCAATTCACTTGCTTCAACTGTACCGCGTTTAACAGTTGGATAGACAATAACACCCTTACACTCCTACACATAAAAAAGTTCAGACTGTGTCTTATCTCCATTGTCGTCCACAAGGCTACACTGCAGATCACTGTGCATATATGTGGGTTTCTATACATAATGGTGGGGTGCATATGTGTTTTGTGTGTATGCCGCCTTGCAGAGTTGGGCTCTACCATTTACATCCTATCCGCGGCACATCAGGGCCCTCTGATCCCATATCTGAAGTACTCTTGATCTGGACACTGGATTTCAGTTTGTTAACTTATTGAGTATAAGAAGATACCCTACTGTTTAGGTCTGTATTTACCACGCATGAGACCAATCATCCATGTGTTTTGGCTTCTGTGTGTTTGTTGGGCGGTATGTTATGATGGTACAGATCCTGGCCTTTGTGTTTCTGTTGTGCTTTTTCCTCGTTTGAACTTCTGGTTTTACTGTATTCCAACTTTCATGGGTTCTCCCCACTCTGTGGTTTGTGCTTTTTCTGCCTCCAGCCCTCTGTATGCCAGAGATAGTCAGAACTGCCTGCCCTCTATCCTGGCTCTCGGCCCCTGCTAGGCAGACAGCCTAAGGCAGAGTGGGAACACAGACTATGAAAAGCACACACTAAAGATCCTTTTCTGTGCAAACGTTGATGCACAGCTGTCTCTTTTCCAGGAAGAGAACCATGTTCCAGAAGATTGTTGACGCCTGTGAGCAGATGCAAAGCGAGGAAGAAGCCATCAAATACGTAACCGCTGACCCAACCAAAAAGGAGGTCATTATGTGAGCAGTCAGAATATTAATTCTTTTTTTTTTTTTTTTTAGCAAAACAGCATGTTTTGTACTTTTTTCTAGTTTAATAATTTTTCTTTTCTTCATAAGGGCCATGATGATGACTGCCTGCGACCTCTCTGCCATCACCAAGCCCTGGGAGGTACAGAGTCAGGCAAGTCCCATAGCCTTGCCAGTCTGTCACACGCCTGTGACCTCTCTGCTATCATTAAGCCTTGGGAGGTGCAGTCAGGCAAACCCCACAGCATTTCCTGTCACACACCTGTGGCCCGTCACACACCTGTCTGCCATCATCAAACCCTGGGAAGTGCAGAGTCAGGCAAGTCCCAAGGCGTTTCTTTTCTTGACACACATCAGGCTCTGCCTAAATTCCATGAAAAGCCACACAGTGATCTCTGGCAACCCCAGAGTCCTATTCTGATTTTTACAAACAGCAACGGGTCAGCAGGTCACTGGATCATGTCCCAGAACAAGAAAAACACAGAAGGCTTTAAAAAGAAAATGGAGGGGGGGAAAGTGGGGGACAGAATTCCTTATTATTGGCTATAAAATGTTTATGTGGAATTCACCAGACATGGTCATTCAGACCTATAATCCGATTGCTCATGAGGAGGCTGAGGCAGGAGGATACAGGATTCAATGATAGCCTGGACTACATAATAAGACCCATCATGAACTCAACGCATGAGCTTTTCGGTAGGCAAAGAAGTCAGATTGTTCACTCTGCTTAGCTGGCCTTGCTCCCAGGGCTCTTTTACAATGTTCTGTCAGTGACCAGAAGGTGCTCACATTCAGCGCTGTTCTTTGTCTACTTTGGGCTGAAGACAAGGAGGTGATGCCTAGTTACATGTTCTCTCAGCTTGGAAGAAGCTGCCTTTTTCTCAATGCCATCTAGGTGAAACCCTCAGCAGAGGAGCCAGGATTACTCTGCTTCAACTGCCCATTCTGATTATATCTAGGAAGAAAAAGCCATTGGAACCCATTGTGGGAGAAGGCAGATACCTTTTCCCCAGCCATCCTTGGTTTGTGGCTGTAGTACAAGTAAAAATATCTAAGTAAAAGATATCCTGCAAAGAAAATGTATATACATTATACAAGTTTCACATACTAGATACAGGAGCCTTCATAAGTAAACAAAGGCCTCAAGAAAGTTACCTTCATAGATTTTTGAATAACATTTAAAGTGTGTGTGTGTGTGTGTGTGAGAGAGAGAGAGAGAGAGAGAGAGAGAGAGAGAGAGAGGAAGCAGAATGTGTGAGCATGTGTATGTGGTGCTCAAGCAGGCTTAGGATCTCTAGCACTGGGGTTACAGGCAGTTGTGAGCTGACGTGGGTGCTGGGAACAGAACCCAGGTCCTCTGGAAGAACGCTGCCCACTCTCACTCAGCCACCTCTCCAGCCCTGTATCCTTATGTATTTTTATGCAAGAATTGATGAAGCTGTAGTTCACGGAGAAGTACAACTGTACTAACTCAGGAAACTTAGCAAGGTCACTTGCTCAGGGTCTTGGCTCTCTTTCCCTCCAGTGCTCTTCCTCTGCAGGGGAAAGGGAGGGGCACCTCTTGAATGAAGTTGCCAGGTCAGCTTCAGGAAAAGGTCAAGGTCAAGCTTCATAAGCTGCTTTAACGGGGAGGGGGAGGCAAGTGGGACCTGCTCGGAGGTTTGATCAAATTCCAATAGCAAATAAGCATTCAGAGATAGCTCTTCCTTCTGTATTTTTGATGTGTTTATGTGTAATGTGTGTGTCTGTGTGTGCACACGCATGTGTGCATGTGCTCATGGAAGCCAGAGGCCCAAGTTGGGATGTCTTTCTCAAATGTTCTCCACCTTATTTTCTGAGATAAGATCTCTTTACTGAGTCGTTTGAGCTAAGTTGTTGGGAGTTTCAGGGATTCACCTGATTCCTGATATAATCCCTCTGTGGGGGTTATAGACCATCTGGCTTTTTAGCTGGGGATTTGAACTCAGGTCCTCTGAGTTGTGTGGCAAGCACTTTACTTACTGAGCCATCTCCTCAGCTCCCAACTGTATTCTTTATCTGTCAGGAGTAAGGCAGACATTCAGGGTCTCCCTTGAGTTCATCATTTCTTAATCCTTTCTGCCTATTACAGCTATTATGGCTTCTGTCAGACTGTATTCAGGGCTGAGGATGTTGGAGAGTGTTTGCCTAGAATACTGCAAGTTCAGATGCCAGCACCACATAAGTTGGGCATGTTGGTGCACGCTTCTAATCTTACCACTTTGGAGGTGGAGAAAAGAGAATCAAAAGTTCAAAGATATCCTTGGCTACATAGTGAATTTGAGGCCAACCTGGGCTACATGAGACCCCTCCCCATCTCAAAAAGGAAGATTTAAATCCAGCCTTTGGCGGGCAGTCTAGTGGTGGCCTCCCGGCTGATCATCAATGGCTCCCTGTCCTCTGCTGTCCTCTGACCTGCTAAGTGGATTATCTATAGAGCTCTGCTCACTCCATGGCTGGAAAGGGTTTTCAATGATCCATCGCAGGAGTTTCCAGCTCACTCACTTGTTTTTAAGAAGTACATTTGGGGGGGGGGTGCTGGTGTGATGATGCACACCTGTAATGCCAGCACCCGAGACCCTGAGGCAGGATAACTGTCGGTTCAAGGCTGCCCTGGGCAGAATAACAAGACACTGTCTCAAAAATGAAAACAAAAACCAAGTCTACTTTCTCCTCATAAAACGTGTACAGAAATGGCAATGTGACAGAGAAGGAAGCTTCGGCCTGGAGACCTAAGTTTATCCTCCTCCCCATACAGTACCCAGGCTTGCCCTGTCCTCCCTCACCTTCCTGCTGTCAGTGCCCATCACCCCAAGCTGGCACAGACTCCGGGCTCTGGGATCAGACCCGGGCAGACTGTTTCTCCCCGTGCATGGCCTTCTCTTTATCTAGGTCTACTGCTCACTCTCAGTGGTACAGGAATGCAGCCCCGCTCTGGCATGACGGGTCTGGGTCCTTCTCCCTCTGTGATCCACAGCAGTAAGCCTATTAGTGTTGTAGTACATGGCACACTGAGGGCAAACTGTTCTCACTACATGGCGAGCATCTGAAAGACAATGGCCCATCTCTTCCTTCTCGGCAAGCCTGGCTTCCACCAATGTCAGGTAGCTAGCAAATGTCTGTCCACATGGTATATTCATTTTTCATTATGAATTAACAGTTGATTATACTCACAGGGCTGTCAAGATACACGTATACCAGTCTTTCTCTCTGTGTGTGCGTGTGTGTGCATGTATGTGTGTGTGTGTTTATCATGTTTTCTCTCTGTGTGTGCGTGTGTGTGCATGTATGTGTGTGTGTGTGTGTGTTTATCATATGCAAACCTATGACCACAGCTGAGACGACCATTGGAAAATGTGAGCAGCTCACCATCCTCCCGCCCTCCTCTTTACTGAGAAGCGATGGCAATATGAATAGAAGACACACTCTCAGAGATAGTCCAGAACCCTCCAGTAGGAAGAAAACCCTCCCCCGTTTCAGAATAACCTGTAAGTGGCAACTCTTTTATAACTTCAGGGCAGCTCTCTTGACGACACCTCAAGCACTAACTGGAAATCCTACCCTCGGATGTCACTCCTGCTAACGTGGCCAAAGCTCTCTGCTAATTGTGGGTACCACAAACCATGCCTCTGTTCTTTGCAGGTAGCACTTCTGGTTGCAAATGAATTTTGGGAACAAGGCGATTTGGAAAGGACAGTGCTGCAGCAGCAACCGATTGTAAGGACCTTGTCATTCCATGTCACGCATTCAGAACCATCCGGAAATCGCAGGAAACCATCTTAAAGGGCTTTCTTCTCTTTCTAGCCTATGATGGACAGAACCAAAAAAGATGAACTTCCCAAACTTCAAGTGGGATTTATTGACTTTGTTTGTACTTTTGTATACAAGGTATGTAAACAAATTATTCGAATGAACTGTATAATCATTTCAATGATGATTTTTCCTTTCAAACTGTAACTAGAGTGAGCCAGGTGTGGAGGTGCATACCTGTAATCCCAGCACTAAGGAGGCAGGGGGATCAGAGTTCAAAGTCATCTTGGTAAGTTTCAGGCCAACTTGGGCTATACAGCAAGACCTTGCCTAAAAAACAAACAAAAGTTAAAAAAAAAAAAGTTACCAATGAAGAAAGCCATTAGGCCATTTCCTCCGTAGTATTTTAAGCACTGACTTTGATTTATTCAGAGTGGAATAAAATGCACGAGAGCCACACACAAGCCCCCTTGACATGGAAGAGCACAGCACCTGCCTTCCCCACGCTTCAGAAGCACCCAGACTCATCCCCGTAGCTCCAGACACCGCCCACCTCCCAGCTTCTCCTCCACAGATGAACACTACTGAAAGCCAACTGTAGGACTAACTAGTTTCCTGCCTCAAATTCTCCGCAGGAGTTCTCACGCTTCCACACAGAGATTACCCCCATGCTGACCGGCCTTCAGAAGAACAGAGTGGAATGGAAATCCCTCGCAGAGGAGTACGAGGCCAAGGTGAGGGTGGCTGAAGAGGAGGCAGGAAAGCAGGAAGAAGGCGCCACGGATGAGAAAGGTTAGCTGGAGCGTGTGTGAGTGTGGCGGTGGCTGAGTGGGTGTCACATGACACAAATACAGACCGTACGTGCTAGCAGGAACCCTGCTTCGCGGATCCAAGTGTAAGAAGTTCGTGGTTCATATTGATAGCAAAATGCTGGGCTGGGCTGGAGCTCAATGGTAGAGCATTTCCTCGCATTGCAGAAAGCAGAATGCTGGGATGGTGGTGTGGGTTGCCCATGGATGTTCATGTGTGTGTTTGTGAGTGTTGGTGTGGGGGCCTGAGGAACTGTGCACCTTGTTATTGGAAGGTTTTGTCACTGGCCTGGGGACTCACCTATTTAGCCGAGCCTGCTGGCTGGCAAGACCTATGTATCTGCCTTTTCCTACCTCCCCAGTAATGGGATGACCAGCATGTACCGCCATGCCCAGCTTTTTCACGAGGGTACTGAGAATCGATTCGGGTCCTTGAGCCCGAGCTGGCAAGCCCTTTCCTATTGAGCCATTTCCTCAGGCTGAGATGTTAATGTCCATCTCTCCAGAGGTTAGCGCTCTAACAGTTTTGTGAACCGTTCCTATTGGCAGAGAAACCATCTCTGGGTGGGAGGCCCTGCAAGAAGGTGTTTTTAAAGAACTCCACTGTTTGCTCAGATTTTAATTAGTTCATTGAGAATGGGAATATTTGCCTTACCAAAGTTATAGATGCCTTTCAATAGAATAAAAACAAGAGTTTCTGGTGCCTTCAAGCCCACTCATTAGAATACTCACAAGGTATGTGTTCTCACAAGGCTGTGTCAGACAGACCTTGGGGGAAAGACAGGGACCTTATCTCTAAGCTCTTACCTCTGAGGGAGAGCTGGGCATTAAGCAACCAATGTATAATCTGATGGTGAGCCTTGGAGAAAGCATGGGGTGTATACTAAGAGCCCAGGAAGGCTTCTTCGAAAGGGATTGTCTGTGCTGAGGTCCCAAGACCGTAAGCCCCAACCCACACGAAGGAGAAGAGGTGGGTACAGAAGAAAACAAAATAGGGTATGTAAAATAATTACTGAATGGCCTGGAGGGATGGCTCAGCTGTTAAAGGCTAGGCTTACAATCAAAATAACTACTGAAGTGGGAATAAGCTTGGGGTAGCAGAACCATGTAAAAACATGTCTATGTATAGTCAAGAGAGGGCAGAAACCCGAGTACCAGATGAAGCTGGCCGTGTAGGCAGCTGACCTAGAGTATATAGCCTGCAGTCAGCTGCAATGCACAGTCTGCAGGGGTCGCACAGGACGGTCTGAGCTGCACTTCAGGAAGGCAGCAGAGCTCTTTACTAGTTAGTTAAGCTTGCAAAGTTACTCTGTCTCTCCTGTTAGACTGTGAGTCCAGGGGAAGTCCTAGGACTAAGAAATTTGATGAGAAAGATACCGTCCCCTTTTCCAAGTTGCTCCTATATTTATTGTCTTCATTCTTTGAGAACTTCATGTTCAAATTTATTTTTTGTATCAATTTTTTGTATTTTTTGTATAAATACAATTGATTTATTGTATCAATTCTTGGAGAACTTCATGTAGATGCACAATGCATGTTGGTCGTTTTGACTCCACCCCCTCCTGATTCCTCCCAGAGTGGACACAGGTCTTCTCTCCGTTATTTGCATACATATATTTCTAATTTCTGTCTATTACTTGGCGAGCTCGTTGAGAATTAAGACCATTGTGCTCCTGGGTTTCAGTGTTTGCTCCTCTAGCTCAGAGTCTAACTTGTTTAATTCCACTGAAACAGAAACGGTAACTGCTTACCAAGTTTCATTTTATTTTGTTTTTTGAGAGAGCCTATGCAGCGCTCTAGAACTCACAGAGATCAGCCTGTTTCTGTCTTCCTAGTGCTGGGATTACAGGTGTGTACCAATGCACCTGGCACCTGGTTACCTATATACTTTTTTGAGTCACACCATGCAGCCTTTACTGACCTAGAATTCACAATGCCTCAGACTGAGCTCCATCTGCCTTTGCCTCCCTAGTGCTGGAATTAAAGGCATGTATCATCACACCCTGTTCTTTTTATTTTTCAATTTTTCCCTCAATTTATGTGTATGAGCATTTTACCTGTGTGTGCGTGCACCTGACGGACAGAGATCAGGCTTGGGCCCCTTGGAATGGGAGTTACGATGGTTGTGAGTGGAGCCACCACGTGGGGACTGAGAATCAAATCTGAGTACTCTGCAGTAGCAACAAGTACTCTAAACCGGACCATCTCGCTAGCTCCTTGAATTTTATTTTTAAGTGAGCCAATTGTGAATAAAAAATTGGCTGTAAACAGTCAAACCCTTGGAGTTGCTATAAGCTAGTGTTATCTTGAAGTAGTTATAAGCTAGTATTATTAATTATAGATCTGACACAGATACCATGAGAATGTTGGAATAAAAATATTTATCACACTGACTGCTGATAATGTTTTTTTTTTTTTTTTTTTTCTGGTCTTTCACTAGCTGCCACAGATTTAGGAGGTAGCACCGAAGACAAAAAGTCCAAAACGTGCTTAATGTTGTAATATGATCCAGCTGCTCGATATTTCAAGTATCGTCTAGTTTCCATGAAAAAGTATTCAAAGGAACCTCACTGTAGCCCTGGAGTAACAGAACAGCAAGACCTCCAGGAACACTGCCCCGTGACTATCCACAGAATATCTACTGCTGGCCTGGAAACCCCATGAGCTAAATAAAGTTCAATCAAAGAACAAAATATGACAAAAATAATGAATTTTATGACAGTTTCTTTTAAATTAAAAAATATGCTTTCTTGAAGTGAGTCAGAAGGTATATTAAGATTTATTTATATGTATGTGTCTGAGTGAGTCTATGTGACATGCGTGTCTCTGCTGGTGAAGGCCAGAGGAAGGCTTCAGATCCACACAAACTTGAGTTACAGGCAGCTGTGAGCTCCCTGACATGGGTTCTGGGATCCCAACTGGGGTCCTTGGGGAGAATAGCAAGTGCTAGTAACTATGGCCTGAGCCTCAAGTATTAAAAAAATGACAATGTAAGGAACCAGAGCATGAAGCAGCTAGCCAATATTTCAAGTATCATCTTAGTTTCCAAGAAAAAAATTCAAAAGAACCTCACTGTAGCCCTGTAGAGTCGATGTCAAACATCACCTCAGACTTTGCAGACGCCTTCAAATATGACTCCCATCATCAGCCACTGTGCTAGAGACCTGTAGCCAGAGCTCCAGCAGAGTTTGTAGCTGGTTTGCTTTCCAGGGTGTTAGCTCCTAGTTTTAAGCTGTCTTTTGTGACTGCTACCTTTTTGTCTCCAGTACTTTCCTTTTGAATTATGTGAATCTTGTCTGGTGGTTTTTTAAAGGTGCAAAGCCTATGCAAAACTTGGCTGGGGGAGAACCTGGCAAACGGAGATAGATGCCCCTTAGCTGGGAATTTGCATTTGGCATTGTCTCTTTGGGGAGCTTAGATAAGAGGTTTTGGGATATGGAAATTAACTTGCTAAAGGTGTAAATTGGATTAATGATTAAAAAAAAAAGCCCTTTGCTAAGCTACTGAGAGTCAGTCAGCCAGAGGCTGATCCCCTCCAGCTGGAAAGGCTAGACACCATTCTCAGAATGCCTCTGTCTCCTTCCCATGGACCCCTGAGAACCACACCCAACATACAACAGATTGCTGTGATTTTTATATCATTATCTGAATTCATACTTGAACCTAATATCATCAACTGTATTTATTCCAAAATATATTGTTCTATTGGAAAACAATGTATAGTCTTCCCAGCATTTCATTTTGCAGAACTCTATCTTCTGATTATCACAGGATGATGAAAATACCTTTATTGTAAGAATGCTTAGCTACAGGAATTCCAGTACTAATTAATAACTTTGGTGTTGGACATTTCAGGTAATTTCCCTCAGAAATCAAGATTCCTTTTTATTCACCTTAAGTGGTAAGCTGAAGAACACCTTTAAGAAATGAGGAACTTTTACACAATATTTAACATCAGTACACCTGACACTAATTTACTATTTTCTGACAGTTCAGAAAGGATTGCAAAATGACTTCTGAAACAGCTCAGCACAGTGCCTCATGCCTGACAGAAGCCTGGCCAGCAGTTATAGAGCAAGTGAACAACTGTCCGATAAAAGGAAAAACTCTTGACACTAACCATTTAATATTAGACATGAAATAATTTATTTACAGTTTACTGCCAATCACTCATGTTCAAATGTCACCTAAAACAGTGTATCATATACTGGAGAGCTATGGACAAAACAGATTTGTAGAAAAGCAACTGAGATGCTACATGAGCGAAGGAGGAAGTGTCTGAAACAGTCTGTCCTGGTGTCCAGACTCAATAGCACGGACAAGTTCACGGAGTTTCACGGTACACTTCCTCACCAAGGAATGATGCTCTCTCCCAGTTCACAGAAACAAGTCCTGAAAATAATCATCAAATTCTTCTTCCCTATTAAAAAAAAGTACAAATGTGGATTATACTCAAGAGTACTCAAAATAATAAAAACTAAATAAAAAATCAATAGTGTAAAAAGTTAAGATACATTTATATGAGACTAATAAAAATAAAATACTTTCAGTATAAAAGCTGACCATTCTATATATATATCAATATGTTTTCATAATTCAAATAATTCCGAGTTTCTAAAACAATCATCTATTCTCAAAATTGTTAAAATTGGAATGCTGGTACCTGTAGCTGGTAAGGGTTATGTCTAAGAGAAAGAAGAGAACTCTGAGTAGAACCTGTCACTACTGTGAGGAGCATCGAGCGCTAAATAACAGCAGTGTTTGCAGCCGGCCTCGAGCAGCCAAGCGGCCCAGGCTCTGAAGTCATCAGCGGCAGAGAGCAAGTGCTCCGCGTTATCTGTTGTTGGGAGGCTGGGATGAGTGCTGGCAAGGGTTTCCACACCTGTGTAAACCTTCATGGGGCTCCTCAGCATGGGTCCTGAGAATGTAACATCATGGGACAGGCTGTCCTAGATGCAAGTGAGCAGCCGCCTCAGAGGGAGTCCAAGCAAGAACAGAGGGCTGTCTGTTCCAGGGAACTGATGCTGGGCCCACTGGCTCTCTACGGCCAAGAACAATGGCTGGTAATAGACTTTTACCTTGCCAGGGAAGGGAGTCTTTGGCACTAAATTTTCATGGCATTAAATATTTTCATTAGCTGATACCAAGGACAGCTGTATCCACAGCCCCTAAGCTGACGCAAAAGGGAGCATCTACGAATTTAGCACTTACTGTGACTTTCCATCTGTCTCTGGCAGGGGACCCTTCCAGAGCTCTGACTCTGAAGTACTGTCGTCCTCATCAGTGTTTCCTGCTCATTTAGAAGAAAATGTTTGTGTTTTGTTTTAAGATAACACATTTTGAATCATTTACCAGTGCAATTAAATTAACTTTCAATTTAACAGCAGTTTCTACAATTCCCTGGAAATTTAAGTTATCCCTCCAGATACAATAATTTAAAAATTAAACAATACAAGAAATACCAGAGTCTCAGCAAAAAGGGCATCTTATGAACACCTTCCCCATGTTACACTAAACAAAACTAGCAGCTGATTTAGTTATTTCCTTGGTCATAGAACAGAAATGAAATTAAGATTTACATAGCGACCATGTCTGGATTAGGACCAACAGTTAAGAACAGCTCCTTAGACCAACGGTTGTCACTGGAGAGGAGTCACCAATTTAATCATGGGTGGTTTGTCTGTACGTTATCCAACACTGAATAAATTTTAGTTGAATATTAGGTGATTCATTTGAGGTCTACTTTTTAGTATTTTTAAAGAGGAATATATTGTTTTTTACTATTTAGTGGTAATAAGTGCTCACTGTCTAAAATAAGAGTGATTTGGAAATGTTTAAAGTACAGAGGAAGTTATTGCGAGCTTACAGGTAATATGATCATTACTTAAGTCTGGTTGGCCCTTACAAATTTATTTATACACAAAATTATGTGTATGACACATAACATACACATTTTTAAATAAACTGGATTGTACTGTGTATATTTTCTATAACTATAAAAGATTTGAGATAGCACAGTTTTCTTTGACTATATATAAATATGTCAAAGGTTTTTTATAATTAAGATTTTTTTTAAAGAATTTATTTTTATTTTTAATGATGCACATGTGTGCACAGGTTCCTACAGAAGCCTGACGTGTCAGATGTCCCAACAAAGGTCTTGGCAATTGAACTTGGGTCCTCTGTAGACCACTATATGCTTCAAGCACAGAGCCATCTCTCTAGTCCCATGAAAGTTTTAAGCAAGCAAGCAAACAAAAAAACAAACAAAAGAAAAACAGCTATATAAATTTTGATTAACCAATCTTCAATTCCTGAATGGTGGGAATTTAGGCTGTTTTCTTTTTTTTCTTTTTATCGAGGCGGTCAGTGATAGTGATTAAACCCAGGGTCTTAAAAAATGCCAGCAAGGCCTCCACAGTGGGACCACAGCCCAGCTGAATTGTTTCTCTTGTTGCACGGTGCACATTTCTGTCTGCATTTATCTAGGCACTTACCTATTCCAAATAAAATATCAAATTCTAAAAGCACTGGCCACCAAACATGCGCTCTAAAGCAGCTATAGGGCCGGGCTTTCCTCCAGAAGAAAGGTTACTCAGTTTCCACTCTTTTGAACAGCTGTTATAATTAAAGCAATAAGCATCATTTTTATAAAAGTCTGGCACATGTTTTTTCGTAAGGCAACTGCTGTTTTACACAGAGGCTGGGTCTCTCATGTGCTCACTCTAACACAACATGCTCTTTACAGATCCTAAGTCAAGAATGACGCTGCAAGAGATAATCCCCCCGGAGGAGTTAACACTGAGGTTCTGACTTCACCCAGATTTGGCTTGCCAGTACAGAACGTCCCTCGGCTCAGCACAACACAGCACAGCACAGCAAAGCACAGCACAGTACAAAAATAAAGCAGCATTGATTTGCCACGGTGGTGCTAGCCTTTTACCCGCTGAACTCTGATCCTTGAATCAATGTGTATGCCTGAACTTTGATCCTAACTGAGTCTGTTGTGGCACCGATTTTAACAAACAGCAGGGGAGGGCGCAGTCTGATGAGCTGTGTGCACACGGTGATGAAACTAAGAAGTCTCGGAGAGAGATCTCTGCTCCGTGACAGCATCACTACATTCCCAGTATCCTGAGCAGATCACACGGGAAGAAAGAATAAAATCTTCCACTCACTGAGATCAGAAATAATAGAAAATATTATGCCTAATAAAGTCATCTCTCTGGCATTACTGTTAAGATGTAGGAGAACAGAATCTACAGGGCCTTCCAAACCTAGCAGCTGATTTAAAAAAAGTTTTACACTATAAACTGCTGTTGCTGACTCTTGTTCCCTTCCAAGAATATTTTCCACAAGTCAGCTTCCTCTCACCGATTTCCTTTGTGTGAGTGTATTCGTCTATGTGTGTGGTGAGTATAGCTCTGTGTGTGTGTGTGCATGCATGGAAATGCACAGAGGCCAGAGGTCAGTGCTGTTCCTTGGGTAACATGTCCACCTTGTTTTTGAGTAAGGGTTTTTCTTTGGCCTTCAACTCACTAAGCAGGTAAGTCTGGCTGACAAGGACCCAGAGATCTGCCTGTCCCCACCTCCCCAGCAGGAAGACTGAAAGTGTGTGGTACCACACCTGAGCATTTCTCTTTACACTTACCTATGCACATATGGTATGGAGAGCAAACAACAAGCAGTGGACGTCAGTTCTCTCCCACTGCCATGCAGATTCCAGGGATTAAAACTGTCAGGTTGGTGGCAAGCACCTTTACCCACTGAGCTGACCTTAGCCCAGTTTTTAAAGTGGGCTCTGAGGACTGAGTTTAGTTTCTCTTGTTTCATGGAAGCACTGTACCAACTGGACTACTAATCAGGCCCTGTACATCAATTCCCTGATACCAGATAATGCAATTTTACTTTTAAAAAGTTAACTCACCTTAAAATGCCTCAGGAAACAAATGCATAGACTAGACTAAATGATTTGTAAAGTCCCTTCTACTCTATGAATCTAAAACTTCCTGGTTCCCTGAGGGTGACAGTCACTACAAACACCAACCAGCAGGGGTGACAAAGAGTACTGCTCAGGACTGACAAGGGCTGATACACAATGACATCCTTACAGCATCACTGTTGAGTGTTTTGCAGTAATCAGGTCAGAGGACATGTGAGCTCTGAGGATCGAACCCAGGTCATCAGGCTTGGCAGCAACAGCCTTTATTGGTTTCTGTGAGTATTTTCATTCAACTCTACCTCCAAAATGAACCCATTCATTGTAATACTTCTGATAACATGCAGCGTGCAGTCTGTCTCCCGAGACAGCTCACTTCCTCTATTCCTTTTGTCAGATAATTCCAAATGGCAGTTTTTCTTAAACAGAGGCAAAAATATGTCTTCAGGCCATTTTTATCTATAGACTCTAGTTCTGTGACCAATCACCAAACATAAATCTCCCATATAGTAACAGCCTCCAAACGCCTCCAATTTCTACGACCTCATCCTCCCCTTACCTCCTCTCACTCCTTCATCTTCCTCCAAACTAAACATCTGCAGTTGCGCCAGCATTCTTCCCAGATCACAATTTCACACTGGCTGCTCTGTGTTTGATCTACTCAAACCTCTGACGTTCTCCTTAGTGTACGGTACTTAAATACTTTGGGTTTTCCTGAATGGATATATATGGTAACTAAAAACTCACTCCACTGATGAAATGGTGAATGTCTGCAGTAACTATAATAAACGACAGGTATTAACTTTTGATCTGATCAATTCTAGAGAGCAAATACAGACTCTGTTTAACGTCTGGCATTTTTCTTTTTCCTGGCATTGCAACAGAACTACAGGGTATCAAGGACTTCCTTTGTGTACAGCACAGGCCTTGTGCGTGGGTGTCTTCTCTTTTCATAATAATTCAATGAAGCTGGCCTGTTTACACACCCATTCTACAAAAGAAGCAAGACATGGACAGATCAATCATTTAAGATGGATCTGTCTGTCTATCTATCTATCTACCTCCCTATCTATCCATTCTGTCAAACTTACAATGTAAATAATAGGGCTACACCTATATTAACTCATCAATAATGGACCAAAGAGCAAAAAGGTACTGTGTTAGATACTACAGACTTGAATCTAACCCTGTCTTTGACAGTAAGTACTTAGCCTTGAATAATTTCCTTGAGTTCTCTGGTTCCCAGGGGACCTAGTGAATAGCCTAGAGCTTAACTCACCACAGATGGATGTCCTCTCGCTGGACAGAGTGCCTACTTCTAGAAATTTGGAAGACTGAGACAGAAGGATCATGAATTCAAGAATAGTTTGACCTTGTCTCAAAATAAATACATTAAAAATTTTAAGCAATAAAAAGAAATATTTTAAAAATGCAGGGAGGGGGCAACACTGGAGCGGCGGCTCAGTGGTAGAGTGCCGCTCTTTCAGAGGCCCTGGGTTTGGTTCCCAGTGCCCACTTTCAGCAGCTCACAACCATCTAGAACTCCAGCTCCAAGGGGGCCAGTGCCCTCTTCTGCACTTCAATGGCACCTGCACTTAAGTGGATATACTCACATATATAACTTAAAAAATAATAAAAATAAACCTTTACAATTTAAAAAATAAAACTAGTTTTCTCTATCACAGACAGAAGATTTTAAAAAAAACCCTATAAATGTATGTTCCCTTTTATAATCCTACAGGAGATTCTTCCCTCAAAGCTTCCAGGAAAAAGCTAAATACACACTGAGGTCTCTTTATCATTTGACAATGGCACTGCTATTCTGCTGGCGATTTCATTACTTGCTTTAGCTATGGGTAGAACAGTGACAGAGCCGTGGTCTGCCTTTGCAGTCATGTGACCTGCCTTTGCAGTCATGTGACATGCTTTGGTAAAGGACACACCTTTGCCTCCACCTTTATTCTGCTATTCTACCTTGTTTCCCATTATTCCTGCATCACGAATTTTAAACAACCTTATACACCTTTTGTAAGTCATTGTGCACACTTGGGGTGTATTTCAAGGGAAATAAAGGATCTGTAGCAGTCACTGGGTAAAACCACTGCTTCACTGTAAGTGGTAAAACTGAAGCACCATCCACAGCGGCGGCTCCTCCAGTCCAGAGCCACAGGGCCGCTCAGACTCAGGTACAGTGAGGAACCTCTTAAGTCTCAACTGCCTTTCCTTCCCCACTCCAACTGTATCCCTGTCTCCTCCTGCACACTCTGCAGTGTGAAACTGAAATGTTTATGAATGATAATTACTGAAAAGATTCTGGTGCTTTCTATAATTAAAATAAGAAACTTCAAATTGTTTTTAACTGAAGAATTAATGTTCACTTTTTGTCCTTTATGATTCTTCTCATGTTGTACAAAAACAAATATAATTCCCATCAGAGTAGGAAACAAACAAAAAACACAAATTACAAATGCTTTGAATCTACATATTGCTATTTGAGAAAGAAAAGCTTGATACTTACTGTTTCTAGAATCTTCTGGCTTTTTTGAGGATGAATGTCCTGAAAGGAAAACAGCATCATTTTACCAAGCATCATCTTTGGGTGGTATTGACAGTTGTAGAAAAAACCATAAATTCTTCACAAATTTGTTTTTCTTATGCTCAAAAACAAACAAACAAACAAACAAACAAACAAACGAACGCACGCTTACTACTTTCTAATCTTTCAGGTCTCTTAATCTTATCTCCTTAATTAAAATGTTAGGTCCTTTTAGATAGATCGCCTTATGTGCTCATAAAGCCTGGGATAGCTAACATAAAACTTAAAATCTGAGAGCCTAGGAAAAGTCTCACATGACTTAAAAATACTTCACAGGCTGAAAATTGATAATAATAATAATATTGCTTTTTCCTTGTGGAGATGTTCAGCCCTTCCACTGAACAGTGTACAAATATACATTTCCACAGAATTTTTTCCAAGGTCATAGACAAAGGGGCGGTTAAGTGTTGGAGCTGCAAAGCAAGTGCTCCACCACTGAGCCACACCGTAGCCAACCTTGTCCAGCCACGGGGGCTATTAAAGCACAGCTTTTCAGCAGTAACTACTGAGGGAGACAAGAAGGGAAAGGTACACATCGTGTGTGTGTATTTTTGTTTTTGGAGACAGGGTTTCTTTGTGTAGCCGTCGCCATCCTAGAACTACCTCTGTAGACCAGACTGGCCTCAAACTCAGAGATCCCTTTGCCTCTGCTTCCCGAGTGCTGGGACTAAAGGTGTGTGCCACCACCGCCATCTATCTATACCTTAAATGACCACTCTACAGACTCCTCTGGGAGACATTTCTGGAGGGTGACGAAATAAAAAGCAGAGGTGACAGAATGACACCCTAACAAAACTGCAGAGGGCTAAGAAGCCTAAGTGTTTGTCTTTCAGAGGCAAAGGGGTCAAGAGCGCAGAGTAGAGGCATGGAAGTGCCCAGTGTAGGTGGAAAGGCGAGGCTAACCGTGGGCCTCCTGACATCAGCACAACCAAACTGGGAAGTGTAGGCTGGGCCACACGGCAGGGGGAAGCTCTAGCAAACACGACCATCTGAAATGTGAAGGGCTACTGTAGGTGGGCTGGGTTCCTCTTCCCTGAGACACTGAAGCAAAGCCAGAACCAACACAGGTCACAGGGCAGAGCTCTCAGACAGTGACTTCAGACCAGCATACAACTGATCAACACCGCTGGTCAGAACACTGTAGTTCGAAAAGCAAGAACTCCAGAACATTTTGATTATGAATCTGGGACTGATTTCTGGAGTTTCTCCAACTATGAATTCACCGAAGGACTCCCTCACCTAACATCCACTAAATGCCTGCAGTGTTAGAAATGGGGGTGAGTTAAACAGTCACACAAACCCTTCTCATAGAAATGAATTATTTCAAGGGTTCTGTGCATTCCTAGTCTGGGGAAGTGAGATAGGCGGTCTTAAGAAGGGCTTTTCCAGCTGAGCTGAACTGAAACTGAAGGGTGAGGTAGCTGAGAGAAAGGGAAATGGGGAGAGACGATCTTGAATCTTTGGCCAAGAGAGTGAATCTATATTTAAGGATTTTGTTCTTCCTTATTTGCAAAAGCAACCGCTCTTCACATACAAGCTGTCGTCTTACTTCCCTCTCTACACATTCACTATTCTCCACATCCATCCACGTGGGCTTCAGTTGTCTGCCCAGCCACTCACTCAATAGCACTCTCTATGATGCTAACATGAAGCTATAAAGGATACAGTCTCACATGACGGGGAAAGGATATCTAGGTTTGGATAAATAAGCAGTGCCAATGCCATATGCAACTGTGATGTTTAAATATTATTAAAATATTATTAAAATATTATTTTGGATAAATAAGCAGTGCCAATGCCATATGCAACTGTGATGTTTAAATATTATTAAATATTATTAAAGCTTATGCCAAATTAAGAAGGTCTAGGTAGAGATGAGCTCTTCCTTAATTGAATGATTACATGATATAATTACAACAAAAGGTAACAACATTATTAATGCAATAATGAATATAACCAAATTTTCAAGTGGTATATTACTATATTCGCATAAATAAAAAATTTTAAACTCAAATGATATTTTCACATTTATTAATTAAGATTTACTTTGGAGTTAGGAAATAATTAAGGAGGACATGAAAATACTTTCAGGTTCAAATGTCAACTCTCAATAAGGAACAGGATAACAGTTCTTCTACTAACCATCCACTCCAACCCAGCAATACTATGTACTATATACGCAAGAAGGAAAAATGCATTCAAGAATGCACCTCAGCCAACTATCTTCTTATCTAGAGCAAGGGAGCCCTCTTCTGTCCAAATCTTATATAACATTAGTTTAAATTTAGTTGAATCTTGCATTGCCCACCTAGTTTGATGCAGCAGAAGTTATAGACAATTAACTAGTGATGCTGAAATAGCAATTAGAAGTAACCTTTACAATAGCTAATTACATGGCAGGCATTAGTCAAATTCTTTAACAAATTATCTCAGTTTTTCTTATAGTCCCGTATGCTAAGTATACAATCATGACTTTAGATGAGTGACCCACTGTAAAGCTGCTTTACAGTTCTGGGTGCCTTCACATTCTCATTTTGACTCTGTTGAGCTTAACAAATATGGAGGTGGGTGTTCGCATCACCCAACATACACGGAGAAAGTAAGCTCAAAGAGTCGGTGTGTCCTCCAGGTAACACAGGAAACTGGAAACACCAGGAACTGACACTGCTTGCAGTATCATGTGATATGTTGTACCTGCCCAAAAGGAATCAAAGCCAACTCTGGTCTTAAAACTGTAAGTGACGATAAATTTACGTATGATTTCTCAACCACTTCCCTTTTCTTACTACAAAACACAATTCTACTGCACCACCAGCGAGACTCTGATCAGCACCGCAGAGACTGCATTTCATACTCGGAATGAGACGCTCTTAAACCTCCTTTACCTTCATCCGTCCCCTTGGAGGCCTCTGAAGAAGATGATCTGGATTTCTTACGTGGTGAATCATCACACTCAATCTTGGTCTTAGTCTTCCTTTTTTTTGACTTGATTTCTTTTCTCCTTTATGTTAAACAACACAATATTGAAGTTTATTTTTTCAACTTATTTTATAAAAAATTCAACAATTCAACAAATTAAAAAAGTTAAAGTACATATAATTTATATAATAAAGAACCTTGAATGAGTATGTAAATATTTCAGGTCAATATACAAGTTAAGATAATTCTGTAAGATAATAAAGCCTGAACAGCGATAGGAGCCATTCTGTGAGTCTCCACACAGCTAGTAAGACAGCTTTACCCAGCCTCCGCCAGCGCGTGACCCACACCCACCGAGTAGAGAAAACACGGGGAGAAGCAAGTGCTGTGACAGTTCTGACACGGTGAGAATACACTCTCCTCTCAGAATACAGACTAGAGGAAAGGGATCTTGGAGTGGAGAAAGTGCTTATTTTTAACTCACCTGTCAGCATTAGACAATTTATAATTTGCCTTTTTATTGTTCTGGCTTTACCTCTTCTTACAATTTAGTCAGTACAATAGGTGAAAAGCAATTAATTTTAATTGCTTAAGAAGGAAACACGTGAAAAAAGCTCTCCAATGTTTCTCGCAGACTCCTGACTGAGACACCCGTGCTGGTGCTATCATGCTGTCAGAGCAGTTAATCATAGTTTTTCTTTTATCAAAGTCATTTCAAATTTGATGACACTCAAAAGGGAAAATCACAAAAGACTTTCAGTCTCTCTCAGCATCACTGACAGAAAGAGGAAATGAAGGTTAGGGCTGGCTGCCCATGTAACAAAACATCCTGCTGACTTTAAGAATTTATTACTTATTTGTAGCAGCTAAAACACTATATAGAAATGCCTATAATAAAACCTATTTTAAGCCAGGTGTGGGAGTATATACCTGTAACCCCAGCATACAAGAGTCTGAGACAGGAGAATCACAAATTTGAGGCTAGCCTCAGATACATTATTATTGAAGGCTAGCCTGCCTCAAAAACAAGACAAACAGAACAAGAACAATAAAGAAATAACAACAACATGAAACCAATAACACGGAGGTCAATGATCTCCTATGTGTGCATGGTACAGGCCAGTGGTGCTCCTGCCTAACTCAACAAGGCAGACACAGTCCAGATGACGTAACAGGAGCCTGACTTACCAATGACGTTTATATCACTGAGAAACTCTATTTAAAAGACTGTTTAAAAGTAACAAGGAGGATTGGAGAGATGGTTCAGAGCGTGAAAGAGTCTTCAGTACAAACTTGAGGATCTGAATTTGAATCCTAAGAATCCATGTCAATGTCAAATGTCAGTGTGACCATGTCCACTAATAATCTTGGGGTTAAGAGGCAGGAAGGCTGAGACCAGAGACTGGAGAATCACCATGGCCTGCCAGTCAAACTAGTCAGAAATGGCAATCTCCAGGTTCAGTGAGAGGCCTTGTCTTAAGTGAGCAATGCTGAGAAAGCCGGACAGCACAACAATCAATGTCTGCCTCTGGCTTCAGAACTCACCTGCATGCACGCAATAACTTTTGAACTTTAAAAGTTCTAAGACCCATTCTATGTAGACTGCTTTATAATATCACTTCTAAGAATATTACAGTGTCTGGCCATCGGCTCCAAACTAACAACACTCCTAAAGGGCATCTTTGCCCCACACAGATGTTCACATACAAAACTGCTTCTGGATCATGGTAGAGTGGACGTCCGGTTCCATGACACACAATAATGTTCTATTTTCTAAACAATAAACTAAATCCACTTTCCAATTGAGATTTAGACAGAACAATAAAATGAGTATGGTCCAAATTACTAAATATTAAAAATAGTATTTTAAAAGAAAAAATTACCTGTGATGAAAATTTAATTTAAAGGAACATTCTTGGCATAATCCTAAAAGAGAAAAACATATATCACCGAGCTTCTGAATCTGTGTGACTATATTGTTACTCTATTTTAATTATGATTTCTCATGTTCTGTATACCCCTTGCTATATATAGGAAATATGAAGAAAATAATCTAACATTATACCTCAAATTATATTAAAATGTTTGAGAGTTGAAAATATTTTAACAATTATATTAAAATGTTTGAGAGTTGAAAATATTTTAACAATAATTTGTTTTTTTGTGTGGTTTTTTTTTTTTGGTTTTTCGAGACAGGGTTTCCCTGTAGTTTATATTTCTAGAACCTGTCCTGGAACTAGCTCTTGTAGACCAGGCTGGCCTCGAACTCAGAGATCCGCCTGCCTCTGCCTCCCGAGTGCTGGGATTAAAGGCGTGCGCCACCACCGCCCGGCCAATAATTTATTTTTAAAATTTTTCATACAATGTATTTTGGTTATATTGTTCCTCCTTCAGCTCCTACAAGAGACCCCCCTCCACCCACCCCACTTCATATTCTCTCTCTCTTAGAGAAAAGGCATGACTCTCTGAAGACAATGGATTTTCCCTGCCACAGCAGCTATCACTTACATATACCGCCCACCTCACCTTCTGCCCCACTGCTGGGCCCTGCCCCCAACTCTGGCAGACTTCCACTGCTCAGGGCAGGCCACACCAGCCAGACGGGCAGGTGAGGGACCCTGTGCAGATGAACTGCCTCACTCTCTGTACTCGGTTCTCAATTACAAATAGCTTCTTGCTTAGGATCAGGACTTTGTACCCATTTCCCCTCTCTAGTTTGAACCTGTGCTGGTCTTATGTATGCTGTCATAGTCTCTGTACGTTCACAGTGTATCAGCCCTGCTGTGTCTGGAAAAACTATTTTAAAAGGACTTTAGAAAAAGTGTCATCCATTGTGTCTCATACGCAGAATTAGTATCCGACATCAAAGATATCTCCTAACATAATAACATGATGTCATAATATGCATATAGTAACACTAAGCGAATGGTGCTGTGGTCAACTTTTTTTTGCAGTGAGAGATGATTACTGCAGAGACTTAAACTGGTCAAAGTGCTGAGAATAATCAGCTTTGAGTGCTCAGCTCTGCACAGGGCACCTGTCTTACCCCTCCAAGGCCCAGGGAACATCAACAAGAAAGCGGGAAAAGGATTAGGATCCAGAGGTTGCATGGTATGTTGTGTAATGCTGTCCTGTGAGCAGGACACGGCTACTATATACTCTTGAATGCTCAGCAGTTGTGATTACTTGAAAACCTGCACTAGATAAGTGAACATTCCATTATTGTGAGAGTGGGGGAGACACATGAGGCCCTCTACCTTCCTCAAGATTTCTAGGTGTTACCCATGCATCTATAAATAATCCCTCACCGTGCTCTGTAAGTAACCACAATTACACTCATTGGACCACCAACAAAAACAAAAAAACAAGACATGAAGGAGGACTAATAAAGAAGGGACAGCCAGTAGGTGAAGGGTAAAAGAGAGTGAGTGGTTTGGGGATGAGCAACATATATTATTTGTTTTTTTTTTGTTTTGTTTTGTTTTTTTCGAGACAGGGTTTCTCTGCGGCTTTAGAGCCTGTCCTGGAGCTAGCTCTTGTAGACCAGGCTGGTCTCGAACTCACAGATATACAGGCATGAAAATGTCATTGTGAGACCTATAGTTAAGTAAAATTACTGTATGTGAGGCAAAAACTTCTTTGAAAGGATTTTTTCCTAAAATGTCGACTGTCAAAGCGAGCTTATTTCCTGTCTGTGCCACATGACAGCTACACATTCAGCCACAGGGTCTACACCATCTTTTCTGACACTGTCACGTCGACACACAATCTAGTGACATCTCAACTTCATGGATCTTCACTCTATAAGTTACCAGCTAGAAATCTGACATTAGAATTGCTTTTATCAAAGTGTTACCAAAATGCTAAAAAATTTAGACTCAAAGTGTCTTTGAGGTTTGGGAAAACTACAGGGGAAAAGAGCACTTTCAGGAAAAAACATTGAATCTTTTAAAATTGAATGGTAAATAATCTACACATTTTCCAATTCTAAATTAAAGATTATCTTGGAAAAAATCCACCACATCTCCACTAAACTCAACTTACTTAATTTAACAAGTGCGTTTCTCTTCTCACCGTGCTCAATATACCCAAAGTTAACTTCCCAGCTCCTCAAGCCTTCTTTCTCATCACAACGTTTATTTCCACAAAAAAAACTGACCTGCGAAAAGTAAAGGACTATCAGCCAGGACACATGACTTATTGGCATATAAACCTATGACCTCTGAACTTTAACCCTACAAACCTATTACCTCTAAAACCTTCTTTTAAAAATTGTAAAATAAATAATAAATATAATAGGATGTAAAATATTCAAAATATATAATTAATTGTAACAAAGCTTATTATTAAAAATAATTGACCATAATAATTATAGCATCATGTATGATGCTATATGAAATCAAAGAGATGATTTGTGTTTTTCCTGGGTCGTGTGCCTGCTAAGCACGTGCTTTACCACTAAGCCACATACCAGCTCTTTTGTTTCTTGCTGGTTTGCTTGCAACATTGCCTCAGCTGACCTAGAACGTGTTCAATAGGTCAAAGTTGAACTTATAGACATCTTATCTCATTACCCGAATGGTAGCTGGGACCACCAGACTGTGTCACCAGACCTCAAGAGCTGAACTCTTAAAAGAAAGAAAATAAAAACAAAACCAAACAAACAAAAACCAGTCACAGAACTGATGAAAAACTGCTCATGTAGGTAGGAATGTAGGGAGTCCATATTAGAAAACCTTGCACTTGGGAAAGTGAAAACATGAAATGTGCTCACTAAAACCCTGGAAGGAGAAATCATTCCCAAAATATTTCTTCTTAGATCCGAGTCCTTAGTCTTTAATGCCAATATTAAAATTAATGTTCTCAAGTATTATTACATTCTTTACTTGAAGTTCTAGCAAAAATGTTCATAAAAAACATTTTAAAGGGCTGGAGAGATGGCTCAGTGGTTAAGAGCACTGACTGCTCTTCCAGAGGTCCTGAGTTCAATTCCCATAACCACATGGTGGCTCACAACCATCTATATTGAGGTCTGGTGCCCTCTTCTGGCCTGCAGCGGACATGCAGACAGAATACTGTATACATAATTAATAAATAAATCTTAAGAAAAAGACCCCCCCAAAAAAACATTTTATAAACTTCAACCTGACACTAAATTTTAACATCTGACTATTCTATCATATATCTGAAACTTCTAAACCAGGACAAAAACTGATGATCTGGAGGTGAAGGGACAACTAAAAATTATCTATTTTGTCAGAAAAAGAAAAACTAAAAATGATTTGTACAACAAACAATTTCCACCACAATAATTTACACTAAGCAACAAACAGAAACCACAAAATCTTTTTCATAAAATGCAAAAGACTGCCAAAGTGAATTTATAACATTAACATCTAATAGGCTAATTCATAACTCAGCTTTTTGAAACATAATCTATTGCATGTAGCCCAGACTAACCTCAAACTTACTGTGCAGCAGAGGATGACAAACTTAATACATATTTTTAATTTATCTATCTATCTATCTATCTATCTATCTATCTATCTATCTATCTATCTATCTATCTATCTATCGTGTATGTGTATACATGTTATGCCATGGCATATATAAGGGAGTCACAGGATGACCTTATAATTCATTCCAAATTAAACATGCACATGTTTATTTAGTATGTTTGGTTGGGGCTATTAAGCAACAACCACAACATTCTATCTTAACAGAGCAACAGCTTGCCCTCCACCCCAACTAGTCCAACACTCACTTATGACCTTAGAGAAAAACACCCACCAACTTTTTTAAAGGCAGTTTTATACACTTTTCTAAAAATTATACTTGACAAAATTAACACAGATATTTTTATTAGTGAAAGACATTTCAAGATATCTCATTACTTTAGGTAAAACTATAAAAGAAAATGTAATCTTAAGAAAATGTCTACACTGCCTTATTTTTAAATGTTTATTAGTACTGTGTGTGTGTGTGTGTGTGTGTGTGTGTGTGTGCGAGTGTGGTGCCCGTGTGTGTGTACGTGTGTGTGGTGTGTGATACATGTGGAGGTCAGAGGACAACTCGGTTGAGTCTGTTCTCTCCTTCCACTCCAGGTTCCAGGAACTGAACTGAAATTACTAGTCTGGTGTGACAAGTGTCTTTACCCACCGACCACTCACTGAGCTGCTGAATTGTTTTTCCTTCTCTTCTACAGAAAACATCCCTGCCATTTGTATGTGTGCACTCCAGGCACTCCTACTGCTGGGAGAGGCCAGAGAAGGGTTGGATACCCTGGAACTACAGTGCTCTTGAACTGCTCTGAATGTTTGATCTTTTGATATTAGACTAAATATTTGGGCTCAATCTAGAACTAGTCTGTACAAAACTTCTATTGGGTTCACATTTGATACTTAATTTCTACTTTCAGAATGTTTATTTCTGTTGGAATAGAGTACTGCCAATATTTTACTATAATTGGTAATCAAACACTCACTTCTTCCGTTATTAAGTCTGTAATTCTCATAACATTTTTTACATAGTCTCAAATATTCTAAAGGTCAAATTCTAAAGGAAATGTCATGAAAGTGTTTATCGAAATACATATTCCATAATTTTATTTTATAGATAATAGTTTATTGTTTATAACAGGAAAAATCTGACCCAATGATTTCTATTTCTATATAACAAAATAAGCTGCGTTCTATAAAACGTAATTTTTAAAAGTTACCTTTTCCTGAAATGACTTCTTTCTCTATTCTCCACCTGAATCCAAACTGGCATGAAAATAAATGCAAGCATGAAATTTAAATTACATACATATTCACAGCTAAACATAAAGCCATAGATGACGACATTTTCAGCCTGAAAAATAAACCTAATTCTCAAGGCTTTTTCTCTTTTAACAGGAATTTTAAATACCTCTGAACAATTACCAACCTCTGTTAAAAACGACTTTTAAAATACACTACAAGTTACAGGTGTCAAGGCAGGAAAACACCTGCATTTATATTAGGGGTTGTGGTTATGGCAAAGGACAGTATTTCAACATGTTAACCCTGTAGGATCATTGTACTGAGAAACAATCTAGGGGCTCAAGAGATGGCTCAGTGCCTAAGAGCACTGGCTGCGATCACAGAGAACCACGTTCAAGGCCCTGCACCCATGTCGTAGCTCATAAGTGCCTGCAACTCCAGCTCGGGGATCTGACATCTTCTGGCCTCACGAGCACAGAACACATATGCTGCACAGATATACATGCAGGCAAAACAGTCATACACAATTTTTAAAAAAAGAAGGAAAAAAGAACAATTAAGATTTAATCTTTTTTGTCAAATTTAAATCTTAAATGTACATAAAGACTCAAAAGAATGACAAAACATTCTAGTTAAACCCCAAATAAAAATAAAATCCTCCAAGTCTGCAGAGAAAAAGTAAAAATTTTAGGATAGCCCCCTTTCATTTTATGCTTAAACTTATATATGAGTGCAGAGATTGTGTACCATTCAACACTGTTGGACTGTCTGCTGAAGCACCAAATCAAATGCATTACTAGCAAGAGTTTCCCAAAACTTTCCTTAAGTTAATTTATTTAACAAATATACTTATTAAGCACCCATTTACTGGATGTGGTATTCAAATGAGGATAACAGGTAATTCTAAAAATAATGTCTGTTAAATCTTATTTTTTAAAAAATGGGGGAGGGGTACTGAAGAAATGGCTCAGCTGTTTAGAGTGTGTAGTGCTGCTGCAGAAGACCCAGGTTTGGTTGCCAGCATCCATAGAGTGGATCACAACCATCTGTTCCTCCAGTCCCGGGGATCTGGCACCCTCTTCTGGTGCCCACAGGCACCATGCACCCACATAGTACACATATGTGCAGACAAACATTCATACACAGAAGATAAAAATAAGTAAGTCTTTACAAAGCAATATCCATCATCAGGAAAGTTGTAATCTATGGGGAATGGGGAACTGCACTATCATATGAAGTAACTTCTGTAGCCTCATACCCTTTCCTGACACCAGTTCTTGCTGGATTCAAGCTGAAGTTACTAAAGGGTTGGTCCTGAATCCTGCCTCCTGCAACATAGATTCTGGACACTTGAAATTTCCGTGAAAGAAAAATAGTTTTTGGCTCATTTAGGGCAGTGTTCTTTTTTCCCTTTTTTTTTTTTAAAGGAAAAAAATGGCCAGGCGGCGGTGGTGCACGCCTTTAATCCCAGCACTCGGGAGGCAGAGGCAGGCGGATCTCTGTGAGTTCGAGACCAGCCTGGTCTACAAGACCTAGCTCCAGGACAGGCTCTAAAGCTGCAGAGAAACCCTGTCTCGAAAAAACAAAAAAAAAAAAAAACAAAAAAAAAAAAAGGAAAAAAATGTTTGTTTTTTTTAAAGTTATCTTTTTCTTGTGTCTGAATCTAATTCTAAATGACAGACTAATCCAAATATATTCTGAATTATGAAGTTTTCCTTTCTTTTTCTTTTTTGGTTTTTTGAGACAGAAACTCTATCTTGTGCTGGAACCCACCATGTAGACAAGGCTGGCTTCAGACGCACTGAGATCTGCCTGCCTCTGCCGCCCGAGTGCTGGGATAAAAGGCGTGTGCACTCCACAAGGCATGAAAATTTTTTTCAAAGAAAGGTGTAGGAATGTGGAACAAAGGAAGTCACTAGAAGTGCCTCCCCTCCCCCTCTCTATATATGTATACACACACATACACATACATACATGTGTGTACACATACATAGAGTGAGAGAGTAGGCACTTCTAGTGACATGTATATATATGTATGTGTAGACATATACACATACAGAAGGGGGGAGAGAAGACACTGAATTAAGAGCTGGTTAATAAGTGAATAAAGCATTATCTGTGTAAACAAAGTTAAGAGCAAATGCATCCTACCCTGGACCACTTTCTGTGACACTTCAAACATAGTATGCCAGGGATACATCTACTAATATTTTTTAAATAGAGCCCTTAAACACTTAACTTTTATTTGTGTATATCTGTTCTCCTCAACTATACCACAAGTTCATTTTCTTATTTGTTAATTTGTTTGTTTTGAGGGAGGATCTCCCTCACATTTGTTTTGCAGGCTAAGTTCGCCTTGAATTCACAATCCTGCCACTGCCTCTTGAATGCTGGGATATGTCCTCCACTATCACATCTGACTAGACTGCAGCTTCGCGTGAAGGGCAGTCACTCAATACTGCTTCCAGTTCAATTTTAACAAACACTGGAGTGGTCCATAAAAAGCCCATGGCTGAAAAGCCACTGCCATATATCCCTGGAAAGAAGGTGTTTCAGACTTGACAAGCAGTGCTGTGGGGATTCCAGATTAGTTATGGTAATTAACTGGTACAGACAGGAGCTCTGCAACAGCACCCACAACTAACATACAAGAAACTGAGCAGCCAGGATTATGCAAATAATTATTACTACTGTTTATACAGAACTAGAAAACAACTTACAAACTAAAACCACTAAAGAGACCAAACTAAATGAAAAAGAACTCCTTACAGCTTTTTTTAAGATAGCTGTTTACAAATGGTTGTTTTCTTAGTAGACAGAAATATGCACTACCCAACATGCATTCCTTCTTTTCGCATTTCCGACTGAGATTATCCGTTCCTGGAATACCTTTTTTAGTTCCTGTGGAAGTTGAGCTAGGAATAAAAATAGCTTTAATATTAATTAAAGATGTAAAGTAGAATTGGGAATCTGCAACTACTAATTATTACTGACTGAAAGTGAATTTTACCAAAATAGAAATATTTATGTAACAAAAATGCATCTGCTACTCCATAAATGTCAATCAATCAAAACCGTTCATTTCAAACATGATCTGTGAATGAGACATCATTCTGCAGTGCTTAATCACTAGAGGCTCAAGATGAGAGAAGAGATAGGATCCAATTGCCAGCTGTGTGTAACTTTAGGCTTTTTATGGTTATCTCACAAACAAAAAGCATCCCATCCTTCATAAATTCCATGGATTCTTTGTAAGTCCCATGCACAAGTTAAGCAGTCATAATGATATTTCAAAGTGCAAGATAACAGATTCAAATCAGTGCCATGAAAGAATAATGTGGGTCATGGTGGTTAATAAAAATTAATGCTGTACTTGCGCAAGAGCTTCAGCTATAAATATTCACAGGACATACCTTATTTTCTTTGTATCTACTAAGGTCGGCTATGCAGTATTCCTTGAATAATTTATCATAGTATTTCTTTGCAAGTCTCTTCTCCCTAAATCCATAAAAAGTATGTAGCATACATTTAGAAGTCCGACCATAGTTTGCTGCTTTGAAACATTATCAAATAGGTAGCATATGATATAAATATTAATGTTAAAAGAGGCCTAACGCAGACAGATGTGCTGACTATCTGGAGATGAACTGCTAATGGCAGGTCTCTTGGAAAATGAAGGACTTGGGGAAATGAGAAATATAATTACTCTTCATTCATTACCCTTTGTGATATCTGGATTTTGAAAATCACTTTCATGACTTCTTTCTCCCAAAGTATTCAAAACATTTTATAAGAAATATACAATATCTTATTATAAGACAACAATAAAATAATTATTTTTGAAGATGGGGGTCAAACAATTAGAATTAATATGCCAAAGATTACTGAAGGAAGAAAACCAGAGTCAAGAGTCTTAATCGTTAAGTTCTATCCTTGATTTAGAAACTGTCCTATAAAGAGTTGAACGCCTTGAATCAATGATGACTAAGACAGCGTAGACTGGTGCTGGAGAGATGGCTCAGAGACTAAGAGAATGTACTGCTGTTCTTCGAGAGACCTGAAATTCCCAACACCATGCTGAGTGCCTCACAACCACCTGTAATTCCAGGGAATCAGCATCTTCTGGCCTCCACGGGTTCCCACACACGTGGCATATACACACACAGATACACACATACACACACACATACAAATAAAAATAATAATATCTTTAGTAAGTAATAAGAAAAAGAGAAAACAGAATAAGAAAGACAAGACTTGGGGCTGGAGAGATGGCTCAGTGGTTAAGAGCATTGCCTGCTCTTCCAAAGGTCCTGAGTTCAATTCCCAGCAACCACATGGTGGCTCACAACCATCTGTAATGAGGTCTGGTGCCCTCTTCTGGCCTGCAGGCATACACACAGACAGAATATTGTATACATAATAAATAAATAAATCTTAAAAAAAAGACAAGACTAAAACATCCGCTTCACTAGAAGCTAATGGTTAAAATTTCCAAGCCATCAAAATGGCAAGACAGTTTAACAGTGACAGCTCCCGCCAGTCCTGATGACCTGCGTTTGAACACTGGAACCACAATGCAAGAAGAGAACAAACTCTTTCAAGTGGTCATCTGATCTCCATCCACATACACACAAAGTAAATAAATAAAATGTAATAAAGTTACCAAGTCATATCTGTTTCATCTTCTTCATTCCATAGGAATCTATGGTTTTCTCGTATAACATCCAGGTCTGTCTTATCATTCTCTCTAGGAAACAAAAATTTTCATTTAGTACAAAAATAAGTCAGATTTAGATTAAATAGTGCTAAAATTTTTGAAACCTTGAATAAAAATATAGATAAAAGTATAGTTCTATTTGGAAATTTTTACATACAACAACTATTTCAATATTTTCAGAAACTATTTAAGAAAAATGCAAAGCCGGGCGGTGGTGGTGCACACCTTTAATCCCAACACTCGGGAGGCAGAGGCAGACGGATCTCTGTGAGTTCGAGGCCAGCCTGGTCTACAAGAGCTAGTTCCAGGACAGGTTCCAAAGCCACAGAGAAACCCTGTCTTGAAAAATCAAAAAAAAAAAAAAAAAAAAAAAAAGAAAAAGAAAAGAAAAATGCAAGAAAGGAGCAAGTTCAGTAGAGAAACAAATTCAATCATTTCTAAGGGGTCTAATTATATAATTAAGGGGTCTAAATATGCAAATGTTGTATGCCACCAAAGCAAGAATGAGAAAGCCGAATAGACTCTAAGTGAGGAAATGGGAATGACAAAGTGAGAACAAATCCAAGAGACTCGCCCTCGATAGTATGCAATGTTACATCGTTTCACTAGTTTCCTGGGAAGACCAGTAAAGAAGGACGAGAAATAGATGCTTAGCATGGAAGCAGAAAAAACACTTGAGCAGTGTGGGCTCAGTGGATGGGGGATCAGAGTGGGACAGCTAAGAGAGTGTGCTGAAGTCTTTAGGGCCTACCACCCAGGAGGAAATTCACGCAAGAACAAGAGCCTCAACACAGGAAAAATTTTCCGTGTGGAAATTCTAGAGTGAAGTTTCTAGTTTGTCTTACTTTTTTATTATTTTTTTTTACCTTTTTGAGATTATAAATATAATTACATCATTTCTATCCTTCCCTTACCTCCCTCCAGCCCCTCTCAGATACCCTCCAGAGTGCTCTCATTCAAATTCACAGCCACCTTTTCAACTGTTTTACACACACACACACACACACACACACACAATTATTGGTTGCATCCATTCTTTGGACACTCGCATGGCACTTTCTGGTTTGGGAAGGAGCCTTTCATATCCTTTTATGAATCGTGTGTCCTAAGTGTCTGATGTCTTCAGTAGGGACTTACCTTCAGCCTCCAGAGGGCAACCAAGAGCAATAGCAATAGCCTTAATGTTTGGAAAGTCTCATGGACATTGCCTTATTTTTGCAAAAGCAATCCTGGACACTACAGTTTCCTCATCAAGAAGACACAAGTGTATTTCTCAAACACACTGGTACTTCCCACAGCACTCTTGCTTCGACAGGTAAGGAAGCTACCTGCGGCCTGCTGCCAAGGAGGATATAACAGAGGGCCTAGAAAACCACCCATACTTGCCCTACATCCTATGTAAGCTTCACAACACTTACCCTAAGCGCTTGAAGTCCTCCCTTTTGCCACCATAGTACAAAATATAGTCATTTACAAACTTTGTGTGTCTTTGATACTGAAATGCAAAACATTAAGGATTTTAATAACTGTTCAAGAACTGTTCCATTGGAATATATTACTAAATGAGAGATACATTACTAAATGAAAAGACAGAATGGCATGAGTCCATCTAGCATTTTCAAATGTCAGGCAGACAACTGTATGACAGACTTTCACTTTCTGCTGAAAACAGTTCAAGTGCGTATTACTTGTAATATCTGGAATCTTCATGCAAACATTATTCTTGTGATAAAAATGTACAACACTCAGGGAGAAGAGGGAGCTTTCCGTTCTGTTCCTAGACTGCACACAACCCCATTCTCTTATCCAGTCTAATAATATTACACATAAAGAAACTGTGGCTTCTACATTACAGTAAGAAGTAGAAGTTATTGTCCATTATTACACAATATAATAATCAATGATAAAGTATATAAAAATAGGATATGTTTATAAAATTAAGTCATACCAACATTAAGGTTTCAAAAAGCAAACAAGAAATCAGAAGGCTGGCATGGTTGGCTAACACCTATAATGCCAGCTCAGGAGGCTGAGGCAAGAGGAACAACAAGAGTTCCTGGTCTGATGTGGGATTCCCTATTGTAGGTTGTAAATATCACTGGTTAATAAAGAAGCTGTTCTGGGCCTGTGATAGGGTAGAGCAGAACTAGGCAGGGAAAACTAAACTGAATGCTGGAAGAAAGACTCGCTGAAACTTTGCCATGACCTCGTGGTGATGCACAGATTAACAGAAATGGGTTAAGTTAATATGTAAGAGTTAGCCAGTAAGAAGCTAGAGCTAATGGGCCAAGCTAATTAAGACAGTTTCAGCCTGCTCTTCAGGAGTCTGGGCAGCTGGGAAACAAACAAGCAGCTGCCTACAACACTGGCCAGCCTAGGCTACAGAGTGAGACAGTGTCTCAAGAAGAAAAGAAATGAAATAAATAAATCACAGTATTTTATTCCACAAAACCACGTCTATTTTCCACACACTGTAACAAGATACGTGAACATTTAGCATTTGCTTGTGACGCCTTGGCAGTGCTCTCCCCACTCAGCAAACTGAGCTGTCTCAATTCCCATGACCACATTCTTAAAGACACAGTTAGTTCACTGGCCATGATGTATTCTAATAGAACACTTCATCAGAACATGAAATTGAGGTGGGGGGAGCCCAAATACCTCAAGGCCTGGGTTCAAACTCTTCAACTACCACTAAATGGGCATGGGACAGGAGCAGCTAATTTTTTCCATAAGGACCTAGGTGACAAATCTTGCAGGCTTTGCAGTCTCATGTCTGCTGTCACTGCTCAGCTCTTCTAGTATAACATAAGACAGTCAAAGGTAAAAGGCAGGGCTGTGGTCAACACAACTTCTATTGGAGAAAACTATGTCAGTGGGAGCTTGGCTTCCAGGAGAACCAGTAGACAAAGGGGCACCCCTCCAAATTCCTCATATACTAACAACTCCAACTTTGGGCAGTATACATAAAAACAAACACAAGCCTGCGAGAGGTGGTGACTGAAGGGCACATCCCTAGGCTTTCTTTTTGCCTCATCTATCCCAGATTTGGAGGTGAGGCTAGCAACTAGAAAACACTAATAAGCACAGACTGAAACAATTACAACACCCTGCTCTCCTCCCTCACCCACAGCCTGCTCTCCCTCACCTTTAAAAGGCCAAAAGTCATTCTAGAAAAATCATTATCTGTTTTGTTGTTGTTGTTTTGTGTTGAGACAGGGTCCCACAACGTAACCCTAGTTTTCTTGGAGCTTACTATGCAGACCATGCTGGCCTCAAATCCAGAAACCTACCTGCCTCTGACTCCTGCATGCCGATACTGAAGGTGTCCAGCACCACACCCAGCAAGACCGCTAACTTTTAAGATAACTACTTCACTGTAGCTAAACATCCCAGAAAAAAACTGATGTCCTCTGCTGTGGACAATGGTTTTACCCTATAAAGATTTGTTTCTTGTACTTGTTCAATTAAAATGCTGATTGGCCAATGGCCAGGCAGGAAGTATAGGTGGGGTGAGCAGGCAGAAGTAGAGGCAGGGCAATGAGAACAGGAGAATTCTGGGAAGGAGAAAGAGTCAGTCTGCAGCTGTCACCTAGACGCAGAGGAAGCAAGATGTGACTGCCTCGCCGAAAAAGGTACCAAGTCACATGACTAACACAGACCAAAAATATGGGCTAATGTAAGTTATAAGAGTATAAGAAGCCTGAGCTAATAGGTCAATCAGTTTATAATTAATGTAGACCTCTGTGTGTTTCTTTGGGACTAAATGGCTGCAGGATCAGGCAGGACCGAAATCTCTGTCAATAGAAACCCCTGGCAACACCACTACCATCCATGCCAGAAGAACAGCACCTATACTTTCATTCCTGCTAGTGCCCTAACACCCACAATGAAGGTGAAGCGACGGGAGAAGATACGTTTAAAGCTTACGGGAGATAAGACCCACTTGGAGGCTAAGCCAAGCTTCCAATGGGTTAGGAGGTAAGAGAGAGAGAAAAAAAAAACCTAGGACACAGTAACTTAAAGAAAAGAATGGCACAAAGTGAGTCAGATGACTCTACAGTGATGCTTCCTTTCTCAGTCTCCTGGAGCAGACCCAGAACACCCCGGGTCTTGCCTGACCTCTCCAGTTCTCTACTCTCCCCACAGCAGCGTGACATCAGTGTAGCAGTGCCATCAACTCAGACCAGATGGCATCCAGTTCCACCTGAGGAGCAGAGTGACAGCAGGCCTATGGATGGCACTCAGGCAGATTTAATTTTAAAACAGAAGTTTTGCAGAAAGTTTAAAATAGCCAAGAACCAGGTGTGAAGGGAATACATTAAAATGATACTACAGAAGACAAGAACAGAGAAGGGAAATTTGGAAAGACTGACAAGAACAGGCTGGAACATCTATAAGTTCATGGACTTTTTAAAGTCTATTTATAGAACAAAACTAATATTATTCATTATTTTTACTTTTGAATTTTTCCTATATATTAGTAATAGAGAATTATACCTGAAAATAAATGGCAAATATCTATATCAATAATTACTAGCCTGTAAATATAAAACTAGTCCTTCTGACTTGACAAGATTTTGATTTTTAAAAATTAGAAAACATGGTTAATAAGCGGACTTTGAAATATTCTATTGGTTATAAAAACAGGACTATAAAAAGGATACAGCATCCATAGCTATGAGATGAAATCTTCTATTTCTTGCTTCTTCCCTGTTTTTTTTAAAAAAAGTTTAAGTTAACTCAAATATCCATATTTTATTAACATAATAAAATCCGCTTGTCCCAAGATTATAAAACAGCTTAAACCAAGGAAAGTCCTAACACCAGAACACCACACCTGTCCAGCAGGTCCGCGGCCACTTGCTTGTGGACCTTCCCATGGTTTTCTTTCTGAAATGGTTTTGTAAGCAGCAACTCATCTTCAACTGTCCTAGTGTATTAAAAAAAATTTCAAAGAGTTAGTTTTTCTTGAAGGCTTCACCCCAATTCTTTGCACGTTCACGACTGCACAGCAGTATTCTATTAGTGACCTGCATCTCAGCTGCGGCAGTTTGAAGGGAAAGTTTCCTGGAACTACAGCTGAACACTGGGTCCCCAGCTGGTGGTGCTGTTTTAGGAAGGTGGAGCCTTGCTGGGAAGTGGAGCACTGCAGAAGGACAGCGGTTTTATAACCTGGTTCCAGGTGTTTCCCTCCCTGACTGTACCCCTTTATGCTCCCATCTCCAGGTATCCCCCATGCCTGACTATACCCATTCATGCACCTGCCTCCAGGTATCTCCCCCCACCTGTACCCCTTCGTGTTCCTGTCTCTAGGTGTTCCTCTCCCTGATTGTACCCCAACATGCTCCTGCCTCTAGGTATTCCCCTCCCTGACTGTACCCCCTCTCAGTAGCTTCTCATTAAGCACTGGTTCACAACAAGAAAAGTAACACATCAATTCAATGAATTAAAGAATTAACTTTAAATGATTCGCTGATCTTTAACAAGACGTTTTGCATCTTATTTCATTTAATACTTGTAAAATGGAAATGACAAAACAAAATGGCTAGTTTAACCAGCAGGTTCCTAGTTCAGTTCCTGACTCAATCATTTACCACCTAATCTTATTATTAGGTTACTTATCTGTAAAGTAGGAATAAGGATGATTTAACAATTAAAAATATGGAAAAGAAAGGTTAACTATAAAGGACACTGACCACAAATGAGCAGCCTTATTGATACAGATAAATGGAACCCTAAACCATAGTATCCAACTAAATTTGGTCAAATTCTATTCTTGCATACTGCACCTGGGGCTTCATGTATCTGAGGCAAGCATTCTACCAACTTAATTACCTCCTCATACCAGAAAATCTAAAACACATACATTGTTATAATATTTCATAATTATTACTATTCTTTTTGTTACTCATGAAGATTGACGATCTTATAAAACGTTCAGTCCTAGCTAGTGAACCTAACATATTAGTCTCACTGTGGAATAATGAACCAACTTCTCTAAGCTCCATTAGTATGAACCAAGCACTCCAATGTCAATACATAACATGAAGTTTCTAAGCACAAAAGCTAAGAGCAATGCCCCTAAACACAGCAACTTGAAGACACAGCCTTTAGCTGGACATGGCAGCTCATACCTGGAATCCCAGCACTTGGGAAGCTAAGGCAAGACTGTGAGTTTAGGACAGCCTGGACCATATAAGGGATTCCAGGCCAGCCTCAACTACAAAAACACTGTCCCAGAAAACAAAAATGACAACAAAAGCACATGTCCTGCTTGTGATAGCCAGGCTTGTGTGCTGGGTCTTGGTCCCTCCAATTCAATAAAGCTCCCAGGAGTTCCCTCCATTGACCTGCTCATTCAAGAAAGCATCACAACTGTTCTGAATTACAATTCATCCTCCACATGGACCTCACTTGGAAAGCAAGCACTAGCAACTAAACCCCCTTGAAGCTGGGACATTTTCAGGCACACAGTCTTAACAACTGAAAAACAAAATAAAACAAAACACATACAATAGTGAAATCTTTCCTTTTCCCGCCATCCCTTTCAATAAACCCCTTCACAACAAAACTTTATTTTTCCCACAACTACCTCCAAATGTAAATCCGTCTATTACAGTGTAATGAATAAAGCTCACTTGCTACAGCAGTTATTTCCATATGCAATCTCAGTCCTAAACCTTTCAGTATTACTTACGTATACTTCATGTCAGTCCAGAAGTAATGTGAACTACAGACCAAAAAAGACTTACTTCTTCTTTTTGCTGGATTCTCCACCTTGCTCATCATCACTAAAATCCGAGTCGTAACCTCCATGCCCATGCATCTGCAAAGGAGTAAAGTCAGCTGTGTAGACCCTCAGCTGCCAAATATTAAGGAAACAAACATAAAAAGTAAGTGATCTCAAACAGCCACAAGATTTATCAGACGAGGTAGGCAGACCGCCGTCTACGGCTATGTAGCTATCTAAACCTTTCATTGCCTTTGAAATAACGGACTGAGAGTCCAGAAACGCACCAACGTTTTCCACCTTTAGCTGCTGTTAAGCAAATTAGCCGCTGGCCTTTCCAGTGAAACCTAAGACTGGATGCTGCAAAGTGTGTCACTTTCGTCTGACTCACAATGTAAGTTACTGTCTAGTGTGCACCTCCTAACCGTGTTTCAGCCATTGACAGACCCCTGAAAAACTTTATAAAGCTGAGACATTACTGCCCAGCACCTCAACTACACATTTTACATGTGTAGCTATTCCTAACTGTGCAAACAGCATTACATTAGTTATCTATAGTAATAATTACAACAACATGATATACAGGGTTATAGCCTAGAAAGAAACTCGTTTCCAAGCTGCCTGTGGGGTGGGTGTGTGATGGCTGTACCACTGGGTAAACGTGCTCTGTGATGGCTGACCACTGAAGAAACTGCCAGAAGACATATTTCTCAAGTGTCTCTTAGTAAACAGTGAACTGAACTATATAATCACTTCATCATAGGCATTGTGCTAAGTACTTTATAAACAATGCTTATGACTTTCCAAGTTAAAAACAAGCACTTACATTTTAGGAATGAGAAGGGTCAAGGGCAAAACCAATTTTACAAAGCAAGTAGCTAACCTGATCTACTTGATTCTTATGGCCCCAATTTAAACCCTGTCTCAGGAATACGGTTAGTCACAACTAACCAGAATCAGTGTTTGCAAACAGTACACTATCAAATGTTTAAAAATCTTCCCTTAATTTTTTAAACATGAGTTTTGTTTTGCTTGAAGTTTCGTTTCCTCAGAATAAATTACCTTACCCCTTGGCTTAGTCAGTTTTATTGCTTATTTTTAGATGGACATTCTTGGAGTTGGTGAGAAGCCTTAGCTGTCAATCAATTATGTCTGAAAAAGACATTTGATTCCAGCATTCCACAGAACCCGGAACACACATGAGCAGGGGTACAGATGGGTTGCCTCACTATTGGATGCCATCAATATTCAATTCCTACACCTGAAGAAAGCCAGTCCAGGTCAGGTGACACTATTTTTAGCTTTAGTATGTGTGTCAGCAAGTGCACAGAACTTGGGGCACACATTAATAGAGGTATGGGTGGGTTGCAATCTCTACAGCTGAAAGGAACCAGTGCAGGCAAACTGGCATTAACTTTAGCCTGTGTGTAGGCAAGTACAGCTAGGACGATGCTTCCAATCTTGACGACCTTCCTTATGTGACTGCATCTCTTGGGATTTCATTCATTTGTTAAATGAGGTAGCTGTGTCCAGCCGCTGAAGTCTGAGTCTGTAATCCCACTTCCAAACTTGGGTGTGTGAATACTCACCTCTCTTCCCTATCCCACCAATTGCTAAAGACCACAGCCAAGCTCGAAGGCACAGGTTTGCATGCCATGGTTTCCCACCTTCCCTGGCTGACATCTATCACTGCCTTATACATCGAAACTTCATAATTTTTAGCAGATCAACATAATATCACAGCTGTTCCTCTAATGCTACATCCTCACTTTCTTCATATTTTGAGGGTGGACAAACCATAGTGTGAAGCCTGGGGCTTTAGCCGAATCCAAGGTCTGGCATTTATGTTATCTTTTTCAAAGAGAGTAGTCCTTAATCTCTCTGGGCCTCGGCTTCCCCACTTTAACAGAAGTCCGACCCTCGCAGGAGTAAATGAGCCACCAAGCTTAAAGGGTTTGGGAATGGTATCTGGCACAGTAAACCCTGTAAATATGAACTAGTAGATCATCCTGACCCCCTCGTCCCCGACACCACTTCCCTGCTCTGACTCCCCTATTGATCTTTCCTCTGGGAGCTTCACCAATTCCATTCTACCTTAACTCAGTAACTTCACTAAAATCCTCTCACTCAAATCAGACTATCAGTCGACTAGAGCTAAGCAAAGAGAATGGGGAGTGGGGGGTGGGGGGAATCTGCTGCCCCTAGAATCTGTCAAAATAAAAATTACAACCAACAACTATGAGGAACCAGTTTCAAAGTCCCTTCTAATACGCAACACGCCCACGGCCCTCCTTACACACCCCTTCCCTTCCGCTCCTCTCTGTCTGGCAAGTTCGTTCCAAGAGTCGTGGCAGCTGCAACGACGACCCACGGCCTCAGCGAGCCGCTGCAGGTCCGTGCCGGTCCTACCGAGCCGCGCAGCGACGCCACCAGCGCCACCGCCACCGCCCGCCGCACGCCCGTCCCTACGGGTACCGGCTGGGAGCAGCTTCCGGCCGGCTCAGAGGCGTGTCACTGCTACAAGGCACCGATCTCCGGCGCTCCGACCTGGTGCTGCAGTCAGAACGGCTCGGGGGAAACAAGGACGGCAGGAGTAAAGGCCCGGAAGAGGAAGCGGAGGCTGTGGTCCTCCATTCCCTCCTGGGCCACCTCCCTTTCCCTTTGGGGAATCCAACATGTAGTATAATGTGGCACTGCCCGCAGCCCAGCCCACGTCCTTCATTGGAAAAGATATCTCGCTATAGAAATAGCCTGTCGCCTGCGGTCCTCTCTCTAGTAACCTTAGTAACGCCTCCACGGAGCATCCTCGCCCAGAAAGCGGCTCAGCCTCAGATATACCTTATTACCCTCCTCTTCCCCAAGGAAAAACAGTGCTCATAATTAGAACAAAAATAGCTTCTCCGCGTTCCGCCACCCACACAATAGATACTGTTCCAAATGCAGTGCTGGCGGCTGAAGAAATCGAATTGGCGAGGAAAGGAAGACATGAGGAATGGGAGAGGTTTCACAGGGTGGCGGATTCTCGGCCAATAAGCGACGTGCGAAAGGGCATCCAAAATAGAATTTTTAAAAGGGAGGGGGCAAAATTAAATTATTTTAACCCCCACCAGTTCTTCCTGCATTGTGCTCGTACACCGTGACGTACCATTCTGCTTTCCACTGGATTCAGATCTTGTCTCCCTCCACGAGATTCATCTCGTCCTTCTCACCCAACAGTGTTTTTGAAATCAAAGGAGCTACTAAAGCATTCCTTGAATAGGACTGGCTTTCACAGCAGGCCCACTTTAAGAAAAATTCTGGCACATAATAATACACTTTGTTTTTACATCTTTCATCCTAAACAGTAGATAACAATATCTCTGTCAATCAGTTCAAGACTTCTTTTCATTCCTGGCAGTAAATTATAGATACATCCTGATTTACCCGGAGCAGTAAGTGTGATCTTGTTAGTTACATGATTATAAATTCATGTATTTCAAGATGCATTTGAACTATACTGTGATAGAAATATTTCCTTAAGAAACTAAAGACAACAGGAAGCCTCATACTTTACTATTATAAAATATTGAGTTATTTTGTGAAGCAGTTATTTTTGATAAATATCTAAATACCAAATACTTTGTTTTTTTATATATATTACTAATGAAGTCAAAAACATCTGTACTTTATATCCAACTCCTTTATACCGATGTTTGACATATTAGAATTCTTGTTTCTTTTTAAGTGTCTTTTATCTGTTAACTTCGTTTTGCCTAAAACTCTGTGCCACTATTATAGGCCCTGCATTTAAATTTTTAAAATTTTTTGTTTACGCGTACATATGTGTGCCTGCTTCTCTGTGTTCCATTACATGTGGAGGACAGAACACTGTGTAGGAGCCCTTGGAACAGGAGTTAGAGTGGTGTGGGCCATCTGTTGTGGGTACCGGTCCTTTAAAAGAACAGCAAGTCTTTCAACAGCTTTGCCAACTGTGGTTGTTTTGAATGAAAATGGTGCCCATAGACTGATATGTCTGAATGCTTAGTCCCCATTTATTGAAATGTTCAGCAAGGATTAAGAGGTCTGGCCTTATTGGAGGAGGTGTGCAACTAGGGTAGGCTTTGGCTTTGAGGTTTCCAAAGTGCAGAGGCCCAGTATCTATCTATCTGTCTGTCTATCTATCTATCATCTACCCATCTATCATTTCTATCTCTCCACTACCTGCTGCCTGTAACTTGTGGATCAGATGTGAACTCTCGGCTACTGAACTAGAACCATGCCTGTCTTCTACCAAGCTCCTTGCCATGATCGTCATGAACTCACCCTCCGAAACTATAAGTAAGCCCCCAGTTCAATATAAGTTTATAAGTTTCCTTGCTTACGGTGTCTCTGCACAGCAATGGAAGTGTAAGACCCCATCCCTCCAATACATGCTTTGCTTTACACATGAGGGAGAGAAGCACAGATTGGGACTCTGCAAGCTGATGAGGGCTTGGAGCTGGGCAGTGCTTGCCTTTCTACGCTTCAGCTTCTATCCCTCATCTCGTGGTTCTATGGGAAGTAGCTTCTGGTTTGATATGTGTGTCTATTTTTCATTCAATCAAAGCTTTCCTTGTTTGCTTTGAGGTCACCAGCTACTGGAGACCATAAAGACAAAATACATGCTATAACTAGGTCACATCACCTGAAATTGAAACAACACAGAACAGAAAACTTATATAATGAAAAATTTCAAGTAAGCAATTACAACTCAATATTAAAAGATACAAACACCCATCAAATACTTGTTCTGGATGGGGCAGTCATTAGGAAAACAGATATGTAAAAACTACTCCTTTATCTCCAAGACTTGCTACTTGGAAAGACAAAGCATATAAAATAATAGCACTAATGTATTTTAGTATACATTAGTATAAGTATATGGTGTATGATAAAATGAGTCCCAGGCTTTAAGATCTGTTATTGATGTTTGCAAAAATGTAAATATACATTGATATTATGTAACCCAAAACAACAAAATGCTATGGTAAATATGAGATAATGGTGAGAGAACATGGATGATGGTGGTGGTAAAATACCAAAGCTGTGTTTTTAATTCCGATTATGAACGCAGAATTTTTAAAATGAGTAGTGAGGGAAAGGTTGCTGAGAGAACCTGAGGGCAGACTGACAGTGGTCTTGGAAACTAGACTTTGGTGTTTGGTTAGTTCTAAAGGAGAGTTCTAAAATACAGGGTGGTATTTTGGCTCGGCAAGGATATGAAAATCAGTGTAGATGGTGTGTTTAAAAGGTTCAGTGTCATTCCTGGCTCATAGTAAGGTTTAAGACATGTTCGCTGTTGTTTTGAAAAGGAGACACTTTTTGTAGTGTTTTAGTGATATATTTTCTCTTTAGTGGAATGTAGAAAGACAAGAACGGCTGGGGGCAGGAGGAGCAGTGGGGAGTTCATCAGGAAAGATGGCAGGCAGTGTTGGGAACTGTGAGAAATAATTTAATAGTTGAAGGAATAATGGTAGATGTTGTGGCCAGTTGAGTGCACAGGATGAGGGATAGAAGAACAAAAGGTGTATCTAAAGTTGAAAAGACTGAAGGATTGTAAGCATTTTACTGAAGCCAGGAGGGTTACTTAAAAAAACAATATGTCCTTAGTGAAATAATAAATTTGCTTGGGGGGGACTGGAAACTAGCAAAGCACACAAAAATATTAAAATATCTCTTTTGTGAAAAACTTTGATATTTGCGTACTTTGGTTTAGACATCCTCTACCTCTTTATTCTTTTCTGAAGATTTTTAATTCATTTCTATTTTATGTGTATGATTGTTTTGCCTCCATGTATGTTTGTACATCACATGCATACAGTGCCCAGAAAGGCCAGAAGAGGGAATCAGAACATTTGGGACAGGACTTAGAGACAGTTGTGATCTGCCATGTGCATACTGGGAACCAAACTAAGATGCCCTGCGAGAGCACTGCATGCTCTTTACCACTGAACCATCTCTCCAGCCTGTCTTCTTGTAGAGCCCTTCTCTTCTCCATCTTTCTCCTGAGAACATAATATCACCACTGTCATCCCCTATCAAAAACGTCTCTGACTTCAGAGTCAACTAGAATTTCCCTGGAGTCATGTTCCTGCCACTCACAAGTTAGGCAATTCTGGCAAATGATTTCATTCCCTAAATCTTAATTTCCTCACTGATAAAATGAGACTATATGTATCTGTATTATAGGGACTGATGAAGTTTAAAAGGAAGTGATTCAGACCAAAGGATGCCTTGCCAATAGTGACTATAATAAGTGCTCCTTGAGAAAAGAACCCAAATACAAACAAAGAATAAGTTTAACTACTAACTGCTTCTCAAGTATGCCCCCAGAAATGGATGAATATATACCCAGTTCTGTGGTTAACAGCAGAAGATTCAGTATGATCTGTTCAATAGATAATTCTGGGTCAATGGAATAAAATAAAATTATGTGAGACTTTTTTTCCTGGGGGAAGCATGATACTCAACCCTGTTACTCATTCTAGATAGGGAACTAGCAACAGACCAAAATAACAATACCACAAAAGTCCAACTCAGCAAACCAGTGAGTTTCTGGAGTCAGAGGAACATGGGTAAGTAGTTACTTACAGAAACACAGACAACCCAAAGGCAGCTAAATCACCAAAAGTTCACCCCATAACTCATGAAAGCAAGAATACTGGAGCTCTCTGCACAACTTACAGGCAGCTCAGGAGGTCAGTATCTCCTCTTCTGGACAGTATATAGCCTTGAGGAGGGAGATGCCTTGTGAATCTGATAAGTTTCAGGGACTTCTTGAGACTTGCGAGTTGTTTACTGGCTGAATCTTAAGGAGCCTTCCTTTAGAACTTACAGAGACTTGAGTTCCCTCCCGGGTGGAATATTTCAATTTGGAGGAAATTGGGGCTGCAGAGATGGCTCAGTAAATGCATACTGCTTTTACAATGGGCCGGAGTTCAGTTCCCAGCACCCACATTAGGCAACTGCCAACTGCTTGTGACTACAGCTCCAAGGGATCCAGGGCCCCCTTCTGGCCTCCTCCAACACCTGGTCCACATGCACATGCCCAGATATTTATAGACATAATTAAGAAGAAGATAAATCTTTCAATTTGGAATAAAGTGCCGTACAACATATGGTTTAAAAAGTTAAGCTCGATTCCTGCCTTAAATGATATACAAGTTAGTTTTAAATAAAACAGGAAAACATCTTCATGGTATTTTAAAATATTTTTCTTAGAGCCAGAAAGACTTTCTTAAATAGAACGCACAAGAAATTAACCATAAGGAAACATAAATAAGTTAAGACATCTGTTCACTTAAAATCTTTTATTAAAAAACTGAAAAGTTAAGTTGCAGTTTGGGAGAAAAAGTCACATATGTATTCACAAATGCATACATACACACATATATGAGTATGTATACATAGACAATAAATTATAGAAATATATACATGTATATATATATAAACACTATTATATTAGGGGCTGGAGAGATGGCTCAGTGGTTACAAGCACTTGCAGAACTTGCAGAGAACCCAGGTTTGGTTCCCAACATACACACATCAGCTCACAATCATCTGTAACTCCAGTTCCAGTGTACCTCATGCCCTCTTCTGCCTCCAGAGGCACTTCACATATGTGATGTACATACAAACATGCAGGCAAAACACTCATACAGATCAAAGTAAAAACAAATAACTTGCTTTTAAAAACACTGAAAAATGCATTACATTAAAAGTAGAAGTCTTGTAGGAAAAAAACGGCAAAGGACTTGAGGGGATCATCCTCAGAAGATAATAAATGCTGGTGCATAGACAGGAACACACTCATTTTTACTCTTGCTGGACAAATGCAGGTTGTGAGCACAGAGCACGTGATTGCACACCACAGTGGACAAGGAGAAGGCAGCTGACCTAGTGATGGTGAAGAGGGCCCTGACCTCAGCTTCTACACACTGGTGCTGAACGTTGGGAACAGTGCTGAATAACACTGACTAACATTGGATAAACATAGACTGTTCCATTTGATTCTTTAACAAGAAAATGTTCATAGTCATTATAAAACATGAACTAGAATATTCATGGAAGGAAGGAAGCTAGAAGAAGCAACCCAACTAAGGGAGTTGAATGAGTTTGGGGTTAAGTGCACAACAGAATACTATACAGCAAAAACCACGAAGAAACTACAACTAAATGCAGCAGTGTGGTTGAGTCTTAAAAATGTAATGTACAGCAGAGAATTGCAAATGTCAGGTGATACATATATGCTTCTATCTACATAAAGAGCAAAAGCAACAAATATGATGATTATGTAAAGTAATGCTCATGTTAGTCAGCTATATCTAGTTCTTCTATATTGTAAATTTATTTCAAAGCAATGTGTTGAAGAAAATTTTATCCACCAAATTGAAAAAAAAAGGAAGTGAATTTACAATCTTGCTGAAAGTCATTGGTGATGTCTAAGGAACAAGACTAGAAAGGGAAGAAGACAGGAGGTGAGAGCTCTGAGAATGGGAATGGTCTGTCTGACCCTGGTGCTCGTGATATAAGGGGCTCTGTTACAGATGAGATTTATATACTTCCATGTATATGTGTTGTAGCCAGTGGAAAACTTATATATGTTTGTAATAATATATGATATGTAACATAATGTATGTATATGACTGTCTATGGCTCCTAACAACTTTAACTGAAAATGAAAATTTTGTCAAAGCAATTTCAGTTGAATACACAGATTGAAGAATGGTAGGTAGAATTTAGCGTGTCCTCGGAAATCATGCCACACAAATGTTCTCATAATCAAAAACAAACATCCTGTGGTCACCAAGACGGAGCAAGGGTCGGGGGGAGCTCTCTAAATGCTGAGACGACACAGCTAGTACCCAGAGGACCTTCAACTTGGCAGAGCCCGCTTGGACTTCACAAGCCCAGATCTCGAAGGTATCTAGGGAACCTCCGCGCAAAGCTCGGCTCTTGGCTAGAGAGAAAGGGTGCGACTATATCATTTGCCAGATGGTCAAAGGTTGTGTGCTCACTTGTCTAAAGCCTGGAGGAAGTGGCCATTCAGGCTGGGGTGAGTAAATACTGCAATCCGAATGTGCACTGGAAGACAGCAGATCACCAACTAGCTAAATGAATTGATTGTCTTTTTTAGGTCTGTTCCCAGGAGACGAGAGAAGAGACAGGCTGTCTATAAAACCCTTTGTGAGGCAGTAGTGGTTGAGGGACCTTGTGATCAAGAGATAGGAAGCACTTAGTGTACAGATGAGACAGAAGGCAGAGCCCAGGAATACTAAACGTCACTGGGAAATTGATGAGCTGAGTTCTGTTATAAGATATCTAAGGTTATCAAGGTTTCAAGCCTCACCCAGGAACTGCTCTGGGAAAGGCTAATGTGGGAATGAAGGGGGATGTGGATGTGTGCTGGGTGGACCTTTCTTCAAAGGCTGACTAGGCTTGGGGCTCTGGACATGGGTCTTCTCTAAGGGGAGCACAGTGACAGGTTATTTAGTACTGTATGGTGAACAAGAACAGAAACAGACCCAGGAAGTAACAGAGATGCCAGGAAGGTGCCTATCCTGAGAGAGGGGAAACCAGAAATACCTCAAAGATCAAAGACTTCATGTTGGAAATGCTTAAACTTCTGGAATTAAGTCTGTGCCCCAAGTTAAGTTAGTTTTGTGTCCTGAAGAAAAGGAGTATGGGAATGTTCCTGATGGAGGAGTGTCTATGTGTTAATTTCATTGGCTAATAAAGAAACTGCCTCGGCCCTTTAATAGGATAGAAAATTAGGTAGGTGGAGTAGATAGAACAGAATTGTGGGAAGAAAGAGTGGGGAGACGCTTCAGGCAGTCGCCATAGTGAGCAGTCGCCATGCTTCTCCTCTCTGAGATGGATGCAGGTTAAGATCTCTCCTGGTAAGCGATCCACCTCGTGGTGCTATATAAATTACTAAATATGGGTTAAAGCAAGATATGAGAATCAACCAATAAGAAGCTACAGATAACGGGCCAGGGGCCAGGCAGTATTTAAAAGAATACAGTTTCCGTGTAATTATTTTGGGTAAAGCTAGCTGGTTGGCTGAACGCAGCCCCGCCGCTCCTTCTACATGTTCCCTCAGGCCTCTCACACCCACAAAGGACTCCCAGCAGCCCCTCCTGGTGTACAGAAGACAGCAAGCGTCACTAGCAAGCATCTTCACATTTTATGACCTCTAAGTTGGCCATGAGGCAGTGCACTTGTACAAACGAACAAGAGGACCAGGAAAGCATGTAAGGACACAGAAGACCTGAAGTTAGTTACACCAGGTTATCAGGAGATGAGTCAGCATAAACGGTATGCAATTCCCCCCAACAGGTGTCTTGACTAGCAAAGTCTCTGAAGCAAATTCCCTTTGCCTCATGATGGTGGTACCAGAGGAAGCAGCTGGCTGCAGGAAATGTATATACACGCAGGAAGCATGAAGTACGAATAGGTCAGGGGAAGAGATCCGTAGAAAGGAGAGGGCGGGCCCCTGCTTCTCTTCGCATTGACCGTATAAAAGCAACAGCATTCAAAGTAATAGCTGTTTTCATGAGCAAGTATTCAGTATCATACTTCATTGTCTGGCATTTTATTAACCAGGTTAGAAAACATACAATACACACAGGCAAGAATTGCTGGAGAATCCGTTTTTCTAGAAAAGTTAGAAATCTGGATTTTTAGATACAATATCCTTGATACTGGGTATTGTTCATATCAATACTCTTGATATGGGCTTTTCAACACAGGGTTACAAATCAAAGCAAAGCCCTATGGGAACAGAACACTAAGGTAAGCTGAGTTCTGTCCATAGAATACAACTCTCCTGCCAAAGGGCGAATCCATTGCCTTTAGTCCAGAACTGGTCTTTAAGGTAGACTTTGAGTGTAAGGCCTGCCTGGTGAGCCAGGTATGGGAACCCCTGCAAGGGAAGACTCAAAAGGACTGGAGAGATGGATTCACAGAGAAGAGCGCTGGCTGTTTTTCCAGAGGATCCAGATTCAATTCCCAGCACCCACATGGCAACTCACAACCATCTGTAACTCTAATTCTAGGGGATCTGATGTCCTCTTCTTCCTAGGCTGGATGTGGTGCGTAGATGTGTATGTAGACAAAACATCCACACACATAAAATACGATAAAAATCTAAAGTTTTAAGCATTCAAGAAAAAGAGAGTGGTCCTGAAATCCCGGTCTAAAGCCTGTGCTGCCTCAGAAGATAAATCTGTCTCCCAGATTGAGGAGATACAATTCACATCTCTGAGCATCCTTGGATGCTGTAAAACAGAGAAAAATGTTACAGGAATTCTCCTCTTCCTTACCCTATCTTTTCTTGTGCTCTGGAAAACAGTTTACCATAAAGAATCTCTCTTTCCCATTGGACTTAAATAAGACAAGAGAAAGGCTGTGATAGCCAATTTTGATTGTCAGCTTGACTGGAATAAAAGTGATGGGTTTGGGTGTCTAGGGGACAAAACCAGGGACATGCCTGCCAGTGCCTTTCCAGAGATTCAGCTGCGGTGGAAAGATCTATCCTGCATATGGACGGCACCATTCGGTGAGCTGGCGGTCCTGGGTCAAACAAAGCAGAGAACGTGACTGGGTGAATATTAGCGTCTCAGCTCCTCTGAGCTTCCCGATGGTGGACACAGTGTGACCAGCCTCCTCATATTCCTGCCTCCTGCCCTCCCTGATGAGATGGACTGCCCTCAAACTTTGAACCAAAACAAATCCTTCCTTCCTTAAATTGATTATATCAGGCATTTGTCACAGAAGTGAGAAAAAGCAATATAAATAATAATATAAATAAATGAGTCCACCCAGACTCAGCAAATTCCCTCTCTTGCTCTCATAAATAATAGGTGGAACTACTTATTCCACTGCCCCACTGACAAACTAAACTGCTTGTTAGCCAGACTTCGGTTAGCATTTCTTCTGTTGACCACTCTCGGGTTAGCCAGCACACAGCCTCTCCTGGGAACAGGCTAGTCTCTGAGTGAGACATTCTGATATACTATCCCATCAAACCCTTCGTCCTCTTTCTCCACACCCTGTCCTTCCAGCTTGGTTTCTTCATCTCTGTAAGAGAATAATGCCCTTTCTGCCCAACTCCTCATAGATCCTACGGTAGCTGTGTTCTCTCTATTGCAACCTTCCTCCTCAGCTTTGCAACAGCCCTCCTGCCCCGGCTGTAATCTTTTTTTAATTAAGTCTCCCCCCTGTTAAGGTCAGATTGACATATTGCTTAGCAGTGTCTTTATGCGTGCTAATTTGTACAGCAAAGTTCCTGACATACAGTGTGTTATTGAAAAAGTTCTGTTTAAGGACACAGATCTCAGTGGAAATCAGGCATCCACTGAGTTGACCCCACTGGAGAGTTAGTAGCAGTCAAGAGGACGATCATTTTTGTTCCCTGTGTAGCGGTGGATTCCACAACATCACACCCAGTTCCCCTCTTCCTTGGACTTTATGCAATCTGGGGACCCTGTTTCTTTGGGTTTGTGTTGGGTGGACATTCTTTCTGTCTTTTAACCACTCCTGTGGCCCAAAGGACCTGGAGCATCTCTCTAGTCCAGAACTGAACTCCGGACCCACACAATCACCTCTATATGTAACATCTCTCTGCAGCTACCTCCAACTTCATGGCAAGACAGAACCTGGTACCAGGAGTGGAGTATTGCTGTGACAGATCTGACTGTGTTGTTTATGTGAGGATTGCTGAAAGGCTTTGGAAGTTTGATCCAGATCTTGAGGTGGGATGACACATGCCTTTAATCTGGGCCCCACCGTCTGCTGGAAGCCTTTATAAGGACAATGGGAAAAAGGAGGGTTCATTTGTTCTTCACCCGCTTGCCCTCACCTTGTCAGCACATCCATTCCTTCACTACCCTTGGAGTCTACTTTGTGGTTCCAGCGTATACAGATGATCAGTTGAGACACCCAGCCTCGTGGGACTGAGCAACTACTAGATTCTTGAACTTTTCTTTCACGGTTAGTCATTGTTGGATTGCAGCCTGTAAGTCATTCCAATAAATTTCGGAGAGAGAGAGAGAGAGAGAGAGAGAGAGAGAGAGAGAGAGAGAGAGAGAGAGAGAGAGAGAGAGAGAGAGATTCCATAAGGTCTGTGACTCTAGAGAACCCTGACTAATACAACCACCAAAGACCACAGCAGCCATGGAGCAGAGTCAGTAGCCTAAAAGATAGAACTCATGTGCTGTGGATGGCTGGCCAAGCTCTTAGAGGAGCCCAGAAGATCCTGAATGGATCCCCGCTATTGGACACTGAGATATTAACACAGTTGGAGTTTGGCTTTGCTTCATTGACATTGTGACTGTGCTTCTTCCTTCTTGAAGTAAGACAGTATTTATTTTTTATTTTACAGGAGCCCACAGTTGAGAGACTATGAAGTTTTAAAGAAATTTTGACGTTTTATAGAGACTTTGGATTTTAAGAGACTGGATATTTTTAAGCAGACAAATTTTAAAGCACTTGACTTTGTAAGGCTGTGGGACTTTTTAAGTTTGTAAAATGTTTTATATTGAGATATTTATATTAATATGTGATCTTGGGGAAGAACAAGAAAGGTAGGGTTATGGCTTTAAAGTGATGTATTTGTGTGTCAGAATGACAAGGGATCAATTGTGTTGGCCAGTTTTATGTCAACTTGACACAAGTTATATTCATCGGAGAGGAGAGAACCTCAGCTGAGAAAATGCCTGAATAAGATATTGTTTTAGGCAGTATTGTAGGGAGTTTTCTTATTTAAGAATTGATGGGGGAAGGTCAACCCACTGTGGGTACCAACCCTGGCTTGTGGTCCTGGATGCTATAGAAAAGCCAGCAAGAAGCACCCCTTTATGGCCTCTGCATCAGCTTCTGCCTTCAGCCTCCTGCCCTTGAGTTTCTTCCCTTGATTATATTGGACTGTTGCCTGAAAGTGTAAGAAGAATCAATCCTTTCCTCCCCAGTTGCTTTTGGTCATTGTGTTTCATTACAGAAACAGAAACTCTAAGACAAAGTCCATTCATGTTGTAGTAAATATTGAGGTTTTATTCCTTGAAAGGTTTGAATAATATTCTACTGCATTTATATGCAACATTTCGTTCATTTATTCACTCATTTGTTGGTAATACTTTGGTCTCCTCTCTCTTTGTAGTCAGAGTTTCTTTGAACAGCCAGCCCCAAATAATGACATTGAGACATCTTATTAATTATGAATGCTTGGTCTTTCTTAGGCTTGTTCACAAATACTCTTATAACTTAAACCATTTATATAAATCTACATTCTGTCACGTGGCTCATTATCTCTCCTCCATACTGCACATCTGAATCCTCTGAAGCCAGAGGAAGCAGCTGGCTGCTCTTGCCTGGACTTCTTGATGAACTGGACATGCAGGACCCACAGAGAAATGACTGCTGAAGTTGCCTAAAGAAGGTGAGATGGTCCTTCAGGGTTCCTGCTAGGCATTTTTCAGGACACAGAAGAAAGTGTCTGACAAACTGCCAACCAATATAGGCGGAACTGTCTTTGAAACTTCCTGCTTCATGGAAAAGTCTGCTGGATACTATGGGCCTGTAGGCTGAAGATGGATGCCCCAACATTACAGAAGAAATTTGGGTGACTGTCCGGGAAGCAAGATGTCTCTGTCAATTCTAGAATTTTGGAAGTTGCTTACAATGCACTTCCTGTTTATTTAGGTAATAGTATATCCTTCTGGAGTCTTTGATGGAGTTGAATAATAGATAGTTATAATTATAGTTTTTCTTAGTTATGATAAAAGATAAAGTAGATATAATTATTATAACTGTAATTCTTGCTTGATACCTGTTTTGTTATATATAATTTTACTATGTTAAAGTTAAAACCTTCCTTTTTATTTAAACAGAAAAGGGGAAATGGTGTGGGAGGTCCTTCTGTATATGTGTTGCAGGATTATTAGTTAATGAATAAAGAAACTGCCTTAACCTGTTGATAGGGCAGAGTAGAACTAGGCAGCGAAAACTAAACTGAATGCTGGGAGAAAGAAGGTGGAGTCAGGGAGAAGTCACGTAAGCCACAGCCTTGTGGTAATACACAGATTAATGGAAATGGGTTAATTTAAAATATGAGTTAGCCAGAAATACGCTTAAGCTATTGGCCTAACAGTATTGCAAATAATATGGTTTCTGTGTGATTATTTCAGGGCTGAGCAGCTGGGAACTAACAAGTGACTTCCTACAACATACATCACCTGTCTTTTGGTTTTCTTTGATTTCTACTTTTATGTCTGCAGCCAAGATTTTCAAGAGATCTCTCCTGGTCAAACCTGATCTTTATTAATTTTGAAGAGATCCATAGTTTTTTGATAGTGCCTTTTATTTAATACACAAAATAAATGATTTTCATGAAGCTCAGATCACAAAAATACTTTCAAGAAGCTAGAATTGTGGCTCATGTACAAATATGAAACTAATGTGTCTGAGATTTTATATTATATTTTATATTTATAGCGAATGAGGCCGTCAGTAAGCTGTTAGGACTGGCTCAAAGGAGAATTCTAAGAGCACACACACAGGCAGTCAGAAAAGCTACTGTGCATTCAGACACTGATGCCAAACTGGTTGGCAGCCACAGGGAAAGTGACACAGCCTCTGGTGGGCAGTGTCCTGGTATCTGTACACACGAGGATCATTTGTAGGACTCTCAGTTTTCTACAGCATTGTAAAATAGTTCAAAGACAGAAAAAAATCTGAACAACTCAACAGTGTACCAGAGAAACAGGTTTTTCTTTTCTTTTTTGGGGGAAGGTGGAGGTGGGGTGGGGGGAGGATTACTCCAGAGTCTTTCATAATTTACCCTATGCCCTCCAGTGCGCTTTCTACACCTCACATGGCAGGAACACCCTGCTCTCCAAAGCTTCTGCCGTTCAGCACCAGGATAGCTACTGGGGACAGTTTGCTTCAGCACAGCGACTGAGGGCGTGGGCGTGGGGGGGGGGTGGAGTTTGATCCTGCAGTCCTTCCGGCTGCTTTCGATAACTACAGTATTATGAACCAGAGCCGCCCGAGAAGGGTTGTGAGGCAGCTTGGTCTCATCTCTGTGAGCCTTACTCTCCAGATGGAGACAAGAAAAAGTAAATCAAATAATTACAAGCTGTGATAAATGCAACGAAGGCAAGCAGTTGCCGACACGGAATCGCAACCAAAGGGACCTCTAACTGGCTGCCAGACAGGCTGCTCCCAGCAGAGAACAGTGAAGCTGAGACGGGAGAGGTGAAGAGGAGCCAGTAGAGGCGTTTGGGTAGGAGTGGCAGGAAGTCAAGCCAGCAGCCAACTCTATAGTCTGTCCTCACCCTCTGTACTTCTAGGGACAGGCCCGCAGAGGCTGCCCCATACTGCTGATCCTTGTCCAAGACCCAGAAGGGCTAAGTCCTGCCCTCCCAGCAGTTTGACTGGCTGGTTTTCAGTATATGCTCCGAAAAAAATGTCAAAGAAGAGCCAACCCTTCTCAAGCCAGCTCCCCTTTCCCATAGGTCAGTGACCTTCTGGACCCCCTATGCCTAAGGGAATCCTGAAATAACAGGGTTGAAACCGCAAAGACCATAAAAGGCTTTGCACATGCAAATAACCGGGAGAGTTGGCACATTAGTGTGCTGGTGTGAAATGATTAGCTCTTCCCCGCTGAACCTCCATCAGAAAACTGCAAAGCACAAGGACTTAGTGGAAGAGGATAGGCCAGGGACAGAGTGGGGGTGATGGAGCAGCAGGGTCAATGTCACCTGCCTCACAGCTAAGTCCTGGACCCAGGCTGAATGAAGCGCAGCTCCGTTCCAAAACCAGTCCATGCGGCTCCAAGGATCTCACCAGGAGGTTGGCACTAGAAGGCCAAGGTTGGGAACCATCTGCCCAAGTTGGAGCGATGCCCCAGGGGACAGACAACAGAGGAAGGAGCAGGAGAGTCTGGGGGCAGTGATATAGGCAGGAAAGGAAGTGGGAGATGGAGAACAGAATTGGAGAGCCCACAGAACTTGGGAGGGGGACTGTATCATAGCAACCGAAGGGAAGTGTTTAAAGAGAGGATGCTGCCAATTATGTCAATACAGAGGACTGTTTCTCAAAATGTGATTCTGAGAACGCCCCCAGTAGAGCCACTCAGGGCTGGTTAAGAATTCAGTGGGTGCTGGCAATGCCTGCTTCAGCACCTCTGCCCTTGCAACCAGAACTGAGCGATGTAATAGGTACGCAGGAGTTCTGCTCTCCTGCTGCCCCTAGAGCTCTGCGGTTGATGGTTTTACTCGCCTTCATCAGTTTCTGTGCAAATGTTAAATTGTAAAAACCCAGAAATAAAATAATTAAGATGAGTTCTAAAATGTGTGTCGTGTTAAGTATCCAAATCTCAGTCTACCTGGCTATCAGGTCCCGAAGAAACTCAGGAAAAACGGCTAGGGTGCCTACTAGCATGCCAAAGCACATTCTGACCTCCAGGCTCCCTGACCACACAAGTTTCTGGTTGCAGGGTCCTGGCTCCTTCAGCACGTCTCGCCAAGGCTCGGCCCTACATACTACATACACGTCTTCAGTCCCAGGGGCTTTGCTTTCTTTCCCCCAGATTCTCTGCCATTTTGGCCACAAACTCTATCTCGGTATATCTCTCGCTCTCTCTCTCTAGTCCTGCTCGTATCTACTCTCTCTCGTCTATCTCTCCCCTCTCAGATCACAACTCTCTCTCTCTCTCTCTCTCTCTCTCTCTCTCTCTCTCTCTCTCTCTCTCCCTCCCTTCCCCCCCCTCTCTCTTTCTCTCTCTCTCTCTCTGTTCAGTCTTGGCTCTCTTGGTCCACTTGCTCTCAACTCTCCTTCTCTTTCTCTCTAGTTTCCCCCACCTGGTGGCCCAGTGCAGTCTGGACTCTTCCAGATGCCTCTACGTGTGCTCTCCCTCTATCTACAATAAAATACTTCTCTTCAACCATAACTCGGAGCTGCCGTGCCCTCACTTCACCCACAGGCTCCATCTAGACTGGTTGTATGAAGTGTCCCTACATCCAGTGTATGCACACTGTATATGTTACACACATACACATATGTGTATAGATATGTTAGTCACTGAGTGCAGCCCTGGCCCTCATTATCAGATGAAATATTAGATCAGAGTGTTTTATGTCCAATTAACCTTGCTTTATTTTAAAAGTTCTCAAAGTGGCTGGGTGGTGGTGGTGCACACCTTTAATCCCAGCACTTGGAAGACAGAGGAAGGCAGATCTCTGGGAGTTCAAAGCCAGCCTGGTCTACAGAGCAAGCTCCAGGACAGCCAAAGCTACAGAGAAACTCTTTCTCAAAAACAAAACAAAACAAAAAAGTCCCCAAAGTGCAAAAATTGATGTTGGCAATCCAGACACTCCAAAGGGAAGCAGGAAAGTGATTCTTTTAAGTAAAAAGGTAAAAATTCTTAATAGAGAAAGGGGAAATGTATACTGAAGTCAAAGAAGAGCTTTGGAAAGTGAGAGACCATATTCCATTGTCAGGTCCAATTTTGGCAGTTGAACAAAAGCCAACATACCTCCGGAATTTGTGAAGCTTGTTCGCCCTCTACCTGACCACTGGCAAAAGGGACAAATGGCTCTCTGTGGGACCTACTAGCATATGAAATCATATGCTGGCCTCTAGGCTCCCTCAGTATTGCAAGTACCTGTTACACAGTTCAGAGTCTATCGGCATCCTGGCTCTTCTCACCCTGCCCCTTACCTTCATGGGCTTCCCTCCCCCCATCCTCCTGTGCTCATTTCTCCTTTTAACCCTGCTACTTCAGCTATGTTCCCTTCTTGGTCTCCTTCGCCCACACTTTCTCTGTCTTCCTCTCTCCTTCTCCCTGCCTCTCTCTCCCTCTCTCTATCTCTCAGATCTAGCCTGCTGGCCATGTCCAGCCAACTGCTTTCTGTCTCCGTTCTGGACTCTTCCAGATGACTCTGGCTGCACCCTCTTTCCTATCTACAATAAGAAACAATAACAGCGAACAAACAAACAAACAAAAACCCTTCTGCTCAACCATAACTTGGCCGTTTTGTCAGTTTCTATGTCTGGTGCTGAAACCCTCAGTTTATAAATGTGTCACTTCTTCCACAGGATGGCTGTGGTTGCTCTATTTTATTATTTATTGTCAGTCTCCTAATGGTTCAGTCTTTAAATTCACCTTTACCAAAGTATGTATGTAGGAGTCAAAACCACAGCAAACATAAGGTTGAGAGTTATGTAGTTTTAGTCACTGACAGGAGGTTTGGCATCCATCTTCCATTGATACGGAAAATTCATGCAACTGAAATGTTTTAATACACTGGAATATTAGATAAATTATGTATTTTCCCTGAACCTGTTTTGTTTTTTTCATTCATAAAGCAATAACTAATTCATTCATAAGGTTGACTTACAAACTCTTCACATATGATATTTTTCTATACAAACTATGCAGTGCTTAGCACATGCCTGCAACGTACCTGGGAGTCAGAGAACTTAAAGTAGTTATATAGTAAAGAAATTCACTGGGGTCTAGTGAGAGGGCTCAACAGGTAAGGCGGCTTGCTGTGCAAGCTTTAGGGTTTGGAAGCCAGGTAAAGGTAGGAGAGAGCAGGAGAAAACTGCCTACATAAAACTGTCCTCTGACTTCCACACATGTGCCATGGCACCATGCCCCCCCCCACACTTTTTTTTTAATTAAAAAAGAAATCCCACTGGAGACAAGAAGAAGAGGAGATTTTCTAGGAATTAAAATGGAAACAATATAAATACTCAAAAGAGCAGATAAAGATTATAAATTCAAAACAGAAATTTGCAATCTGAGAAAAGGTGGCTAGGTTAATAGAGAATGTTACACTTGTAAGAGAAAGTTTAATTAAATAGCAAGGACTGGGGGTGATTGGCAGAATGACCAGTAATGATTCTGTGGTGTAGATACCAGAAGGAAGCAAACAGGACTGAGACCTAGCTCACAGAGAGGATGAGAGGGAAGTTTTGAGGATGGACTCTAGATTGCTTCTGAGAAGTTAGCTGCTCTGTTTCCTGCTGAGAATCCAGGAAGGAGGTGTTGCAAAAGCCCCCACCAGTGTGACCCCAGAGCAAACCCCACCCTGGAACGTGTTAGATATGCACTTAAGGCAGCACCCCAATCTTACTGCATCAGAAATCCTGGAGGGCTTGTCTAGCAATTTGTGTAGGAGAGACTGTTTGGGGGTTTTGTATATGTGTATATATATGTGTGTGTGTGTATATATATATATGTTCATGTGTATTCCCATGCAGATGTACACATGTGAGTCTAGAAGTCCATCTCATTTCCTGAGACAGGGTCTCTCAATGAACCCAGAGCTCACTGGCTAGACTTTCTGGCTAGCAAGCTCAAGGATTCTGCCTGCTTCTGGCCTGCTTCTCCCCGCTCAAATATTGGGATCACAGGTGTGCGCTGCCATGCCTGGCTCACATCCACACACTTGTGCAGCTTGCACTTTATATAGTGAGTCATTGCCCTAGCCTCCTAGGTGATCCTTGTATACCTTAACTCTGAGAACTAACTACTGGGCTAGGGGATAGCTGCAAAAGCAGAAATCTTTGACTTCTAAGTGTAGTGATGAGCAGTGGGCCACGTTCCTGCCGCCCTGCTCCCAGTCGCCTGGCTAGCTTATGCCCTGAAATAACAACACACAAACTGTATTCATTTAAACACTGCCTGGACCATTAGTTTTAGCCACTTATTAGCTAATTCTCACATTTTGCTTTAACCCATATTTAGTAATGTGTGTAGCACCATGAGGGGTGGCTTACCGGAAAGATTCTAGCCTGCATCCATCTCAGAGAGGAGAGTCATGGCAACTGCTTGAGGCATCTGACTAACTTCCCTCTTTCCCAGCATTCTCTTCTGTCTACTCCACCTATCTAAATCCTGCCCTAGCAAAAAGCCAAGGCAGTTTCTTTATTAACCAATGAGAGTCCTCCATCATACCCTTTTTCTGTTTAAACAAAAAAGCAAGGCTTTCACTTTAACATAGTAAAATTACATATAACAAACCAGTTATCAAGTAAGAATTACAGTTACAATATTTATATCTATTTTATCTTTTATCATAACAAAGGAAAACAACTATATCTATCTATTTTTCAACTCCATCAAAGGCTCCAGAAGGATATAATATTACCTAAGTAAATGAATTTTTTTAACTTTGGTTAATTATTTATAATTACAACAAAAAACATCCTGTACATTGCATATATATATATATATATGTACACACAATATAAACTATATATGTATGTATAAATAAAAATAGAGTTGTGTTGGGCTGTGGTGGCACACACCTTTAATCCCAGCACTCAGGAGGCAGAAGCAGGCGGATCTCTGTGAATTGGAGGCCAGCCTAGTCTACACGAGTTCTAGGACAGGCCCCAAAGCTACACAGAAACCCTTTCTCAAAAAACAAACAAAACAAAAAAAAAATAGAGTTGTGATGGAAAGTGACAGGTGACAGAGATACATGGTAAATGACTGCCTAGGGAACCAAGAAGGTGACAGCAGGATTTGTGGAAGAGATAGGATGCCTCACCTAGACAGGAAGATTTAGAAGGGAGGCTATAGCTGGGGGACCAGCTTCAACCTATGGGCTTGGGTTTAATCAGGGCCTGGGTCACTGCTGCCTATGAAATAGAACACGAGAGAACTGAAGCATTTACCTATATTGTTCTATTATTAATAAAACTCAGGAGTCAGATATTGAGGTTAAAAATCTGATAGAGACCAAGACCAGTGAATGCTGTGGGACAATGGTCTGTAGCCTGTCACTTATATTTTAAATAAATGCTGATTGGCCAGTAGCCAGGAAGGAAGTATAGGCGGGGTGACCAGGCAGGAAGTAGAGGTGGAGCAATGAGAATTCTGGGAAGAGGGAAGCACATTCTGCAGTCGTGACCCAGCCACAGAAGACGCAAGATGTGACTACCTTGCTGAATAAGGTACTGAGCCACGTGGCTAACATAGACAAGAATAATAGGCTAATATAAGTTTTAAGAGTTAATAAGAAGTCTGAGCTACTAGGCCAATCAGTTTATAATTAATGTAGACCTCTGTTGATTTCTTTGAGACTTAACGACTGTGGGAACCAGGCAGGACAGAAAACCTCAGTCAACAGGGGAAGTAATGATCAGCTGACCCTAACTCTCCACACTTCCCAGATCAAAAGGCTGTGAATCTCTCCAAGCCATTCCCTGTATCTTTCTGTGCCCTACTACCTGGGTCCTCCAAAATCTCTATGGCTAATTCTGGTGAGCCAATTGCTGACTCTGCCCTGATTCTAGGTGAACTTTATTAGCAATCTTGGAGTCTATGAGAACAAATATCCCGCAACAAATATCGGCAGAGAGAAACAGAGCCCTCCTCCCTCTATACCCTGTGCCACTTCCTTCTCCAGGTAGCTCCTTAGCATGTACTTCCCTTCACCTTCAAGTCGTATGTGTGGACAGCTGTGCACAAACTTGAACCTGCTTGTCGATCCTTTCAACATCTGTGTACTCATTGCCCAGGTAGTGCATTAATATTCTTCAAAGCCAATGCCACACCCAATGGGAATTTGAAGGTATTCACAATTGAGTGGCTTTGACCTTCACGCTTTCTACAAAGGGCTTGGGATTTAAAGCTGAGAACTCAGAAGCCCAAATATTCTTTCTTCCTTCACTCTTCCTAGCGCCTGGGACACTTCCTCAGGCTTTGGGTTCTGTTGCTGCCTGTCAGGGAGCACTAGACCCATCAAGGACAAAGTTTGAGACACCACACTCAGATCATTCATACTGAAGGGAACCAGGGGAGTCACTTAGGCTAGGCCATGGGGAACCAAAACCTTAAGTGGCACATATGAAAACAAAACCAGACTCAGGTCGCCTAATGCCCTAATAACACCAGCTTCCTCCTTCCCTCTTGGAATAGAATCAAACAGAAGACCAAAACTAAAATATTTTTAACTCAACCTCCCTCCCCTCCCCTCCCCCCGTCAGACTAAAAGTACCCAAGATGCATCACAATCCAAACATCTCCATCAGTTCAATAATTGAATAGCATTCTCCAAGGAAAATTATTCTAGAAAGGGAAGAAAATGAAGAGTTTTTATATTCTTTACGTTGTTTCTGCCATCAACGGCAATTGACATACGCCGGCCTTTCCCTAACAGGCCACAAGGGTTCTTCTTCCTGAACTGTGCCGCGTTTCCCTCATTTCCGGTTTACATTCCTTTAGGGACCAAATCTGCCGAAAGGGAAAGAGCACATCTTATACATTTTTGCATTTTCGACACGGCTTTTCCTTTTCATAAATATTTGCAGGATGATAAGACGTAAAAGAACCTGAAGCCAATATTTTTGCAACGTTCGCTTTCCAGATTTAAAGGGAAGCCAGACAGCAAGACGAATGTGCCACATCGGTGGGGGAGTAACTGCCTCTTAAAGAGACAACAGCTGAGGAGGCGCCGGGCTCAGCTCCACAATTCAGAAATCAAGATCACGAGCCGAGTCGGAAGCGCTGGACCAAACCTGCTGAGGCAAATTAAAATTTCAACCGTAGCAACACTGACGAAATCAAATCAAATTACATTTAAGCTAATTCCCCTTTCTATAGTCAATGTGTTGTTTTGAGGCAAATAACAATAATACATCTAAGGAACTGGGTTTATTTGCAGTTCTTGAAAGAAAAACTGCCTGCTTGCTTTCCGGAAGAAAAAAAAAAAAGGAGAGGAAGAGAGGGGAGGGCTCCTAGATGCTTCAGCTGAGAAATGAAACAAGTGCCCATGCCAATAACTGAAAAACAAGGGGGAAATTGTGCCAAACACTTGGCAGCAGCTGGAGCAATTAAATAAGCACCTGCTTCCAGCTTCGTCTGCTGCCCCCCCCCCCTCCCCCCGTCCCTTTGGGCTGCTTCCTGAGAATTTTGAAAATACTTGCAACTCACTGTGCAGGCATACGGATCTGAAAATCCCTTCTTTATGTTTCTTATGTTCTTGTCTATCATTGTCTCCAACAACAGAGTGGCAGGCAGCTCCAGGCAAGGCAGGTGGTAAAGGCACCTACATCCTAAACTCTTGAGTCGTTATAGAAGCGTGAGGCTGCTGTAACCATAGTAATCCTTTCGACATGAGAGTGCCCCATGTCCCCTGCTCTGACCAAGCAGCGTCACCCCCAGAGATACCCTGCAAATGAAGAAATAGGCTAGCCTTCTGGAGGCTGGATTGCTATTGATTTAGTCTAGAACAAAAGCAAGTTGGGCTGCAGAGATTTGGGCTTGCAGATCTTATCAGCACATGGTAAGCATGGTAGTCAGAGAAGACAAATGACCCAGGCTTGGAAGAGCTGAATTGTACAAATGTAAGGAATGCGTTAATATTAACCTGTTTATAAAAATTCAACCCAATGGAATAAGATAAGTTATTCATCTAGCAGAAGTGAATGAACCCCATCCAGAGCCCTGGGCTGCCATTTCCTCCTCTTGTCTATAAAAGCTAGCTAATGATGCTCACTTCAGAGGTGTTTGTGAGGTCGGTTGAGATTGTCTAAGTGAGCCACTTTGCTCCGAGTTTCCTTTATAAAAGATACTTTATGACTGTGAATTGCTTTTCAAATGGAAAATCAAGCTCATTATCCTGAGAATTCCTCCTGCTCATAGTCCACTAATAGACACTTCACATTAAATCGCACATTTTCAATAGAGAAAAATGGAAAGGTTGCCATCCGCAGTTGACAAGCAGTGGTTCTGGCGGCTCCTCAGGAGGCTCCTCACATGGAGCAATCCAACCCTAGGGAAGTGTGAGACAAATACACATTTGTCCTTCTAAATGTCAAATTAACAACTCTCTCTCCATTCAAATTCACACTACTCTGTCCCCTGGGGCCCGGGAACTATTTTAATGCTTTTGAGTTCCTCCTAACACAGCCAGGAGAAATTCTGAGAACACAACCAGAGCTCCTGGCTACAGCCTCACAGTGCCCTGAGGACAGGAATCACTCTGCCTGCCCTGCTCCCCACCATCTCCCAGCATCTTCCAGAATGCTCCCCACACTGTAGCACTCAGCATAGGGTTACTGCTTGACTCCAGTGCTTCAGGGCTAGGAGGAAGGAGCTGAGGATGGGAACTAAAGTTGTTTTATTTTGCCAACTTAATTGGCATGCCCTGCTTCACACGCCTTTAAGAGCGACATGGAGTCACATTTGTCTTATTGTTTACATTGCGACTATTGTTAGGATTCAGGCGCTATGCTGGCCTCTGTCACCTGGCAGGATGCACTCAGGCAGTACACTGGCCAGCCCAGGGTCCCATGGCTGCTACTATCACTACTATGTACACAGTGCAAAAGGTCCCTTTAAGAGACAGGCTCCGACAAATAATGCTGCTATGAACATAGTTGAGCACATGTCCTTGTGGCACGATTATGAATCCTTTGGATATATACCCAAAAGTGGTATTGCTGTGTCTTGAGAAAAGTTGTTTCCTAATTTTCTGAGAAATCGCCATACTGATTTCCAAAGCGGCTGCATCAGCTTTCACTCCCACCAGCAATGGAGGAGTGTTCCCTTTCCCCCCACATTTTCTCCAGCATAAGTTGTCATTAGTGTTTTTTATCTTGGCCATTCTTACAGGTGTAAGATGGAGTCTTGGAGTTGCTTTGATTTGCATTTCTCTGATGGCTGAGGATGTTGAGCATTTAAGTATAGCCAGAACCTGGTGTTATTCTTTTTAAAGATATGGCGAGGGGAGGGGGAGAATGATCCCACGAGGGGCTGCAATGAATCACAGGGTGAGTCCCAAGAGGCCTTGGTGTGTTGGCAGGTAGGAGACCACAGTGGGTGAGAGACAGACAGATATGCCACGCACAGAGAGTTTGGATATAGAGTTTATTTAGAGGGTTATGGAAGGGAAAGGGAGAAGGGGGAGAGGGAGGGAGGAAAGAGATGAAGAGAGAGAGGCAGCCACCACCTCTTCAGAAGAGAGACTTAGTATATATAGAGAGTGTGAGGGCAGAAGATCCCGCTTTGGGGGGGGGGGGGAGTGGGCAGGGGTTGTCTCTTAAGGGGATAGGGTACCTAGGTGACAGGACAGGCAAGTAGATCATAACACTTGGAAACAACCTCAATGCCCCTCAACCAAAGAATGGATAAAAAAGATTTGGTACATTTACACAATGGAGTACTACACAGCAGAAAAAAAATGACTTCTTAAAATTTGCAGGCAAATGGATATAGATCTAGAAAACATCATATTGAATGAGGTAACCCAGACCCAGAAAGACAAATATAATATGTGCTCACTCATAAGGGATGTTTAGACATAAAGCAAAGAAAACCAGCCTACAATTCACAATCCCAGCGAACCTAGACAACAAAGAAGACCCTAAGAGAGATTAAATGGATCTAATCTCCATGGGAAATAGAAAAACCAAGATCTCCTGAGTAAAATGGGAGCATGGGGAACATGGGAGAGGGTAGAAAAGGAGGGTGGAGGAAGGAAGGGGAGCGGAGAAAATTATATAGCTCAATACAAATAATTTAAAAATAGAAATTACAAAAAAATGACAAGGGTTAAAAAAAGAGATGATCCCTGCCTACTCCCAAGCTCTCTTTCCCACTGCTCTTCTGAAGAGGCAGGCTGGTCCTTGCCTCTTCTTCCTCTTCCTCTTTCTCCTCTCTTCCCTCCTCCACTTCCTTTATCTCACTAAAACTCCCACATAAGCTCTCTTGCATGGCGTGTGTGTCCCTCACCCGCCTATGGGCGCTCACCTGCCACATCTCTTTTGCCATTTACAAGAGCTGTGAAGTTTTCTGTTGTTGATGGGGACAGTTTATCTTGTTCTTAATAGGTACTTGTCTTGTGACTAAGACCCAGAGTTCTAGAAGCAGAATCTAGAATAGTGAATTTACTAATTGCCAATTAGTTAACAGTTACCAAAAGAAACCGTTAAGACTGGTCAGACCAGAGTCCTAGAGACTAAAGGCTTAAGGATTTAAATGCTCTCACTCGCCCCTCCCTCTTTTCTGTCTCCCCTTATCACACTCCTCTTTCTTTCCATTTCTCTCCCCAACTCTTTCTCCTCCATTTCCCTCCTTCTTTGGCTGTCCTTGGAAAGCCTGGACCAAACAGGTGTGAGCTTCTGGTTGTGTCATCCATGGAATACAGAACTTTTGAACACACACGTGCGCGCGCACACACTCGAACACACACTCACACACACTAACACTGAGCTGCTTTGTTCTCAAGGCACAGCTAGGCATGCTCAAATGTGCCTAGACAGCTGGGTTAACCAATGCAGCATCTAGCCTACCTGTCTTGGGGTTCCTATTGCTATGAAGAGACACTATGACCACAGCAATCCTTATAAGGAAAACATTTAATTGAGGTGACTCACTTACAGCTTCAGAGGTTCAATCCATTATCATCATGGTGGGGAGCATGGCAGTGTGCAGGCAGACGTAGTGCTGAGAATCCAACATCTTATAGGCAATAGGAACTCGACTGAGGCACTGGTGGTATTCTGAGGATAGGAAACCTCAAAGCCCATTCCCATGGTGATACACTTCCTCTAACAAGATCACACCCACTCCAACAAAACCACACCTCCTAATAGTGCTGTTCCCCATGAGACTGTGGGGGTGGATTACACAAAATAATTCAGACTACCACACTACTGACTGCTCAGATTTCTTTTATTAATCCCCCTCCTATAAAACCTGTGGCTCCTGTGCTCAAGTTCAAGGGGCTAACACTAAAGTGAAGCTTGGAAATGAACAGGAAAGAGAGGGAGAGCATGTAGGGAAGGGAATCTGACCTAAGTCAGAGTAATGGAGACCCAGACCTTAAACAGCCTTCACTTGTCTGAACACATCACTCAGGTAGTGATGGACAGGTAAGAGCTACAGGAAGGCAGGGCCATCGAGATTCTAACATCTAAAGCAGTCTCCGCTGCCTCAGGGTATGACCAAAAAGCCCTAGAGTGCTGCTCTTTATATCAATTCTAAGCTCAGGAAGAAAAATAGAGCCACTGCCATGGTTTTAGTATCTGACAGATCAGTGATGACCTCATAGTGGCCCTAATGTCTTAAAATGGCACACGGAATAGACAGTCTTTCAAATCCATAGAGGGAAACCTCCAAAGCAAATCTGAAAAACGTGGACTGGTTCTATGATGGGAACCGGGTAACAATGTTTTAGCGGCCCTGAAAGACAGTCAGGAAGATGACAGATCAGGGGAGTGGGCCCTCTGAAAGCCCCATCTGTCTTGGTTACTAACAAATCCTTTCGCTTATCCATCTGACCAAGAAGGATATGAGCAACTGATTGGCTTAAGCTGATCTTGCCCCTGCTCTTCAACTGTGTCCATAAAATAGAACTACCTGGGAGGCTAAAAATAAGTTCCCAGTTCCTAAAAATTAGTAGATGGTCAGATCCACACCAGCGATTCCAAAGCCACATAGAGGAAAGAGGAGTATAAAAGTCTGGGGGTAAGAAGGCAGGCTATGTTTAGGAGGCTATTCATAGTTCTACATAGCTGTAACACAGATTTAGGATATAAATTTTAGGTCTTAGATGACCCATGGGGGCCACTGCTCCTCTGTAGAGCATTCATGTGGCAAGGAAGGTGTCCCCATTTCTAGAATGTGGTAGGGTTCTTCAGAGTTATACAACCCCAGATGGCATTAAAGGGGGAACTGAAGATACCTAGAAGAAGGGCGCAACAATTAAGTGATTAGCCATGCTGCAAGTTGTGCCCAGCCTGCCCTCTAATACTAAGGGAGCAAGGTCAGTGGCCAGGATGATGCCTGTGGGGGAGAATCAGATCTCTAGAGGTGCACACTCCTGGATCACCTTATCCTCACACTGTTGCCCCTCTGGTCTATCTATCGTGGTCTTGAAGACTGTAACATTCACATGTTATCTTTCAAACGTCAGACAACACCTATGTTTGGAGAGTGTGCTCAGGAGCAATGACAGTTTCTTCTTTAGCTGCAAGACACCATAACCTGCAGTCAGGTTCTTTGGTCCCCACCCTCCAAGAACTCAGCATACTAGAACCTGTCCTGCTTTTTTGTTTGCCATGTACGATTACTGGGCAAGTTACTTTATCTGCCTGAAACTCTCAGTTTTATCTTCAGTATGGGGGCAAGAGTAAGTAGTTTGGAGAAATGATACATTCTCCAAACTCTGTTTCCTTTTCCTTCTGGTCATTTCCAGTGCACATTCCCAGCTTCTCTTGCAGCAAACTCAACCACATGACTGAGTTCTGGCCCTTAGAATGTGGATGGAGACGAAACGGGCCTTTCAGACCTATATCTTAAGAAACCGCCTCTGGGGTCCTTGTCATCTACCCTCCTTTCTTTGCAGATTTGTTCAGCAACATACCAATGACTCCAGGGGCCTTACAGAGGTTGAAGTTTCTCAAGAAGCAACCTGAGTTTTTCTTCCTTCCTCTTGTTCATACAATGGAAAAAGAAATCAGCTGCAGCTGGGCAATGGTGGCTCACACCTTTAATCCCAGCACTCAGGAGGCAAAGGTAGGCATATTCTGTGAGTTTGAGGCCAGCCTGGTCTACAAAACGAGTTCCAGGACAGCCAGAGCTACACAGAGAAACTCTGTCTCAAAAAACAAAAAAACCCAAAAAACCAAATCAGTTGCTATAATAGTAAGTCATTTAAATTTTGGATTTTTGTTTTTTTTTTTAGTAGCAATAACCTACCTTGACTAAGGTAACAATTATATCACACATATTAAATGTTTGACAAGCAAGGGTGATTTTTTTTAGCGTGACTCTATCTCACTTGAGACACATGAATTTTCCCCATTGCTAGTGCTTCCTCTCACTCACGAGACCACGGTGCCTCCGAATGGGCAGTGTTACCTTGTCTTTTAGCCTGATCACAATTTTAATGCACAGCTTCCCTCCAGACCTTGAATTTCTTACTGCATCTCCTTGCAAAAATCTGGGAAGGGTGCAGAGGGCCTGTTTCTATTGACACGATAATAATTCTGAAATGAGTCAGAAGCACGAGGCGGTCCAACTGGCACGGTTCATCACGGCTCCGGTTTTTCTGCTTTCCACATTTCTGTACGAAGGCTAGGGCTGAGAGTTAAATTAGTTTGGGAGCTGACTCCATGAGCAGCACAATCTGCTCCTCTGGGGAAAACATTTCATAGAAACCGTTCCTGTCGAATTTTCGTGCAACTTCCAACTTTTAATTAGAAACAGGAGGCGCAGATGGGTGGCAAGAGGAATTTAAGGTAACCAGGGAGCAAGTGTTCGTAGACTAAGGTTAAAACCAGTAACCGGGGCTGATGGAGGCGCTTCATCAATACACTAGAGCAGCTTCAGGGCTGCTCTCCGGAGGACCTCAGACATCTCCTTCACTGCGAGTTGACAAAGCCTGGAGTTTTCCCACAGCAGCCCTAATCATATGCCACTTTATAGTTTTGTTTTTGAGATACGGTCTTGCTATATAGTCCAGGCTGGCCTGGAACTCAACAATACCCCGTGCTCCCATCCTTCCAAAGGCTAAAAATACATACCTGATGTTTCTTAGCCCTCACAATTCTCCTGCAATGCAAAGACATAGTCACAGACAAAGAGACTCCATAAAATCAAGGGATCTGTCCAGATATTATAGCCAGGAAAGGGCAAAGCAAGAACTTGTGCACACAGCCAGGGTGCATTGTCTTTCTACTGTACTCAAGCCTCCCATGGTTAAGGTTTCATTCCTTGGGGTTCAGTGTTTGCTAAGTAATTGATCATTCAAACAAAAATCTTCCCAAATCTTAACATACAACTGGGACTTTTCCAGTATTAGTGATTTAGGAACTTAGAGGCAAGTCCAAGAAATCAAGTTGAGAAGCTAATGAGGTTAAAACATCAGTCCTTTGCTTAAATGTAAATAGCCTAGAATGAGCCACTGTAGTGTCCTATAGGATTCCCCCCCTCACCCCGCAATGTGAGAGGAAGAGATTAAACAACAGGTCCAGGTTAAGCATCTCGGAATAAAACAAAATGGGAAGGAAGGGGAAAGGAAGAATAACACAACATGATCTGCCTGTAGAAGGATCCAAGATCTCTGGCTAGAACAGTTCATGGTTCTGTTCACAGATGCTTTTAAACTCTGTTAATGTAGAAATGGGAAAAAGAATCTAGAATTTACAAGAAAAGTCAATCCCAACACAAGAGGCCTCATCGTCCCTTAAAGGGTGTTTATACTCTAGAAATATCAGAGAGCCTTGTATGCGTTTTAAAAAGTCAACTGTCTGACCCTTATGCAAATGCGAGTATGTGTCATGGATTTATTTGGTTTGTTAGTGCAAGACGGTAGAGGTGGCTTAGAGGAGAGTTAGAGGCACCTGCATCACGCAGGAGCTGGAGAAAAAAACCATCACAACAACAGCTCTCCAAGACTAGTTAATACATATGTGGGCAACAGAACCAAGGTCACCGGTTAACTTTTCAAATTCACACGTTTCCGTGCTGAACTCAGGTAAGCAAGTTGAGGCATGACCTCCAGGCCTGAACTTTTGAGCATGTAGTGTAGCAACCTGAAAGAGGACAGGTTTACTTTAGTTCCCGCTGCAGAGTTTTTAGTCCATGGTGGCTGGTTGTGTTGTTTCTGGCCCCCTGGGAAGGACAGTGCATAATGAAGGCATGGTAAAGCATCTAGCTGATTCACAGCTTTCGAGGAAGAAGAAAGAGCAACCAGAAGGGGCAAGAGAAGAGGTCTTCTTCCCCTCCCTCCTTCCCTCTCTCCCTCCCTTCCTCCCTCACTCCCTCCCTTCCTCCTTTCCTTCCTTCTTTCCTTTTTTCCTTTTTCTTTCTTTCCTTAAATAAGGAAGACTTGTTTTTATTTTATGTGTGAGCATGTGCATGCTTGTGTCCATTGTGGCCTGAAGGGAGCATCAAATCTCCTGGACCTGCAATTACAGGTAGCTGTAAGCTGCCCTGTTTGATGCTGGGAACTCAACCCAGGTCTTCATCGGGAGATAAGATTCTCTTTTTTGTTGTTTTTGTTTTGTTTTATGTTTTTGAGACAGGGTTTCTCTGTAGCTTTAGAGCCTATTCTGGAACTAGCTCTTGTAGACCAGGCTGTCCTCAAACTCAAAGAGATCCACCTGCCTCTGCCTCCCAAGTGCTGGGATTACCACCACACCACTTGAGTTTAGGTGCTCTTAACCACTAAGCCATCTCACCAGTCAGTGAAGGTTTATCTTTCAAGGACACAGCTTCCCAAATGAGGCCCTACCCTTGTGACTTCATTTTGAACTAATTATCTTTTTTAAACTGCTATCTTCAAACAAAGTGCCATCAGAGGTCTTCTACAGTGGGCAAGCTCTTCCTCTAATGAAGGGTTCCAAGCATACAACTATCTTGAATGCTCACCCCCATCCTGAGATGCATTTCACGATGTGATCGGAGAGGACTGATAAATGCCCAGAGGTAGCCAAGTAACAAGACTGTGGCCATCTTGTAGAGGCACTGACAGGCTCTGCAACCTCTGTGCTTCCTTCTGTTTGCTCATGGTCGCACTCCTTACAACAAATGCGTCCGGAAGAACTGTTTTCCCAGGCAACATCACCAAGGCTGAGTCCCAGTCACAGCGGGAGTACTAAAAATTCTGAGTGGAAGAAACAGAGATGGGATAGAAATGGGCCTTTGAGCAGACTGGCCCAAAGTCTTGGAGCTGCAGGAAGGAAGACACAGGGGTGTGGGCACTGGCCTGTGGCTGGACAAAAGCCAGGACAGGCTCTGACAAGGTGAGAGAGACCGGGGCAAACCGCTTGTTTCCTTGTGTTCTTCTTGTCATTGAGAACTCCTATCAATGATCTCTGTCTTTATTCCACCCAAAAACCCTTTCCAGGAAGAGTACCTCTCACTCTTGTCCTTGGGGAGATTTAATAAGAAAAAAGAAAAAAAATGAAGGAAAAATAGCCTTAATGAGGGATTACCCTGGCTGACAAGTTGGCTCAGCTGATAACAGTGCTTGCTACCAAGGCTGGTGACCTTGGTTCAATCTCTGGGACCCAGAAGGTAGAAAGAAAGAACTGACTCCTCCCACATACACTGTGACATGTGTGCACATATGCACATACAAAGAAATAAATATATGTTGTCTTAAAAGAAAAGAAGTGGCCGGGCGGTGGTGGCGCATGCCTTTAATCCCAGCACTCGGGAGGCAGAGGCAGGCGGATCTCCGTGAGTTCAAGGCCAGCCTGGGCTACAAAGTGAGTTCCAGAACAGCCAGAGCAGTTACTCAGAGAAACCCTGTCTCAAACAAACAAAAACACACAAACAAAAAACCCAAACAACAAAAATTAACAATAATAACAACAACAACAAGCAAACTTGACCAGATGCCTGCTGTTAAACAGAAAAGTCAAGGCCTGAGTCACAGCCCTCACACTAGACGCATCCCTTGGGTGTCCCCAGAGCTTTGAGAGCTGGTAGGTGTCTTCTGAGAGCCTCTGGAGGCAGGAGGGCTCACACAGGAAAGAACTGCCCAAGATTTCACAGACCCCATAATTAGTTCACCCCACAGTGAAATTGAACAAAGTCAGAAAACAAAAATATGTTCTTGGGCCTACCGCTGCAGCTGCCCTGGATTCTGGTTCTGTGTCTGTACAATGAGGACATTAGTGCCTTGTGTCTAAGGTAGGTGAAGCAGCCATCAAGACAACCCACGGGAAGCACTAGTTCTGCAGGAGGCCCCAGGCCTGACTTTCTCCATCTTCCTGTCTCCATGACTGAGAGCAGCATAGCATTGCTGCCTGTGAGGCCCAGCTAAAGCATGGCCCAGAAACTGTTATATTTCACTGATGTGGGATTTCCCTCTGTGTGCTGTGAATATTGATGGAGGATTCCCATTGGCTAATAAAGAAACTGCCTGGCCCATTTGATTGGCCAGCCCTTAGGTGGGCGGAGTAGACAGAACAGGAAGAAGGAAGTGAGGTAGATGGCTCAGTCAGATGCTATGCCTCTCCTAAGTTAGACAGACCACCGTGCCTCTCCTCAGGGAGACAGACGCGATGAAGCTCCAGCCCAAGATGGACGTAAGCTAGAAACTTCCCGGTAAGGCACCACTTTGTGGTGCTACACAGATTATTAGATATGGGTTAATCAAGATGTGAGTAAGAGGCTGGAACTAATGAGCCAGGCAGTATTTAAAAGAATACAGTTTCTGTGTCATTATTTCGGGTAAAGCTAGCCTGGCGGCCAGGAGCCGGGCAGCGGGAATGCGGCCCGCAGCCCCTCACTACAGAATGGCGCCCAACATGGATAACTGAATCCACAGAAAGCTTGAGAAAGCTTGGGAAAGAATAGAGTAAAGCATGGCTTCTTGGTAGCAGCAATTTCTCGGGTCCTGAACATGTGTTTCTCGGTTTTTAGCCATAGCAAGAAAAAAGCTGTGCTTTTTTAAAATGCCAGCTTTCTGGGCCATCCTGCCAGGGCAAACTCTGACTCTTTCAAGCGGGCGGTTCTGACTATGGAGCTTTTGATTGTTGTTTAACACTGTTGCAGCTTGCTTGCTAGCAGGGACCTTGAACCGCCACAGAGTTGTGGTGATAAATGTGGCTACAGTCGGTGCCTCTCCCATGAGGCTGGAAAGCTAAGGAATGGGCTGGATCCAGCCACCAAAGTCATGGCTTTAATCCTACCTATATTGGTTGGTAAATTAAAGACTCGTGTGGTCAGAAAAAGAGAGATATACAGAAAAGAGAGATTCAAAGACAAAGAAAACCTCTAAATGGTTTACAGTGTGTTAAAATATATGCAGACTAAAGGTTAAAGTTCTTAAAAGTAAAAAAGGAAAAAAAGGAAGTAGTTTGTTGTGGTGGTACACACCTTTAATCCCAACACTTAGGAGGCAGAGGTAGATTGACCTCTGTGACTTCAAGGGGCAGAAGTGGATTGACCTCTGTGACTTCAAGGTGTGGTGCATACACCTTTTATCTGAATGCCTGGGAGGCAGAGACAGACAGATCTCTGTGAGTTCAAGGTGTGGTAGCATACACCTTTAATCCCAGCACTTGGGAAGCAGAGACAGTGGATCTCTGTGAGTTCAAGGACAGCCTGGTCTAAAGAGTTATTCCAGGACAAAGATATGCAGAGAACGTGTCTCAAAAAGTAAAAGTAAAAATAAAAGAAGTAGAGGTTAAAATAAAGCCGCACAAAGATGGAAAATATACAGAGAATCTTGATGCTGTATACTATTATGCTCTCTTTGAATTGTTTGAATGCTGAGGAAGGAGCAACAGCTGCTAAAAGATATTTGTTTACAAATGCTGCTGAACTATTCCAGAATAGATATTTTGAAAATACCTTGACTTTAAAATTTGGATCTATGGACATGATGCTTTGGAAAGGAGTTTCTTTTGTTTTTACAGAAAATGAGACCTTGTGGATTGCTTCTATCCCAATATGGTATGATAGACCACGCCCTCCTGAAAAGTTGCTGTGAACACCTTCAGAAAATTACTTCACCCAACTGATGACTGAGATGAACCTGGCACACAGGTTACAACATGAAAGATCTGATTAACAGCGTCCCCATTCAGCAGGAAGAAGTTTGGAGAGAAATAACTGCGCCCATATTCCCAAATATTGTTTGTAAATGTTCTTTTACATTTAAAGGGGGATATGATATAGATATGAATAATTTGCATTGTTATGGATTTTAAGGTCAATTTTGTTATAAGTATATGTATTTCTGATCTTGATTAAGGTATTGTGATTGTGTAGTTCATTTTAAAAATGTTATGTATAATTAAGAAATATAGGTTGTTAATGGATAATCATTGATAATAGTAAAGCTTATAGTCATGGTAGTTAGATTTTCTAGATATATAGAGATAGATATATTTCAGTTAGATAGGCATACTTCATATCTTCCAAAGACTATAGAATATGGCATTTTAGATGTCTTAATAACTTAGGGCTTTTCATGACAATGAGACACGTCAGCTCCTGGCAGCACCAATCTACTTCAAGAGGAAGATGGGCATCGAAGAGGATCCTTATGTAGTTTGATAGCCACTTGGGCAAGAAACTGCTCTTGCCTGGACTGTTGGCATAAACTGGACACAAAGAATCCACAGAAAGAGGACTGCTGAACTTGCCTAAAAGTGAGATGATCTTTCGGGTTTCCTGATTCAAGAAAGAGTCTGCGAGACATTCTGAAGGACACAGCAGATACTGACTGAACTGCCTTTGAGATTTCCTGCTTCATGGAAATGTCTCTGGATACTATGGGCCTGTAGGCCGAAGATGGATGCCCCAACGCTACAGAGGAACTTTGGGTGACTGTCCAGGCAGCGAGATGTCTCTGTCATTTCTAGAGTTTGGAAATAGCATATTTCTTATTTACTTAGGTAATATTATATCCTTCTGGAGTCTTTGATGGAGTTGAAGAATGGATAGATAGTTATAATTTTCCTTAGTTATGATAAAAGATAAAGTAGATATAAATACTGTAACTGTAATTCTTACTTGATAACTGTTTTGTTATATGTAATTTTACTATGTTAAAGTTAAAGCCTTTTTTTTTTTTTAAACAGAAAAAGGGGAAATGATGGAGGATTCCCATTGGCTAATAAAGAAACTGCCTGGCCCATTTGATTGGCCAGCCCTTAGGTGGGCGGAGTAGACAGAACAGGAAGAAGGAAGTGAGGTAGATGGCTCAGTCAGATGCTATGCCTCTCCTAAGTTAGACAGACCACCGTGCCTCTCCTCAGGGAGACAGACGCGATGAAGCTCCAGCCCAAGATGGACGTAAGCTAGAAACTTCCCGGTAAGGCACCACTTTGTGGTGCTACACAGATTATTAGATATGGGTTAATCAAGATGTGAGTAAGAGGCTGGAACTAATGAGCCAGGCAGTATTTAAAAGAATACAGTTTCCGTGTAATTATTTCGGGTTTTAAGCTAGCCGGTGGCCGAGAGCAGGGCGGCGGGAAGCCGCCTGCAGCTCCACACTACAGAATATGTTTTACTAACATTGGTTAATAAAGAATCTGCTTTGGGCTCATAGTCGGGCAGAATAAAACCAGGCAGAAACCTGAACAGAGATATAGAGAGAAAGTAGGCGGAGTCAAAGAGATGTCACGTAGCTGCTGAAAGAGACAGAAGACAGAACTTTACCGAGTAAGCGATACACAGAATAGTAGAAATAGCTTAATTTAAGATGTGAGTGTTAGTTAATAAGGAGACTAAGCTAATAGACCAAGCAGTGTTTTAATTAATATAGCTTCTGTGTGATTATTTTGGGAAACAAATGAGCAGTCTCTGCCTTGACTGACACTTGCCTGGACCCACGGGACATTAATCCTATGGTCACAGCCAGTTCTCTCACCGCCTTGCTATTTTCTGGGGTTAAATTCTTTGCTTCTTGGGTCACCATTCACACTGAAACTAAGGGGTAAAATAGAGGCCGCAAGTCATAGCCTCAATAGAACACACTTAGTTCTTCCAGAATGAGAGTTAAACAAAGCGAAACAGAAGCCTTCCAAAGGGATAAGACAAAAGCCAAAAGCCTAAGACCCTGCAGCACAGGCCAAGTTTCTGAAGCTTTCACAGTCTGGTTGTATGATTTTCCACTTAATTTCACAATCTTAACCAAAGCACAAACATGAAATTTTTTAAAAAGGAAAAATTCAAAGAACGGCTAACACTTTCTCTTGGCTGCTGAGAACCATCTTCTGAGTGACTCAGCCGGGCATCAGGCAGGGCGGGGAGCCATCACGTTTTCTGTTTCGTACTTCAGTGACCCAACCTCGCTCGGGGATGGCACCTCTGAGGGCCATGGCTCTTCCATAACACCACCCCCAAATATATTTCAGCTGTGCTATTTTTACTCTGCCCATGGTTTAGAATTATCCTTACTTTATTCCCAAACACCCTTCCTTCGTGAAATAGATGTCTGTAGCTCTTGGGCAGGGTACTCAGATCCGATAAAATTAAAATATTCATCCATATTTCTGAGAAAATACTAAAAGTTAAGATCATAATTTATTGCCTGTTTACTTCTTCTTGTTTACTATTGTCATTTTTCTGAACAGTCTTTTCATGTAGCCTAAGCTGGACTGACTAGAAATTGCTCTGTAGCTCAGGCTGGCCTCAAACTTATGCTCCTCCTGTCTCTCCTTTCCACAGGACAGATTACAGACATGGATCACCTTGTATGGGGTTATCATAATTGTTATTGCATACATCTTGTATATGTTAAGGGTTTCACTGTGGCATTTTCATATGGCCCGCTTTGTTTTTGGTCTGAACTTATGCATTCTGGTTAAAGGCAGTGCACATATACTGTGCATTTCTTTTAGATCTTGGTTTTTTGAACACAGTATTTTTTTTTTCTGAAGAGAAAATTTAGGAAGTCAAAGTAAAGATGGGAACAGTGATGCCTAAGGAAAGGACAAGATTTGGCTAATGCCACATGGCCCCTCCACAGTTCTTACCAGATTGTTTTAGATTTTTTATAAGCATTACTCAGGTTCCCCGAGTTAATGGATAATTTATCAATCAATGTTCAGAAAACTATACGAAAAGGTTTGCTATTTTTCCCACCATGCAGTTCTATTTTGTTCCTTTTTGGCCAGAGAGCTAAGTACATTTAGGACAGGATAATTCTTCATTATATATGAAGGAGCCAAAATTTTAGTCTCAGCCTTCTCCATCCAACACTTGCAAATGGAGTTTTCTAGCTAGGTTGATGGCAACACTGCCCTCACCTGTTTCCAGAGACTTCCTAGAATGGCAGTGGTGCTCTGGATTGAAACTGAAAACACAAGACGGGAATTCTAGAACCCAAACAAGTAAGTCCTCACATGCCTCCTTATCCTCTGCTCCCATAAGCTTCTGTAACGTTCTCCTTGCTAAAGGATCATTAGTCTGTCTTGAAAGTTCCCTGAGTATCAGAAACACCCACGAATGATGTTTGAATAGTCACTAGCTTCAGGTCCATACCCCCCCCTACCCCAAAAGAAAGAAACAAAGAAACAAAGAAAGAAAGGAACAAAGAAAGAAAGGGCAACTAGACCTAACGTTTCCAGAGATCTAGAACATTCAAGCAACTGCTCATTGTTATTTTCCAATATTCAAAAGCCTGTTCCACACTGTCCTTGCCTTGGTTGCTGGCAGGGACAATTTATATGAAGAACATTGTTAGACCTTATTCAGCCCATTAGTTTCCTTGGAGAGTCAGAGCACAGTCTTAAGAGTGGTACCCAAATCATACAGTTCACCCGTGGCAGAGTCAGACTGTGGTCCATTGCTTTTATTCTATATCTCAGAGACAGTCTTCCCATATGCCAGTATTTTCAAGACCCAATCTTGACCAGCAACTAGACCAGCATACAAGCCGAACACTCACCATCTCATGGAGGTCCTACCCTTACACAGCTTTTGGTCCTCCTGTGTGAATGAAGAGAGACCACTTTTATTCCAGGAAATCACTGTGATGCAAGGAGATGGGTCTGTGGAGATGGAGAGATTACTAAGTTCATAGAACCTAAGGTCTGTATGTTTTATCTTAAAGCCAACTAGACAAGTTGAGCAAGGTGCCTAACCGTGGTAAGCCTCAGTTTCCTGACTTAGAAGCTGGAGGTCAATAACCAAACTGTGTTATAATGACTAAGTGGGCTATGATTCTAAAGCACATAAAACAGTTGGAACACTATATGGCAATGATATAGGTTATCATAATCATTATCTCACTATTTCTCATCCCCATGAGAACAACGCTCCTTTTCCTTCTCCGGGAAGAAAGTGGACCAGAGAAAAAGCAAGACTGGCTCAATTTCTGCTGCCTTGAGCTAGGAGTAGCTCTCCTCTTGAAGATCTAAGCAAGAACCACCATTTGCTTTCTGCTCAGCCTTGAATAGGAACATGAAAATGTATAAAGTCAGAAATAAAAAAATAAAGTGATAAAATTTAGCAAAATGTGACTTAATGTTTTCTGAGTAAAAGTTCAAGCTCATACTTCTAAACCGACTTTTCTTTTCTACATAACTATTTTACCTTCTTTTCCTGGCTGTTGACCATTCTCTTAAAGGGACAGAGAAGTGAGTTGTGTGGCCTGCATCCAAAGAAGAATTTTGAAGCAGTCAAATTTGGTGCCTTTCTTCTCACTGGACTGGAAGGGCCTTGGGGTATTGGCTGTCTCAGCCTGGACAGAAGACCTTACTTTACTTTCTTCTTGTTCTTTTCTTGGAAACCATGACTCCTTCTGGGGTGATCTTCAAGTCCCCAACTTGTATCTGGTTCTACATGGCTTGACGAGCTTCGCACAGAAGAGTGGGCAGAAAACCATAAGTCAGTGTATACTCTTTCCTGGACTTGGATGTTTTGGCATCTGAGACCAGGCTGACCTGGAGGGAGCGCCTTTCTCTGGCCAATCCCCAGAGATAGCAGCTGACTTACCAAGGTGGCTGTGCCTTCCACACACACAAACCAATCAGTCCAGACTCCATCCCTTACCAAGCATTGCTCTATCGGCTCTCACACTGCAGGATCATCTGCTGACCACTCCAGCCAAGTCCCAGACTCCCAGGAACAGCCTTATTCTGCCTCACCTGCTTCTTCTTTCTCCTTGCTCTTTACCAACCCTGACACCTCCCTAGGTATCAAGCTGTGCCTTCTGTTTTATGTTCCTGCATGAGTTCTTAGATTTCCATGAAGGAAATTTTTATAAAACAGCCAAGTTATGGCTGGGCATGGTGGTGCACACCTATTATCTCAGCACTCAGGAGGCAGAAGTAAGTAGATCTCCGTGAGTTCAAGGCCAGCTTGCTCTACACAGTGAGTTCCAGGACAGCCAGGGCTACACAGAGAAACCCTGTCCCAAAACAACAATAATAACAGATAAATTGTAATCTATGTGGCAGATGCATCATGGGCTTTAAAAATTCCTCGTGTAACTCCAAAGATCAGCCGAGTTTGAGGCCTGCACTGAGTTTTCACAGTGTAGATTTTCTAAGCTTACGAATCTTCATTGTGTCAAGTCTCCAATCTTCTCTTTAGACACTAGAAATGCAGAAGCTACTTTAACCTAGAAGCTCACCCATTCCACCATCTACTGCCTCTTAGTCTACATCCTTGTAATTGCACAATCATCCTATAGAGAGGTTGGATCTTGTCATTGAAAAATAAATAATTTTACACAAGACAGTGAGGAACTTTTGGTAAAGAAGGAGTTAAAAATAATAGCTAGCTCAGCTGCATGCTGGGAGTTGTAGTTCCTTAGCAATGTCTTAAGGTGCTGGTACTGTTGTCCTCCAAAGCAGGACACAGTATTTCCCACTCCCCATGGCTCATCAGAGAGGCAACAAGTACCATGGATCTCAGGGTCAGAAGTCCCAGGTTAGAGCCCAGCACCCGTGTCACTAGCTGCAGGGCCCCAGTCAAGTTTCTTCCCCCCTGTACTTCCTTTCCTGTGCATATAGAGTAAATAATGATAATCCTTTCTGGAAACAATGGGGATGGGAATAACAGCAACACCCAGCGCCCAGAATTGTTGCGAGTTATTAGGTGGACTGTGCATTAGCATGTCAGCTACCATGTAATGGGCATTATTATATAAGCCTCTGGTTTTATTTTTATTGTTTCTCAGCTCCCCTTTGGGCCAAGCTTTATTCTCTTGGATCAGAGGAAACAAAACTCCACTGATTCTATCATTAGAAGACCAAAGATAGCTGTCCTTGAGAAATGATCCACAGCTGTTTGTCCAAATTGCCTTCTGATCCTTTTTTCTGTTAAAGGGTGGAATTGGGTGTGGCATGACAGAACAGAGAAAAGGGAAACATTAGCTAGCAGATCCTGGCGCCATGGTACATGCTCCTTGGTTTTACCTGCCCGGTGTCCATTCCTGGGCCTCTAGGAGAACTTATCCCTCTCCTATCACACTCCTCCGTGGGAATGCCAGTCAAGAGGCTTGATTTTTTTTTTTATGGCAAATGGATGATGGGCACCTGACACTAGCTCAGCCTTCAGACTCTCTCCTTTGCGGGGACACATGAGAATAAGGACTCATCTGAAATGCCACCGAGGTCCCCAAGCTCTCATAAGTTTCTCTATCTCACAACCTGCTTGGCCAACCCTTTCTTGGATTCTAGAGGCATTCTATCACCATGGAAACAGGTTCCTGTATGCTTAGGTTGGCAGAGGTGGCTGCTGAGTCTCTCACTCGCTACCAAAGAGTCCTAAATGGTACTACTCCTAAATCCCCCCAGAGATCGGCCTGCCCACTAGCCACTGGTACTACCCCACTTCCTATGTAATTCCGGCAGAAGCCTGCCTTCGCCACTTACACATCATAGTCTGTTTTAATGCCAATCATGCAAACATGGTATTATTTTGACCTAATCGATGTAGAAAATGAGGCAGAGAGGAGATAAGCAATGCACTCAAAGTCACAGAGCTAGTAAGTATTAGAAGCTCAGAACCTTCATCAGCTTCAATTTCTGCTTTCTGTCCACAAGTGAAGCTTATTGGGTCATGCTCCTGCTGCTTCACAGACCCTGGGGTGGTCAAAGATCCTTAGCATATTCTGATACAGTGGTTTTTTTTTGAGGGGGGGTCTCTCCTTCCCTCGTTCCTTCCCCCCATTCTTCCTTTTCTCCAGTTGTAAGCCACTTATAAGAAACAAAATTCATATCAGCACGAAGGACTCACACACACTAAGTCAGGAGGCAAGTTACCCGTAGGAGAGCTATTCACTGCAATTTGTATGCAGAATCATGTACTTTCAAAATCTGCTTGTACCCATCAGGTTGATTTCCCAGCTAACTACTACATCTGACGCTCAGCTTCAAAACCCCTGGTCCAGTAAGAAAGCTGCTTAAAATGACACTGGCTTGCTAGTCCAGCATTTGCAGAAGGAGGTGGGGCCAGGCCCGATTCTTGAAGGCTCCTAATGATTTGTTTACCACAGTTAATGTGGGGTTTCCTAGGCCACGCCAGGCTGAGGGGAAAATTGGGCTCATACCCACAGGACAGGCTGTTCCTTTCTGCTGTGCTTTCGTCAGCTCTTCTCGGTCGCCAGCACACTCCCAGGACCCACTTCAGTCATTCTGAGGATGGCCGGGGAATGCCGCGCCCGTGCTCCCAAACCTTTTGTGGCGTCCTTCCCTTTGGCTCTGGCTCTCAGCTGGGCTGGTTTGCCAATTCCTCCAATGGCTATGGGGCTTGGGCCACCAAGGCTGACCTAGCTGCTCACAGAGGAAAAAATCTGGTGACTGGTGACACCTCAGCCTTGGCCCAGTTAAAGATGCTATTTGCCTCGTGTCTCTACAGCTGCCTGGCATCTCCATGCAGTGCAGTGGTTTCAGGTGCTCACATCCACCACTGTGGTGTCTCTGACTAGAGGAAACCCCCTGGTACAAGTATCTCAGTACAGAGCCCTCTTACCTTCAGCCCACACATGTTCAAGAGCAGGGGTTAGGAAGAGCCCCCGTCCCACTTCTCTGTACCCTTCTCTTTCTCAGGTTTCTCCTTCTCTGTGTCTAGGTCAACTTTAGGTGTGGTTGCTCTTACCAGACTGGTGGGTTCCTTTTAGTTCATTTTGGTTCCTTCCTGTGGTTAGACTCTTAATGCCACCAGAACCTGTCATTCAGGAGAAGTGTCTACTTCCTAGAGTGACTATAGTCATCAACTGGCCTCATATTTATATGAAAACCTTGCTTCCTAAGTACTGAGAGTCACATGATCAGAAGTTAGATTTTGTTTCAATGATGATGAATCTTTCTTATCTATCAGATCAACACCAAGCACTTAGATATGTGATCTTATTCAGTTCTCTGGGTGACTCTCTGTGCTATGTACCCTGACTGTCCCCATCAATAAGGAGAAAACTGTGACTTAAGAAGTTAAGTAGGTCCATGGTCACACTGCTGTTGTGTTGCAGTGCCAGCCTTAGATTCTCCTGGGTTGCTGCTCTGCAGCTCAGACTGGGCATCAGGGCCGTTTCAACCAGGCCTCCCAGCTCCCCAGGGCCACCTGCCAGCTCTGCTTTCATCTCTTGGAGACCCCTCTCCCAAAGGCCACCATGGAGCACAGGTGGGTTGCCAGTCTTCTCTAGCACTGCATTTCCACTTGCCCATCTGCTCTGCACTTTCCAGGAGTTTCCCAGGAGGGTTGGATGGGAGGCATCACCAGCAGTGTGGTCTCTTGTCTGACCTCAAGTCTCTGCAGATTTGCTAAGCCCTTCCTCAGATTCATTTCTGGAGCGTATTCCCAGAAAGGCTGTCAGCATCCCGCACGGCATGGTTTAAACTGTGCCTGATCTTGGTGGGCGTTTTAATTGAATAAGGAATTCAAGTCTGGGCTTTAAATGCCATCCAAAAAGAAAAAGTTACTGTCTTTTCAAAACGTCCATTGTAAATTGTACTTAGTGCGCCCCCCACCCCCACCTCATGTTTCTTTCTCTGCTTGAACTGGCAAACTGAGCTGAGCAGCGGCAAGTGAACGGTGGGGATATAGTTTCTTGCTTTCATTCAACATACTCCTGGCTTTTACCATAACCAAACAAGAAAGACTGTGTGGCTGTCCAGCAGCCCCAAGCCAAAGGCTTGTCAGTCTTAATAATCGGTTTTATTTGAGAGCGAATGGGAGGGAGCACATATCCTGTTTGACTACCTTGATTGTTTGACCCAAATATTTGTCGTTTGTTTTGCCCCATGCAGGGTAGTGGCTCTATCAGTAGATGTCTATATGGTGGCCCAGTACTTCAGTGTCCCCATCCAGATCCAAGATCCCTGGGCATGTTTGAGGTCATTGTTTTGGAGTTACAACACTTATTAGAAATTAGGGAATCAAGAGGGCAGCTGTCTGAATAAAATGAGTCTGCACAAAATTTCACAGTGTAATCACATTATATAGAGAGATCCCATCATGCACTTGCAGAAAAATTCAATTAAAAAAATAAATTCGACTTGTGGCCAACTTTTAAGCGACAATTACTGTTTAATTGAGGCTTGCCTGCGGGCCCGGGTTTCTAAGAACAGTCTCTTGCGTCCTTTTCGGCACGGTCTACAGTGAAACAGTGGTACGACCCACTTTAAAGCCACGGCTTCTCCGAGATGGTCTTTTGGAAACATGCACCAGGAAAAAAAATTACTGCTTAAAACTGCATAAGTGTCGTCCAGCTGTTCAGAGCGGCCCAGACTTTGCACTCATGGGTCCCTCCTCCCTCCTGTTTTTGGACCTCAGCTCTTTCATTGTTTCTTCAGGGAGCTGTGCCCTGACTCCTTTGACCAATGCAGTCCCCTTTGTGCTAACACTGTTTGGGGTGTTTTCCATCCTCTGGGATCATCATCACTATCATCGCCACCAGCCCAGCAATCCAGTGACACAGTGAGCAGGACTGACATGCTCTTCTCACGAAGCCAATGACTTAAAGGAACAGTCGAGCCCCAGGTGGTGGCACCTACCTGCAAGCCCACATCTCTGGAGGTGGAGACAGAATGAAAGTTCAAGATCAGCACAAGCTACAAATAAAAGGAGTAATTGGAGTTAGCCTAGGGTCAAGAAGGGGGAGAATGCCCTGTCTCGAAAAACCAAAAAAAAAAAAAAAAAAAAAAAAAAAAAAAAAAAAAAAGAAGGGGGAGAATGGCAACGCGTGGACCTCTGGTAAGGGTGGAATTTGTTTCATAATGGTACAGGCACATGAACAATCCTTTTCATATGTTCAGTTTAAGAAGCCAGAAGAGAGCCGGGAGGTTGGTGGCGCACATCTTTAATCCTAGCACTTGGGAGGCAGAGGCAGGTGGATCTCTGTGAGTTCGAGGCCAACCTGGTGGCCTACCAGAGCTAGTTCCAGGACAAGCTCCAAAGCTACAGAGAAAGACTGTCTCAAAAACAAAACAAAACAAAACAAACAAACAAACAAAAAAGAAGCCAGAAGAGGAAGAGCCATTCCTAACATACCAGAGTGGGTGGCCACCTTGAGGGATGGCTGTCATCAGAGTGGTAAAGACCTTCTCTTCCACTGTCCTAAGGGTTTTCTCACCCTTTTGGGCTGGACAACCCCACATCAAGGCCAGGTCGTCTTGATTTTGTCATTAAGCCAATTTCCTTTTCCAAGAGAGTGTCCTCTTTCCTATGATATATGCCAGGAAGAGCCTGTGGTTTTTGTTTGATTCTCATAGCCATGACAAGACCTTCTACCCTAGCTCCCCACTCCACAGCCGTGATAGCTCTGCTATCTGTGAAATCAGCTAGCTTCCAAATGACCTGAGCTCTCAAAGCCTGATTTCCTGCTTACTCCAGCATTCCCCACACTTGATCACAGCCGGCTGGGTGAGCCAGGCCCCTTTTCAAAGCCCCAGGAAGCCGGAGTTGGCTGCCTCCTGCTGGCAGGGAGTTCGTCCCAGCCTTTTGGAGAGAGAGAGAGAGAGAGCGCGAGCGAGCAAGCAGGGAGGAGAATGGATTATACACAGAGACGGTTTACAATTCTGTCACCTCCCTCACCGTGCAAGGAGAAGCAGGCTGTGTATGGTGGTGGGGGATTATGAAAAAATAATAATTCATACTAGTTGATGAGTGTCAGGAAAGTATGCGCTCGCTCACATGCATCCCTCTGAAAGTGACAGTCTCCATGTGTTCCCGTTGCTCTTTCAACAGTGGCATCAGCCAGGTGGACTCTGCAAGGAATGGTTTTAGCTGCAGAGTTTCATTTAACTTCCTTTTCCCAGCCAAGACTGGCCCCCAAGCTAGGTTTTCTTACGAGGTTGTTTGCTACGTGAAAAGCAAATTCCCAGAGGTTCCCCAGATTGCCCACATCCTATGCTGGGATGACTGCTCCACCGCCCGCCCACCCACCCACTAATAAGACATAATGCTGTCCTATTTTTGGTAACAATTAAAGGGCCTCCCGGTGAAAGCAGAAAGCTGTTTATTTTCTGTTACATCACTTCACTTGCCTTCGAAGACTGGTCTGTGCTCACTGTTTTCTGTGATGCGAGCCGGCTCTCTTCCTCCGGCAGTTGGCTCGCTCCCATCTCGCAGCACCTCACAGGTCTCTTCCCCTGAGCAGGGCTCTGCCTGAGCGAGGAACAGCTCACGAATCAGCTGGAGGTCCCTGTTTTGAAAAAGCAGATACAGAGGCAGAGAAGGGTGGACTCTTGTGTGACCTGTTCCTAGAGCAAGACAATCCGCAGCTGAATTCCAGAAGCCCTGTTCATGTGTGGGGAGATTTTCTCGACTGCATGGAATCAGAAAGAAGCAGAAGGATGGGAAATGCCTGCATCCCCCTGAAAAGAATTGCTTATTTCCTATGCCTCTTTTCTGTGGTGTTGCTGACTGAGGGGAAGAAACCAGCGAAGCCAAAATGCCCTGCCGTGTGTACTTGTACCAAAGATAACGCTCTATGTGAGAATGCCAGGTCCATTCCGCGCACCGTGCCTCCTGACGTTATCTCACTGTAAGGCCCGTAAGCATTTTGATATCTAATTTACAATTGAAAAAAATTCCAGCTGGTGGATTTGGGGGTTTGTATGAGAGGGGGGCATGGGGCGAGAGAGAGAGAGAGAGAGAGAGAGAGAGAGAGAGAGAGAGAGAGAGAGAGAGAGAGAGAGAGAGATTCCTCCTGCATGCTTGGCCATTTGACAGCACAAGATTTTGCTGTATTTAAAATTTGTGATTTCCATAAGCTGCTACTAAGCACGTTTAGCTAGCCCCCACCCTAGACATTATTCTGAGGTACCTGGAGCAGCTGATCTCTCTCTTGCTTCATCTGGGAAGGAAGAGAATCCTACTTTATAAAATACTGTGGAAACAGCAACTGTTATGATCAATCAGATTAACATAAGGTCTGTTCTCTGTGTGTGTGTCTCTTTGTGTGTGTGTGTGTTCTGTTTTCTTTCAGATCCTTTGTGAGATCTGGTTTTACTGAAATCTCAGAGGGGAGTTTTTTATTCACACCATCGCTGCAGCTCTTGTGAGAAATCTTTATATCACGACTCTTTTTAATATGGCATATAGTTGGATAAGCCTTCTCGTAAAATAAGCTTAATATAATTTCTGTTGAATGTGGTGATGCTCCTGAAAAAGGGGAGACTATCAGTGAGGAGGGAGGCAGATGGGGTTGTTTGTAACTTCACACCCACAATGCACGTTGATTCTCTCCCGGGGTTAAATTCGCTAACCTGTAACGCTGTCTTCTTTAATGGCTGTTTAGGAAGTTGTTGGGATGTCGCCACGAGATTACCAATTTTAATGAAATTGCTTTCATTTTTAACTTGGGAACTTTGGTCATTTTGCGCTGGAGTTCTTGCATTTGTCAATGCAGAGCCCATAACATATGCACTCAAGATGTGGTTTCCTGGGGATCTGGGGCAGGCTGCTCCTCTGTATGATTTACCATGTGGGGAGAACGAGAAGGGGGGAAAACACCATTGGTTCTTTCTAGGTAATTCCTTAAAATACCAGTTCTCCAGAGACTGCTTTCTAATCTCATCTAATTTATCACCAGTCCCCTCACAGTGAGGGAAAGATGATATTAATACAGCAATACTCCATGCTCTGTGTTTTGAGTTGGCCACAAGGGAACCACATATTCAGTCTATGCCTGAAAATATTCAAAAATAGCCTTGGACTAGGAAATCAGATCTCTTCACAGGCTTAATGAAATATGTATAATTTGTTCTGATGTGTAATGTTTGGCAATTGGACTCTAGTTCTTAATGGGGTATCACATGGGGGCCAAGGGGTCTTCCATGCGGCAGAATCAATCTTGGGTTGGCAGATAGACACTTCCAAGGTAGAGTCAGCTGTCAATATACTGAATTTGAGGCACCGTCACTGTGCAAGCTTTGGTTTATTTGCTTCCTAGATTTGTATTTGTTTCCCCGCTTAGCCATTTTGTTGAGCTTATTTATATGTAGGCAAACAGTGTACATTTGAAACCCAAGAATCCTGGGTTCAAATTTCATGCCACTAATCTCAGCCCACCATTCTTTGGAACTTTTATGTAGTCTTGTGCAGACTGAATGTCCCCTCCCCTCAGCTTCCTTAGCTACAAAATGGAAGTTATAAGACATATTTTGAAGTGCTGTAATCAGAGAGAAATTTAAGTAGATAAAACTTTTTTTTTTTTTTAATTTAAGAAAGGGTCTCACATAATTCATGCCGACTTTGACCGGCCAGCTATCAGCTTCTGCTCTTCCTCCCTTTACCTCCCCACCGCCAGGGATCTAAGGTGTGAACCACCACATGCACCTTTAGATCAAGCTCAAGATGTGGTATATTGGATGTGGCAAAGTCGTACATGTTTTATAAGTGTTACAGCTTTAAATTTTTACATCAAGATAAAATGCTAAAAGTTCCTTAATATCTCGTGTGGTCTGAAGGAAATCCCAACACTGGCCTGACTGTTCCATTACCTTTACAAACTTGTCAGGTGTTTTGACATTATATAACAAGGTTCATTAATGTCCTTGCCCTGGCTAGTGCCTTTGAGCGATCGCCAATTAAGTACAGAATCCCTATAGGTTTATCTGTTTGATTAAAGGAAGTGTTAACATGTCAAAGAAAATAATTTTAAGAGGGTTTTTTTTTCTTTTTAAGACACAGAGGGGCAATGTCTATAAGTCTGTGCTGATTCTGAGAAAGTGATCAGCTCTGCTTATGTTGTTTATCGGTCACATAAATAAATGTTTGTTTGTTTTTAATGTGCTAAGGCACCTGCCTCTTCCTGGGATAGTACAATAGATCAGCCCTTAAATTTCCAGCATTCTCAGTCACCCCCGTGCCTGTCACTCTGACACTAGGTAGAGATCAGCTGGACATTGAGAGCCCGAACTACACTCTACTTTGTTTTCACTGGGTGGACCCAGCCACACTGAGCACAGACGCGGGGCAGTGTCATGGAAATAGTTACTGGCTGCTGCGGGGTAATGTGATTTCACCTCTTTAGAATCACAGAGGGAAGCCAGGGGACTGGTTTTAAATAGCCCACACCGAGTGTGTGCCATGCTCCTCTGTCCCATGCTCTGAGTTCCTATGGAACATTCCAGCCTTTCTTTCTAAAAGCAGTTCAGGTTTCAGAAATAACAAAGGAACCAGTAGCTCTGTTCTGTATGTCCTCAGTTACCTCATTTTAGCTGACCTCAACGGGGCAGATTTGGCCACACTGGCCTTACGCGAAACCAGCAAAAGTCAAAGTTTGTCGATAGGCTCTAGGACCCCGTTTCTAAGGGCTGTTTCCCGTGCAACCTGCTTGTTGTCTCAAGAACAGGCCAAATGAAATCATTTCACTGGGTAGAGAAATAAATGGCTCTGGTGTGCCCTGACCACAGGCAGAGGTGTCTTGTGGACACAGTGCTGCCCTGTGCCCTGAGAACCCTACCTGCTACTAACATGCCATTGGAACAGGGAGACAGACCATGGGCCACCAGCATCGCGTGAGGTTAAAAATGAATTCTAGGCCATGGATCTCTAGATCAATCATATATATGTCTGCGAAGAAAAATTTTAGAATCAATTCTGTTTGATCTTTGTTGAAGGCAGTTGGTTTCTCTGCTGTTTGAACAGAGCAAGAAATGCCTGGTTCCAGCTAGGTGTGGTAATGCACCCCTTCAACCCTAGTAGTGCTCGAGAGGGCTGAGACAGGAGGATCTGGAGTTTGAGGCCGTCCTGGATACACAGAGAGACCCTCTAAAAAAGAAGGGCGTCTGTGATGCGGCGTCCCATCCCTGGCACCCACCATAACAATCTGATTGTGTGCTCATGGTCCCACGTGCTTCTTCGCACCTTCCATAAGAGGGATAATGAGAAGATTCTTTTTAAAATGTCACCCTCGAGTGCTTCGAGAAACAAATGAGGTACCCCAACATCTATGTAGTATTTGGGGGAAATATGCTGGTAAATTGTGGCTGGCTATGCAGTAGGCTGTGTTGGAGAACAGGAAAATAAAACCCACACTCTGCTAGGGAGGAGAGAAAAATTAAAATGAGCCAATAAAAGTTTATCAGATCAGCTGTACAAAACATTCTTTTTAAATATCCTTTCTGGGGGAAAAAGTTCCTAGGCAAATGTCATTTTCTTCATGTTTTTCGCAGGGCCAGTTTTGAAGCATAACCAATGGGCGTGATTATGCATTCCCGGTTGCTCTCAGTGCTCAAGTGGTCCTTTTAGGAAACGCAATTTGGGGAAATGTGTTTTCACACATTACGGTCCTGTTCCTTCCCAGCTATGGACTGAAATCCCCAGTGATGAAGACTCATGATGGGAGACTAAAGAGAATAAAATGTGGCCATGTTGCTATTTGTTTATGACGTTTTAATGAATTAAGGCCCTTTAACTCCTAAGACACTTCTATTTTTCTGGCAATGAATTCCAGAAATACAGAACAATAGCAACAACAACAACAACAAAAACTGTACAAATTTGATAAGGCCAGAAAAAAATAACCAATTTTTCTCCCCGATGTGATTTAGGCTTGGGTAGGACACATAATTTACCTTGATACAGAGAAAATAGTTTTTCTGTTTTTTAAAATTATTTAAAATTTAATAAAATTATCCCACAATTGACACATGAATACATAGTCCATAAGAAATCAAAAACTCAAAACAAATAGAAAAGCAAATATCGTGAACGAGAAATAAGCCTATTCTTATCACGGTTCTTCATGAGAATGAACGTGCTGTGTTTGGAGGCAAATACCCACGGGCGCTCTGGCTCTTTAAAGCCACTGGGTTCTCTACTCTAGATAACGAGAACAAAATGTGGCAATACTCAAGCTGGACCAGTCAGCTTCAAGGGTGCGAGGACACTTTCCTAGCTGGTCAAGCTGGACCAGTCAGCTTCAAGGGTGCGAGGACACTTCTTTCCTAGCTGGTCAAGCTGGACCAGTCATCTTCAAGGGTGCGAGGACACTTCTCTCCTAGCTGGTTACATGTCGATGGACGCGTCTTGGTCTGTGCACAGCAGGTGCCACTGATGCAGCTCTGTCTACAAAGAGCCCCTGTCTAACTCTAAATTTCCATGATTTTTTTAGCAATTTAGAAATTTAGAAAATTTTTTCTTTTCTTTTTTCTTTCTTTCTTCCTTTCTTTTGCTTTGTTTTTGTTGTTGTTTTTGGTTTTTTTGGGTTTTTTGTTTTTGTTTTTTTTTTTGAGACAGTGTCTTATGTACTTCTGGCTCTTCAGTCTAGCAAGGATGATCTTGAACTCCTGATACTCCTGCCTCCACTTCCCAAGTGCGGGGATTAAAGGCATCTGTTGCCACACCCTGCCACACACCCAACCACACACACACACACACACACACACACACACACACACACACACACACACCACTACTCTGGGTCACAACACTCTGTTACCCTGTGGTGCTGGGAATCAAAGCTAGTGCTTCATGCATGCTCTGAAAGCATTCTACCAACTAAACTACTACACCCCAGCCCCATGAGCTGATTTTCCGTCTGTGCAAACCGCTTCTGTAGGGAGGAGTGCTTTCAGTGAAAGCACATTTTATCCTTCCAGTTATTCAGGCCAGAAGCCTGATGGTGACCTGCCCCTCCTCCCTTGATGCCCACTTTCACCTGGGAAGTCCCCCTCTGAGCAACCCCAACCCTAGAAGCTGCCTCTTCCTCTTCACACAGCCTTTTCCTGCCTAGGGACTTCCAGGCTTCTGCAGCACTGCCCCCAACCCCCCAGCTTTCGATCAGAGTCCTCTCCATTAGTGTTACCTACCTTCTTTGCAACAATGGCTCTCATTGTGCCACCCAAGTGCTTGGAAGCTTTTAATGGTTCCTAGGAAAGGAGAAAAACAGTGTCAGAGCTAATGTTAATAGCACTTGGCTCTTTCCTGTTGTTCTGGACAGTCAGTCACAACACTGACCCTAGCCTCTCCCTCCCCATATACACCAGGGACTACCACGTGAGAGAATGAGGAGTCTCCGTCCTAGCCTGGTTTCTCATATTCTGGATGCTTCTAGTACTGACTGAAGTTTGTTACTTAGTTGTGCTTATATCTAGCCCGTGGCCGACATCCAGGGTCGGCAGCGAGCCATGCTTAGGGAAGAGTCTTGGCACTATAGAAGGCCAAACTTTGCTTCCTATGTATTTGTTGATGTCAATCCCCATAGCCACAGACCTCTAGTGGAACATTTTGGTTTTGTACCTTGGTCATGTTTTCAGTTTTTCTAAAGTTTTATATACCCCAATTTCACATAAATTAATGGAGTAGAGTACCAGGAAATGGTAGGCCACTGACAAGTGACCTAAAAACACCCCCCACCACCCACACACTACTAATGTGAAGAGATATTCAACATTCTTCTAAAGAGACTGCCAGCATTCAGAGACAAAGCATCTAGCCTCTCTGAGACCCCCTTTGTCTTTAGCCTTTTTCTGTCCCCCCCACTTTGCTTCACATTTAGCTTCCTGGATTCTTCACTTGCTTGCAGGTGCCAACGTTTCTTTCTTCTGTGAAGGGTAAATAGCCCATTTACCCTGTCCAGAGGAACACCCAAACAGAAGCAGTGGAGATGCATTATTAAGATGAGAAAATCATGAACACATAATTTTCTATCTTATTTGTAACTGCTTAGTGAAAATCAGTGTTTATTGGCGACCAGGGGACAGGGGGAGATGAGTATTTATTGTGTAGCTGCAAGCAGCAACAAAGCCAGAACAAGAGATTCTCACTGGAGTAAATGGGTTTGGGGATCCTACCATCCAGCAGGTACAAGGCTGGACATGGTGAGGGGCACAAAAGGGATTGGCACGCAAGGTCACTCTGATCATCTGCGATCAGAACCATGTTGCACACAAGGTCACCCTGGTCATCTGCGATCAGAACCATGTTTGGCATTGGTGGTGATGGTGATGCCAGCTAGTGGATATGCTAACATGGGCAATGGTACTGTTGCAGGGGCTTCTCTGTGGGAGCCACGAAGTCGCCCCTGCTTCCCTGGTGAGCTGGCAATGAGGCAAGCATTGGGATCTTTGTGGTCAGACACTCTTGAGTACCAGTCCCCTCTTCGATGCTTACTAGTTGTATGATTTGGAGTAAACAGCAAGGCATTGATTTTATGAGTATGAAATGTGTAATATGCAATAGAACCTATTGCATTGGGTAGCAGTAGGGATTAAAATCATCAAAACCTGGCTTTATGACCGTGGTTGGTTTCTTTCTTTTCTTATTTTGAACCTATCACAGCCTCCCACTACGATCCTGTTGTATCATCTCAGTCAATCTACAACCCCAGCTTTAAGGTTCTGTGTTACTATGCACAGGTCTCTCTCAGGACATGCTGAGAAATCTTGCCTTCAATTTCTTTTAAATGAGAAATGTATGTTGTTTATTTATAAAAAATGTCTAACCTTCTCGCGTCTTCCTCATGAATAAATAAGCAGAACCACAGTTTGTAAAACATGTCCCATTTTGCTTAAAATAGTGAATCTGAGCTATTCCTCAGATGAGTGCCCCAAAAGTAGGATGCAAAGAGGTCTAAACTAGGATCTAGGACATGGGAGTCTAAAGTCCACTTTAACCATAAATGGACTGCGTCACATCGGGTAGGGCACACAATGTTGCCGGGCCTCAGCTTTCATAAGCATAAAACACCAACGGAAACGTAAGTTATGGCTTTAAAACTCAAATGCTATTTGGAGTGACGAGATAAACGAAGAAAGCACTTGGGTATGAGACAATAGAAAGCAGTAGGGGCAGGCAACCCGGAGAAGATATGACTTACTTAAAAGTGACATCCTGTCTCTCATGGATTATTGCTAATGGCAATGCGGTTCATGAACATGTAGTCATTATCCTCCTAACCTTTAGGGGAAAGCAGATTCTAAACAGGACAAGGACAAAACAGAGCATGAGTCGGCATTTAGGGGCCTTCACGGTAATACTTTGGCTTCATCCAATCTTCAAATTCTTTCTATTCTGTGGGGCTGGAGAGATGGCTCAGTGGTTAAAGTGACTTGTCCTTGCAGAGGACCCAGGTTCAGTTCCCAGCTCCCATACCTTTTGTCCACAGCCACTTACAACTCCAGTTCTAGGGGCTCCAAGACCTTCCTCTGACCTCTGTGGGCAATGCACACACATGGTGGACCTACATATTTGTCCACACAAAATAAATACATCTAATAAAAATAAAAATTCAAATATAATTTTCAAAAATATATTATATTCTAATCTATGAACAATTTATAATATCATATAAGATCACTTTGTTAAAGTAACATGTAATTATTATATCAATTCTCACAAACCAGCAAATTAGATTGGTAATTAAAAGAACCCTTAATATAGACTTGGCTTTATAGTTATTGCTAAAAGTACTAATGTATATGACACCCTGGGTTCAGTCCCCAGTATCTATACCAAAAATAAGTAAAAATAAATGATAGAATTCCCAATCCCCTAAATAGTGAAATGGGGCCTAACTGGGCCTTCTGTGCGGTGGTTGAAAAGAAACAGTATTTTAGTATCACTCTCTTGGGTCTAAGATCAAGAAGGAATTGCTGGATCCACTTACACAGCAAGATGGCGGGTGTTTGCCTACGTAAAGTGCAATGAAAAAGCAATGCACGGGGCGGGGGGAGTGCTGCCGAGATGCCTCAGTCTATAAGGGCTTGTCACTCAAGCATGAAGGTCTCAGTTTAAGCCCCAGCAATTGGTAAAAGTTCTAGGCATGGTGGCTTATACCTGTTGGGAAGGAAGGGGTGGGGGAGATCCTGGGAATTTGCTGGTCAGCTAATCTTTTTGAATTAGTGAGCCCCGGATTCAGTGTGAAACCCTGTCTCAAAAAGCAGAGGAGGGGAGCAATAGGGAAAGACACCCAATATCAACCCCTGGCCTCTATACACACACACACACACACACATGCACGCATGCACACATTCATGCACACACACACTCATGCACACATACTCATGAACACACACACATATATGCACACTCATTAATGCACACATGCTCATGCACATACACACACTTGTACACACACACTCATGTATACACATATACACAATCATGCACAAACATACACACACTTGTGCACACACATACACACACTCATGTATACAATGCACATACACACATATACACACATTCAGTCACACACTCATGCATACACACACTCATGCACACATACTCATGGGCATACACACATACACATACTAGTATACTCACATACATACACTCATGCACATACATACACACAGTCATACACACACTCATGTGCACACACTCATGCACATATACACACACTTATGCACATACATATCTACATACATTCAATCACACACATACTCATGCACACACACTCATGCACACACACATACTCATGCACACATACACACACTCATGCTTACATCCATAAACACTTTTTGAAAAAAGAATCAAATGAATCTCTAAATCATAGAAGCTAAAATATGTCAGAACAAATGGATTCATCCCATGCTTCCACAGCTAAGTATCTCTGCTCCTCTTTAAGAGGCCTCATTGGACGTTTACAAGCCACACAATAAAACCGATCAAGTTTTGACTAGAGACTTTTACATTGCCTGGTGCTGCTCACTCTATATTTCAATTTTTATCTCATCATCATGACCTTCCAAAGTGCATAGAATTCTCTCTGGAGGAAGTACCGAGTACAGAGCGAGTGTAAGCCCAGGTAGCCCCTTCACTGTCTGTTGAACCCTAATAAGCTTCAGAAGCAGAGCTGAAACCTTTGCCCTTGCTGTGTGTTAACCACTTCTGTTTACTTCCTTCTGACAGGAATAATCTCGGGCAGGTTTGACTTTGCGTAGCTTTGTTCCCCGAACCAAACCCCCTCTCAAAGGGTCAACCTCTGCCATTAACAAGGTAATTCAGGGGAAATGTGCCCCGATTCCTGGGGACAATGACTGCAAAGGAGTTCCAAATGCTCTCTGAAAGAGCGGCAGCATCGCTGGCAAGGACTTCCTAGTTTGCCTAGGTTTCACCCCTCATTTGTATGTTTAAGCTCTGGTCTCCCTGCTTGAAAAGAGAGGCAGGCAAGCTGACAGGAAAAGAAATAAAACAGTAAAAGAAAAGGCCCTTCTTTCCTTCGGCGCTCCATCCTAATGCAGTGTTCTCCAAGCCTGTGGCCAGGGGAACCGTTATTCTGCAAGGAGAGGGTTAGATGCTCCAATGAGGACAACTGCACCTCCATCCCTGATTGGCTGCTCACAATGCACCTTGACTTAGAGAAGACTCTGTAATTGAAGTTGTTCTATTCTTCTCAACCTCCCGTAGAGCACAAGTTCTATGGAACGTCTCTTGAAAATGTCCAGACACAAAACTCAGTTATTAGCTTACTTATTTAGATCTCACTTTGTTCTGAAGAGTCATGGTGGCAAACCATGGACGGGTCACGTCTATCATTCTAAAGGAGAAATGAAGCCATCTGGTCCATAAGAGGATGACTCAAAACGGTTTCGTTAGAGTCGTGCCTTGCCACCAGCCTATCTACCTGGCCAAGCAGCTTGGCATATGTCTGTCTTTTCCTTAGGGACCTCCAAGTCGATGGTCTAGCGCATCTACTTAGATAATGACTTGCAGCTCAATCGTCAGGCGAGAGGCTCCGTAGCTTGGTTGTACTCTCACTGTATTGCTCCTTTTAACTGAAGTGAGTTTTCTCATTATTGCTTACTTTGTCGCTGAGCCAGAGCTGCCCTGGATACATTCCATGGGATACTCAGTTTGTGTAGATTTCAGTGATTGACAGGTCCTACTACCAATGAGTTTGGGAACTTGCATGTTTAATTTCCCTTTGAAGAGGCTCTGTTTAAGGAAAGAGAGGACTTGCAGAGCTAAAAACCCGGATGAGTTTCTTCAACCCACTCTACTAAGCTTAGCTGCCATTTCTTCTGTGTGTGACCCTCTCAGTACCTGGAAGTTCTGATGCAGCCTGGGAAATATTGGTCAGCTGTTCCGGTTTGTGGCTGCTGGGCAGAGCTGGTGGAACCAAGGTGAGGAAGCTAGCTGTGCTCATGGACGTTAACCAGTCCCAGTGGGACAATCATGCAGGAATTGCAGAATTGTACATATACCATTTGCAAGATTTAAATTATTTTACTCCTCTCATCTCAGTTTTCTTTAGGTTTTAAGGGGAGACTATAAAACCCACATCGCCGCATGCATTTGAGGATAAAAGAGACGTTGAGCTGCTAAAGATGAGGCCTGGCACAGATCCGACTTTAGATAAAATTTAAATCACTCCTTGGTGTTCCTGGGAGCTAAATGATGACATCATATAAACACCGGGAGAGGGAGCTGTTGGCGGCTGTGCCAGTTTCTAGAAAGAATGTATTTTGAATATACTGAGATGAGAGTTAATGAACTATATCATAAAGGGGTGGGCCTGTGCCCAGGGAACTCTTACAGATTTGAAATCTATATCCTAATCCTGGCCCACTAGTGAGAGAGAGGAAAAAAAATACAGCTTGGTCACATTGCTTAACCTCTGCCAGTCTCAGTTTCTTCATCTCTTTAAAGTGGTATTAGAGTTTATGTCTTTAGAGCACACACACACACACACACACACACACACACACACACACACACACTTAGTTATGTGAAGCCAAATTAAAGTTCTTTGCAACCAATCCTTATTGGAAAGGTGGCAGATGACTTAAGGACCAGCTGAATTACATTGAAAATATTTTTCAAGGGTGAGAGTTAAAAATAACTGTCAAATAATGTGTTCTTCATCAATGCTTCCCACTCGAGCGCTTCTCTGACTTAAGAGCATATTTTAAAATATTCTAATGTAAATTATTCACATGACACATGCACTCAGAACAGGGGCGCTTAGCTGATGTGAATCACCAGCCTATTGTTAATTATTCTTCCGTCAGCCCTGCTCTTTTTGGATAATGAATGTTACCAACAACCAGAGAGTCTGAATTGGTTAAGCAAGGCTCTAAAGGCTTTGACAAGTCCTGCCAGCAGTGCTGCCACAGCCCCCAACAGCTGTAATGGATGCAGTTAGTTCTCCTTAATGCATAGATAGCACACATATGCCTCGACCCATAGGAACCTGAATATGTACTGTGTGTTTTCATACACTGCCCATGGACGCCTAATAACTTGGACCATACCATCATTTCAGGATGACTTCCCTGAAACTGAGTTTCTCCCATCCCTGTTTTCTTTGTGTAGCTGCTCCCTGGCAGAAGCCCCAGAGACATGCTCATCTACATTCTCTCCCAGGATTCTGTAGGCTCATCCAGGGAGTCCTTTTGTTATTATAATTCTCATTTTTAACAGAGCGCGAGTATATTCATTCTTAATTTGTTAACATGCAATAATAAGTGGCAGAAACATGCTTTGAAGTCTGATTCCGTATTCCATATCCAGGTGGCAACCAGATGCCACTGCTGGTCCTTCTCTCCTTCATCCATTACAGGAGAGAGATGGGTGAGGAAAAGTCTTTTTCTCCTCCGTTGCCAGGAGAACCTGCTCTAGGTGAAAGAATGGGGGCGAGCCTTTCAGGAGCCCGCGACAGTTCTGATGGCAGTCAAGATGTTCAGGCGGTGCAGAGGGTCTGAGTGAGTACCATTGGGTCAGGGGTCAGGGACAGGGCCAAGTGAACAGCCCGACTTGAGACAATGAGATTTTCTCACAAGGCACGGCACTCCCCCTATTTTGCCATCTGCAGACAGACCTCCATCCCAGCTTATCTGCCTACAATGTCACAAACCTAGACTCATATGTCTTTAGAATTAATTGTGACCTCTGAAACTATCTCATCCAATCCCTTCCTTTAATAAGACAGAGAACTAGAATGCATTAGGATTCACAGATGATTTATAGTCAAATGGGAAATCAAGATGTAAGCTTGGTCCTTCTGTGGTGTTCCTTTCTTGGCCTTTGGAAGAAGAAACCAGAGCAAGAAGCCACTTCTGGACTCTTTGTGCCTGCCCTGTCCTCTCTATGAATGGACCTCTGTCTTGGTATTGTCAGCTGCTCCTAGGGCAGCCTTAGCCTCGAATGCCTACAGCCAGACCTTGCTTCTCAGACCCCCTGCCCCTCATTCACTTCTAGGCTGCTGACCACAGGTTCTATTTAATCTAAGGTCCCTGGTGATTACGTTGCCTGCTCTTCTTTTTTGAAAGCTGATCTTAGCTTTCATCTGACTGGGACCCCAGCCACCAACAACATTATGGCCACAGCACTAAAGTGTTTTGTTGATGAAGATCTGTGCCTTGCTCCATACGCAGCCGTACAGAGGCAAGCGGAAGAAAGGACTGCAGGGTGGGGTCAGCCCTTAATACATCAAGTCATATCCTCTCGCCACAGTGTATATTGTCAATTAAATTTATGAAAGCTTGTTTTTAAAAAAGGCAGTTTCAAAAATATTATTCTAAATTGGGCGTGGTAGTACACACTTTTAATCACAATATTCAGGATGCCGGGACAGATGGATCTTTGTGAGTTCCAGGTCAGTCAGGGTTATATAGTGAGAACTTGTCTTGAAAGAAAGCAAGAAGAAAGGAAAGAAAAGAGAAGAATGGAATAAAGAAAGAAAGAGAAAGGAAAGAAAGCATTCTTGTAAACAATGGTTAAATAAAATATGTAATCTAAAGCTTATTACTAATCAAAACTTGCTTGATATTTTACACAATGGTGAAGTCATATGTCTGTGTGTTTTCATGTTTATAGAGAAAGAATAAAAATATGATTAAGTGTTAAATTCAATAGATACCAGAGGGAAATAAAATACGTATAATGAAAAATAAAATAATTTTTATATTAAGAAACAGTGGGTATAATACATAAGTCCAAAATTCATTATTGGAAGGAAAAAGTCTAGGAAAATGGTAGCCATTTGGAAAGAACGACAGTCACAAGTTAGAAGTCCTTTAATTATTAACAAAAAACAGAATGTTTAGGAAAGAGCCAAGGAAATGATCTACTTTACATTACACATGGACTAAGTCCCAAGTGAATTAGGAAGTCATTTTTCATAGGAAAAAAGTGATAAATTAAATGTTAGTGAAGAGATGATGAAATAAGCCTGTACTCCAGAGTTGAACATGTGATTGGCAAAGCTTGCATAAAAACTAGGGACTTAAAAACATCCTTAATCCAGTGGAAATCTACTCTTAGTCCATCTAGGGAAATAGAGACAGGAAAAGTGTTTGTATCCAAAGGGAGTGTGTAGTTAAAAACTGAAATTTTCATTACACAATTACATTATAGCATGCCACAGTATGAAACCCAGTCATCCATTAAACTATATTAAGTTGGGGTGCTGTGCACACCTGTAATCCTAGCACTTGGGAGGCTCTCTTTCCCTTCCCTCCAGCCCCCCAACCCCCACCCCAGTTTACCTAGGAGATCTTGTCTACTTCCCCCTCCTAGGGAAATCCATGTAGCCCTTCTTTGGGCCCTCCTTGTTATCTAGCCTCTTTGAGGCTGTGGATTGTGGGCTGGTTATCCTCTGCTTTACTTCTAATACCCACCTATGGCTGAGTACATATCATACCATGTTTGTCTATCTGGGTCTTGGTTACCTTACTCAGAATCATTTTTTTTTTTTCTAGTTCCATCCACTTGCCTGCAAATTTCATGAGGTCATTGTTTTTATAGCTGGGTAGTATTCCATTGTGTAAACATGCCACATTTTCTCTATCCATTCTTCAGTTGAGGGGCATTGTTTCCAGCATTATGACAAATAATGCTGCTATGAACATAGTGGAGCAAGTGTCCTTGTGGTATGAGTGTGCATCCTTTGGGTATATGCCTAAACTTTTATAGCTAGGTCTTGAGGTAGATTGATTCCCAATTTTCTAAGAAACTACCATATCAATTTCCAAAGTGGCTGTACAAGTTTGCACTCCCAGCAGCAGTGCCGAAGTGTTCCCCCTTCTCCACATCCTCTCCAACATAAGCTGTCACCAGTGTTTTTGATCTTAGCCATCCTGTCAGGTGTAATATGATATCTCAGAGTCTTTTTGATTTGCATTTCCTTGATGACTAAAGATGGTAAGCAATTATTGTCTTTTGGTTATTTGATATTCTTCTGTTGAGAATTCTCTGTTTGGATTTGTACTCTATTTTTAAATTGGATTATTTGGTATTTTGATGTTTAGATTCTTGAGTTCTTTATATATTTTGGATATCAGCCCCCTGTCAGATAGGGGATGAGTGAGGATGTTTTCCCACTCTGGGGGCTGCCATTTTGTCTTATTGACAGTGTCATTTGCTTTGCAGAAGTTTTTCAGTTTCAGGAGGTCCCATTTAACTGTTGCTCTCAGTGTCTGTGCTACTGATATCATCTTCAGGAAATAGTCTTCTGTGCCCATGCAGTCGAGGCTACGTCCCACTTTCTCATCTATCAGCTTCAGCGTAACTGGATTTATGTTGAGGTCTTTGATCCACTTCAACTTGATATTTGTGCAGGGAGATAGATATGAATCTATTTACATACATGACATCCAGGCATGCCAGCACCATGTGTTAAGGAAACTTTCTTTTTTCCGTTGTGTAATTTTGGCTTCGTTGTCAAAAATCAGGTATTCATAGGTGTGTGAATTTATGTCAGCCTCTTTGATTCAATTCCATTGATCCATGTGTCTGTTTTTATGCCAATAACAATCTGTTTTTATTACTATGGCTCTATAGTAGAGTCTGAAGTAAAAGATGGTGATTCCTTAGAAGTTCCTTTATTGTACAGGATTGTTTCAGCTATCCTGGGTTTTTTGTTTTTCCATATGAAGTTGAGTATTGTTCTTTCAATCTCTGTGAAGAATTGTGTTGGGATTTTGATCGGAATTGTCTTGAGTCCGTAGATTACTTTTGGTGGGAATGCCATTTTTACTATGTTAACCCTACCTATCAATGAGCATGGAAGATCTTTCCATTTTCTGATATCTTTTCTTCAATTTCTTTCTTTAAAGACTTAAAGTTCTTGTCATACAGGTCTTTCACTTGTTTGATTAGTTACTCCAAGATATTTTATATTATTTGTGGCTATTGTAAAGGATGTTGTTTCTCTGATTTTTTTTCTCAGTCCATTCTATGCAGTCTTTCTAGGTCTTCCTCCTGGTAAGGAAACACACACCCTTGGCTTAAAAAAATTGTCCTCACTCCTCCCACAGCCTGTTTCATGACATATTAAAACATGCTTATCTCTTGAGGGGAACTAGAGCGGTCAAGGCCCACTCCATCTATCCCCTCCAAGATTAGTGGGAACGTGCCTGGTTTTCTCCTTCTGCAGAAAGAGAGAAGTGGCAGAAATTTCAGAGGTCTCATGGGACTGCAATAGAAGCAAACCACATGTGACCTCTCCAGACTGGGATATCTCCTGGCAAGTCTGTTGGCCCAGACCTCTGATCTTTGCTAGGGGTAACAAGGCCATTCAGACTTGTGTCCCCCCACAAACAACTCTAAGGCATGGCTCCTGTGGTGACAGTTGTCCCATCTGATCCATATGACTGCGGACTCACATTATGTGTATTTGGGAGACAGGGAAGCCCATAGCCCTTCCATGACCCACATCAACTGCTACAAGGATCAGAAGATTCTTGGTCCCCACAAGTACACGGGGTATCGCAACTGACCCAGAAGCTTCTCCCTATGCATCCTGGCTGCACACACCACTCAGGCAGCTTTAAAATAGCTTGGGCCACACTCCAAGTGTAGAATTTAGCCAGAATCCCTGAGAATGGGAATGAGTTGTCAGTATTTTTAAGCTCATTGGGTGATTCCAAGTGCATCCAGGATTGAAAAGCGCTGTTTGGAGGTGACACAGATCCAGGCATCTCCCCGTGCAGCCTTCAACACTCTTCCCTTTGTGAGGGCTCCATATGCGGTCAGTTCCTATGTGGTCCTTGCATACACGTCTTAATTGTCATTGATCCAAGAGCTCTCCTTTAGGCTCCTCAGCTGACTTTGTTTCAGCTTTCAGTTCCACAAACTGAAGAAGGGTATTATTGTCTTAGCCAATACTTTTCTGAGCCAGGCCATTTGGATGGTGGAATACTACCCAATCTAGGAACTGGCTAGTGAGGGAAAAACTATGTCCTTTTTACCCTAATCATCCACGGCAAAGGACAGAGGTTATGTAAAATAGAACACAACCATCCTGCTTTGCCTAGAACTGTTCTGTATGAACATGGGCTACAGCGGGCACTATTTCCTTTAACAGAGTTAGGAGAATACTTGTTTTATCTGATTTAATTCCAAATCATATTGTTGAAATAAAATATTTCTTTCTCTTTTATCTTTTTTTTTCAAGACAGGCTTTAGTTCTGGCTGTTCTGGAACTAGCTTTGTAAAACAGGCTGACCTCAAATTCACAGAGATCTGCTTGCCTCTGCCTCTCGAGTGCTGGGATCAAAGGTGTGTGCCACCACTACCTGGTGAGATAAAATGTATTTCTAAGACTCTATAAAAATGAAGGATTTGAGTTTTATTTTCCTCATAGAATGTGATCTATTCACGAGTCTTTTCATGTTTATATTGAACAATAAAATAAACCACTCAAGTAGATTTAGAATATTTTTAGAAAATTTTACAATCCCATGTTCATAGAAATCACTATTGAATTTTAGAATCAAAAAACTATGATATTCATTATTATCTCAGCCAGAGGAACTTTTTCAGCTTTTGTAAAAAAAAAAAAAAATTTAAATTGAAGATAATTATACATAAAGACATGGTCACCATCACAAGTACACTGCTTCTCAATGGCTTTTTGTTTGTTTACAAATAAACACCCTTGGGTCCAGCACCCAGGTTAAGAAATCAAATGTTATTATCACCCTAGAGACAGCCTTTGTGCTTGCTTTCAGTTAGAACACCCTCCAAGAGCAACCACGGTGTTGATGTCTACCTACATAGATTTGTTCGGCTGGCTTTTGTCCTTCTCTGTCAACCACATAGCATGTGCTTTATCGCGTTCTTACCTCTTTCCTTAGGATATTTTGCTTGTAGTTATAGTTTTAGCCAGAGGTTTTAACCTTTGAAATTTAGTTTGGCAAACATTTTTCTTTTCAAAACCAGGAAATGGGATAGAGTTGGGGGCACAAAAACAAATAAAGGCAAGTCCTGGCTCTAAGATTACATCCAATGTTGTAATCTAGCAATGTGCTGTAAAGTGAAAGCCACTTTGTTCGACAAATATTTGTCCAGTCTTCACAATGAAGCAGTTACTATCACATATCCTTGTACTAAGAATAAGTACTGCACAAGCCAACAGAAATTCTAGAAGAAATCCCATCTTTCATCTCTGTGCCACGCATGGACAATGCATAGACAAGGGATGTCCACTGGTAACCATTCCCAGTCTGTCTTGCTTCTGATTTAACGTAATGGGGTGGTACTGATGAAAGAGCTATTTCTTCCCACAACTTGGAGTGTCCCTGGTGAACCGCAGGGCGGTTTGCAAACTGTCGATTCCCAGAGGCACTTATCTGTATCTGTCGCTACTCTCTTTTACCCCCCTCATCCCTGTTGCTGCTGCCCTTAAGGACCAAAACAAAGCCTGCTCAAGCCTTGGGATGTCAGCTTACCTAGAGTGAGGCTGAGCATCGTGTGGCTTTCCAAAACCGTAAAATGAGAAGAGACAATTACCAGAGTCGTGACGGGAGTCATGAACCTCGTGCTTCGTTTCAATAAGAACAGGCTGTAGTATGTGTTTGATTAGTGGCTCTTGGCTTTGCAGAGTCCAGTGAGTGACTTGAAAAAGTCATGACGCTAGAGGGAAGAGGGATTAGTAGTGAACTCAACATCCTTCCAGGACTTGGGAAGAAGCAGAAGAGGTCATTTTGTTTTACTTGGCTGGTTCGTCCTTCACCTCCATTTTTTATATGGAAAAAAAAAATCTCGAGTCTCTAAAAATAGGGTTGACCATAAAATTCACACCTGTGTTCCCATCCTTTCAGCTTTGAAAATCATCGGTTCCTACTCAGTTCATGTCTAACCCTCCCCCGATTATTCTATCACGTAAATTACTCCTTTCAAAGTACTTCAGAAAGTAAAATCTCCCGGTTTAATCTCCCTGGTTACCGGGCTCAGGGGGAAGTCGCTTGACAAATTCCTGGCAGTTACATTTAACCTGCACTCTCAAAGTAAAAATATTACAAGATTTACTAGCAGACTTATTACATTGTTATTAAATTGTCTGGCACACAATTCAATTATTTAGCCTAAAAATGCCTGTTTTTAGGTTTTTGGTTAGAAACCTGGCACCTTCTCCAAAGAGTTCAACAGGGTGTGGCGATAGATTTGTTGATGTCCTTTTTCCTCGGTGATTTTGAAAAAATGCTGATAAATTTGCCCAAGCAAAAGTGTTTCTTTTAATTATTTAGTAATAAAACGGCCTCAGCTGTCTCCTAAGTACCGTTATTTTCCATCTTCAGCCTCTTGTGTTTTCAGAGAAAGGTTAGCTGGTGTTTGCTGTTCATGACCACTGTCCGCTCACTATACCTGCCGTGAGCTATCACAGCATAATGGGGCCACATTTCTCCCATAATTCCCAGCATTAAACTCCCACTGCTCCATTATTTTAGCCTCTCAAAGCATTCCAGAAGTTTCCAGAGCTTGTTTTCTCATGAAAATGACCCCTAGTGTCTTTGCCGTAGATTTGGCTGTACCTGCTACCTACTTGCTCGACTTGTGTCTCCAAATGCTTCCTAGGACACGTGACGCCTATGACCTAGAGAGAGGGGCTCCCCTTCAGTGAGCATTTCAGGAGGGGACAGCTAGGACTGAGAAAAGCAGCCATGGTTTTCTGTATCAACAACACTATAGAATCAGACATTTATCTGTGTCAAGCTCCAGCTGTTTCCAGCTGTTTCTCTAGGGGACGAAAGCAGTAAAGACCAACAGGCTGACAGGTTCACGGTTTTCACTGTGCACTCTCTCTGGGCAGGTTATTCACATCCAACTCCTTTGATGTAATCAGTGATGACGCTTTTATTGGTCTTCCACATCTAGAATATTTGTAAGTAAGACAACCCCCCCTCGCCCCGCCCCAACGCTGACTCGGGACAGGTACTCCTCGGCTCCTGTGGCTGTCTGACCAAAAATGTCGTCACCTCTTACAGATTCATAGAAAACAACAATATCAAGTCCATTTCAAGACATACTTTCCGGGGACTCAAGTCTTTAATTCACCTGTAAGTATAGCTGTTGCTATTATTTTTCAAGCTTTGTTTGTTGGGCTGATTTGGGTTTATTGGTGATTCTGCAGTGCTGGGATTAAGCCTGAGGACTTGTACTCGCTATGTGAGCACTCTACCACTGAGCCATAGTCCTACCTTTGTTTTTGAGCCATGAATTCAGTTTGGTTCCTAAGGTTAAGAGTGCCCATGAAAATTTAAGAACTCAAATTCTTTCTCTCCATGCACACTCGCAGTCCTCTCTGTCATCTGTCAGCAAGCACTCAGGAAATTAATTGTGATTGCTATTTTTAGCCCAGATGGAGCATAATTAGAAAATCAATCTAATGTAGGGAAATAAGATGACTTAAATAAGTTTTATTGAAGAATTATATTGGAGAATGGTAAGTTTGACTATATCATTTAATTTGATGTTTGCTGTTCTTTTTTCACCATATAAGTCCTGACTTTATATGTATTTAAACAGGATGTAACCATAGGCAGTATCTATGTAGTGCTTAGATGGTCTATTTTATTACCTGAAAAACTTCATTATTTGGTGGGTGATTAAAGATACAGCAGTCATTCTAAACAAGGGACAATTGCTGTGGGAAAACACTCTTGTACACTGTAAAGATTTATCACTCATATTAGTTTAATAAAATGTTGATTGGCCAGTAGCCAGGCAGAAAGTATAGGCAGGGCAAGCAGACTAAGAGAATTCTGGGGAGAGGAAAGGCAAAGAGTCAGTCACCAGCCAGATGCAGAGGAAGCAAGATGAGAATGCCTCACTGAGGAAAGGTACCAAGTCATGAGGCTAAATGTAGACAAGAATTATGGGCTAATTTAAGTTATGAGTTAGTTAATAATAAGCCTCAGCCAATAGTCCAAACAGTTTATAATTAATATAAGCCTCTTTGTGTTTCTTTGGGACTGAACTGCTGTGGAACTGGGTGGGAGAGAAATTTCCATCTACAGACAATTTTGTCTCCCGGGAAACATGAAGAAACATAAGATGTGCTTTCTGGTTACAACATGGGAATATAACCAGCCCGCAGTGCTGATCAAAGATGTGTACCATCACCACCCAGCTTTATTATTTATTTGGAGATAGCATCTTACTAAGTTATCCAGGCTGATCTTGAGCTTGTTCCGTAGTCTAGACAAGCTTTGAATTTATAATTTTCTTGCCTCAAATACCTGAGTATCTGGGATTACAGGCCTGCAACCCCAGGCCCAGATCAGAAACAGAATGTTGAGCAGGAGACATGATTATTGAACTGATTTCTTATGTAACTATAAAAATACCAACTCAGTCTCTGAATTGGATTGGCCACTCAATCAATCAGTGGCGATTTTTATAAACACCTAAAGTGAGACTCATCTGTGCTGATGATGTGAGAAATCTGTGTGTCATAGTCATTCTGTTGATCTTGAGCTAATCTCACAGTTGCTCAGCTCTGTTTTAAGCCCTGATGAAGCGGAGCAACACTTGCTCTTAGAACCTACTTTCTAGTGTGGCCATGTGGTCATCCTGCTATATCTACCAGGCCCCATTGTCTCTTGCTTTTAGGACTAAAACAGAGGAAGCTGAAAGTCAAAGGTATTTTATATAATCCAATCCTATTATTTCAAGGCTTGTCTATGGTCATTATAGTACAAACACCATTTGCAATGCCCTTCCAGTTGGTGGTATAATATGATATAAAGATGGTTATGGAGAAGAATTAATATTATGCAGTGTTTATCATAGAGTCTAGTTCTGCAGAATGTTTTTCAGACAAAATGCAATAAAATAAATAAACACACAAAAGGTGAAATGGCTCTTCATTACCATATGTAGTGACGGGTTGCATGCGAATAACACCCATAGACTTATACATTCCTTAGCTGGTAGAACTGTTTGGAGAGGCTTAGGAGGAGTGACTTTATTGGAGGAGGTTTATATCTGAGGGCAGGCTTAGGTCAAACAAATGGGACCCTTAGGTTTTTTTGCATCTTTACTTAATCTGTGATGCTGTTATTTTAATTTACAAAAGTGGAAACAATTGGGCCTTGCTAAATCATTGCTAGGGGGCGATTTAAGCATTACAAGGAGAAAGAGCCCTGAGGATGAGTGAGATCCATCTCACCTTGAAGGAACAGGAAGAGGAATTGGAAAACAAACATTTCAGGTTTTGTGCTCCCTTCTACTTATGCTCCTTTTGAAGGTGTACTTCCTGCTTCCCTTTAGGGATGGAGCAGGCAGTCTTTGAAACCCAATGTCTCTGCCTGCTCAGTACATCTAGTTCATTTCCCACTATATTTACTGCTTATGAATAAGGTTTTAGGCTTCAAAGAGCACTTTCTCCACCTTGCGACCAGTTCTTTCCAGTTGAAAGGCAAGCATTCCAGCAGCGAGGTGTTGTCAGCAAGCCCTCTGGCCTGTGTACACCAGAGGGAGAATTTATAAAGCGGTTTCACACCCTTACCTCACTGTAGTCGCCAGGTGACCTTACAGAAGGATTGGGCAGTGACATTGCCCTCCTAGAGGCATGAAAATGAATGTGTAAATTATGCCCAGAGAGGACACTACTCCCCTTCTCATCGGCCACAAAGTCGGAAGTTGCTCAGGTCTTCAGCAAACCATCCAGAGAGGGCTCTACTGTGTCAGTTAAAGCAGAACCTGAGAACCCTCATCAAAGCTGACCAGATCCTGGTACATGATTTAAGGTGTAGATCTGAGAGACAAAAGGGATCCGAGAGCCAGCAAGATGCATCAGTGGGTAAAGGTGCTTGCTGCTAAGTCTGATGACCTGAACTGGATCCTAGGATCCACATGGTGAAAGGAGAGAACCAGCTCTTTGTAAATTATCCTCCAACCTCCACACATATACCGTGGTGTGTGCATGCACACATACAAGCTCTGTACACAGACACACAAATAAATAACCGTAATAAAATCTGAAGAGAGGAGTGAAGGAGATTCTGAAGAACCCCACCTTTGCTCCCATTCTCAAACTGCAGAGTTGGAATTGAATGCACACTTTTAAACCAAATTCATTTCGTTTGGGCCTGATATTAGATCTGCTGCAAAGACTAGGTCTGCTCCTTTAGAGACGTTGCATTTTTATCACTTCTTAAAATATATTTGTTTTGCTGGGTTTACTTCCTAAAGGGCATTCACAGACAATTTGAAAGTCACTATAGATAACAAGTAAGTAACTGCCGGGCAGTGGTGGCGCACGCCTTTAATCCCAGCACTCGGGAGGCAGAGGCAGGCGGATCTCTGTGAGTTCGAGGCCAGCCTGGTCTACAAGAGCTAGTTCCAGGACAGGCTCTAAAGCCACAGAGAAACCCTGTCTCGAAAAACCAAAAAAAAAAAAAAAAAAAAAAAAAAAACAAGTAAGTAACTAAGTAAGATCCTTGCTTCGTATGCATGAGATTCCTAGTTCAAGCCCCCAGAAAACACATTAAAAACAAACAAACAAACAAATACAGAAAAACAAAGCCAGACATCGTGGCCTACTCTTGTAATTCAGCCGCTATAAAAGCTGTTAAGTACTGAGACCCTCTCTGAATTGCTTTATTCGGAGTACCCTGGTATCATGCAGGCATACTTTTACGACTCTAATTAAAGACTGGCGGACTCAGTTCAGTTTTGGGAAATCCTAGGGTAGGGTACCGGGATAAGCTTAGTTCTAGCGATGGCTTTTTTATTGTCAGAATTTTAAGGCAGCAGCATATGACATCATGTGGCAAGGGACCTGTAGTGTATGTTTCTGTGTGCCAAGACCCAGAGTTAGGGGAAAAGCACACAGACAGCACTGTGAATTTTCATGACTGGGGCCACCACCTCCACATCCTAGGGACCTGCTCTCACACACGCACTCACCTTCCCCCAGTTCCTCCGCGGTGACAACAGAGGCTCTTGAAAGTGCAGCTTTGGTTCAGAGGCTACTCGTAGCTCATCCCTCAGAACACCCGGGCTATTACCCACACCCAACACCTGCTTGGGAGACTAGCAGCTAGGGTCAGGCATTCTGGAAGGCAGGCAGCCATTTTTCCCATCACTGCGTCCACCTTGGTGCTCTGGTGGTTTGCCTGAGACAACCTTTGATTATGGCAATGGAACCCATTGGAAAATCGCCGCCATGGCAGACTAGACTGGCTCAGACGGCGCTTTTGTTTCAGTGCCACAGGGCTGTGCTGCTAAGAAAGCAACACCCACAGCCATCTGGGGTGCTCCCACCCCCCCACCCGCAACCATCCTCTCTTTGGGCGTGTGTCTCTAGGAGTCTGCAGCCCCACAGACTGACATTCTGGTTTGCTATGAACTGGAGAGAGCACGAGAACACCGCAGCATTTGCAATCCTGATTCTGACCTGCGGGTTAGCTCTTCCCTGGGCACTGGCGCTCTCCAGGCTCCCTTCTAAGCACTTTGTAGCTATCCACACATGAGTCTCCAAACAAGTTTGGGAGCTATGAGTCCCTGAGTACCTTGCTGTCGCTGTCAGTACAGATAAACTCATTTTTTGTTGGTTTGTTTTTATTTTGTTTTGTTTTTCAAGATAGGGTTTCTCTGTAGCTTTGGAGCCTGTCCTGGAACTAGCTCTTGTAGACCAGGCTAGCCTTGAACTCACAGAGATCTGTCTGCCTCTGCCTCCTGAATGCTGGGATTAAAGGCATGTGCCACCACCACCCAGATAAGATAAACTCGTTTTATAACAATTACAATTTTCTCTGTGAGCTCAGTTAACTGAGATTTAATAGCCTTCATCATTTGACATTGGTGATTCCTTTCCTCTTGATTAGGCATACCCGAGAAGTGCTAATTGTCACTTAGTACCCACTGTAGAGTTGCTCACTGTCCCTTCCACTGGAGCAAGATCCTCTGTGATCAGTCAGGTACCAAGTCAATTCTGTCTTTCTGACTTTCTTTCTTTCTTTCTTTCTTTCTTTCTTTCTTTCTTTCTTTCTTTCTTCCTTCCTTCCTTCCTTCCTTCCTTTCTTTTTTTCTTTCTTTCTTTCTCTCTTTCTTCCTTTCTTTCGCGTTTTTCAAGGCAAGGGCATATGTGCCCCAGCTGGGTTCAGATTCACTATGCAGCCAAGGATGATTTTAAGTTCTGATCTTGCTTCTTCTACCTCCCAAGTGCCGAGACTACAGGTGTGTCACCCTGTCTGGTTAATGCAGTGCTGGGGCTTGAACCCAGGACTTCGTGCATGCTAGTCAACTGTGCATTCTAGCAATTGAGCTACATACTAGGCAAGCACTCTGTTTTCTGTGAACTGACTCTCACCATCAGTTGACAGATAACCAACACCATCATATGCATGTGAGTAATCTGGAAACAAGAAAGCTAACAACCAGCAGTTTAATCCCCGAAGTCCTATGTTAATGGTATTAAAAAGGCGGGAAATTAACCTGGTTTTGGTGTTTAGTGTGGTATCTCAGGGAAACAATTTAGTTTAAATAATGTCTTTGGGCTGAAGCTCACATGACTGATTCCTGGAGAAGAGTCACCTGCTTTTGTCTGTGTATAGATAAGAGATCTTCCTCTACCTACTTCAGACTCTCTGCCTTCCTCCCTCCCTGCTTGCCTCTCTCCCTCCCTCCCCTTCTCCTTCCTTTCCTCCCTCTCTCTCTTCCTCCCACCTTGCCACTTTCCCTTCTTCCCTTTCTCCCTCTCTCCCTTTCTTGCTTTCTCCCTCCATCCTTGCCTCTTTCCCTCTCTCTCTCCTTCTCAGTCTCCCTTCCTCCCTCACTCTCCCTGCCCCTGTTCCCTCTCCCTGCCCCTCCCTCCATCCCTCCCTGCCTTTTCACATTCTTTATTCATTTGGAGGTATATACTGAGGACACTAACACATTCTTCAAGCTCTCAAAGCAGAACCATCCTTGGAGTAGTGAACCATGAGGAAATGCCTTCTCGTATCCTGCTGCCCTGTCTTCACCCCTCTGTTAGCCCCAGCTGATAGTCGTGTCTCTCTACTTCCTAGAAAAGCCCCTTGCCAGAGGCAATGGCTCTTAACCATGTGGCTTTAAAGTCCTGCTTCCAGAATAATCTGATTATCAAAGAAGAAGCCATAGCCTCTCATAGGGAAAAATATGAAGATGTGATTTAAGAGTAAGATTAGAACTTGGAAAACTTTCTTACCTAAGAGAACTGACTTCATAGAAAACTGCCAGAACTCGAGCCTGCCTCCCATTCCTAGCTTACACGGGTTCCCACTCCACTCTGGAGCTGGTTTGTGGAACCTGATGGTGAGTCTGACAGAGGCTGGCTCGGGTCAAGGCCAGGCCCTGCTTTTCCGCAGCTCATCCCCAGACCACTTTCTCTTTTACACTTTCAAGTTTTCTTCCTCTTGTTTCTAAGAAGAGTTCTCGGGTTGATATAAAACTTGGCTCTGATTTAACCCTTACACTTACCGGAGTAGCCCAGTGAAGAGACCTTTGAAGAGAAGGGAGGTCTAGACCCCAGTTCATAGTTCCATTCCTACAAGCCATTGCTCTAAAAGACAGCAGATACTAGAAATCTTGGAGCACAGGACCAGTGATGTGGCTCCCAGAATCCCTTGTTCCAGGTGGCTGAGTTAGTGATGGGAAGAAAGCTTCACCGTGATGATTATTTTTTGCCTTTATTCTCTTAAAAAACAGCTTTTGTAGTTTCAAAAATTTCTTAATGTGGTAAATAATTAGTATATAGATTTATATATTGGTATATGTGTCAATAAGGCAAAAGATAGAATTTTAGGACTACTAAGCCACAGGGTTTTCTTCCTAAGAAAGAGAGAAAAGACGGTTTCACCCTCCTAAGTTGAGATGGCTCAACAGTTAAGAGCATTTGTTGCTCTTCTGGAAAACAGGAATACAGTTCCCACCACTCTTGGGGTAACTAGCTTACAACCATCAGTAACTCTAGGTCCAAGGGTATCTGACACACTCTTCTGACCTCAGAGGGCATACACACAGACACACAGACACACACACACACACGCACACACACACAAACATAGGCATACGCACAGGCACACACACATAAAAGCATACAGAGACACACACAGATGCACACGCATAGGCACACACATATATACACACACAGGCACACATACACAGAGACACACACACAGGCATGCATGCAAACAGGAACACACACAAATAAATAATACATCTCTTAAAGTGTGTAGCTATTAAGCATCATTCGTTTTTATGGCAAGAAGGAAAAGTTCATTTTGGGATCTTGACGCACATAAGCCTTCAAAATTCACCTGCAGGCACAGCAGTTTTCCCAAAATCCATTGCAGTGGAGTAGGTGTAAAGCCATTGGTAGCTGTGTTTGTTAATTGTCACAGCGAATGGAACCTGCATTCTCTTTTCTTAGTTTCTCCAGATGGGATAACAGACACCCAGAGAGGGTAGGCTGGCAGGGGCGTACTCTGAGAAGGTCAGACTGGTCCTGAACTAAGGGATACAGGGAGCTGAAGCTTCTACTAAGGAGAATAATATGAAGCTGTTTCTCTGTGAAGCTGGCGGGCGGGCGGCGCAGGAGGCTGAGGAAAAGTAATGCAGATTGGAGAACTTGATGCTGCGGAACCTGAAGGATGCTATAACCCCAACCACGCTGGCGGAAGCCTAATCTTAAAGGCAGCAGGGCCGTCTCAGGCTCTGCATCTGTCCCCGCTGCCTGATGGGGCCCAGAGCTCATTCTCTTCTCTGATCGTTCAGCTTTCACCCTCCGTATCTGCCTCCAGGTTTTTATTGTTAAGACTAATTAGATTCATGCTTCTCACCACCAAAAGCAACTTGGAGAGGAGAGAGTTTATTTGGCTTACATATCCCAGTCACAGTCCAGAACTTGAAGGCAAGAAGCAGAAACTTGAAGGAGAAGCTAGCCATGCTGTGTATTGACTTACGCCTCCATGGCTTTCTCAGCCTGCTTTTGTACATACCCCAGGACCACCTGCCCAGAGATAGCACTGTTCACAGTGGGCCGGACACTTCCATAGCAAGCATCCATCAAGAAAATGTCCCACAGGCCTGCCTATAGACCAATCTGATGCAGGCATTTTCTCAATGAGGTTCCCTCCTCTCTGATGACTCTAGCTTGTGTCAAGTTGACAAAACCTAGGCAGCATAGGAAGGGACCAGAGTCTCAGTGATCTTTCAAGGACACATCCCAAGTCATCCCCCACTTCTTAAAATTTCTACCATTTCCCAGTAAGGGAACAGAGGCTAAGGACCAAGCCTCTAACACATGGGCCTGGAGCAGATATTCTACACCAGTGTAGCACGATTCTTTTTTTTGTTTGTTTGTTTTGTTTTGTTTTGTTTTTGATTTTCCCGAGACCAGGTTTCTCTGTAGCTTTGAAGCCTGTCCTGGAACTATTATGCCCAATTCTGCGAAGTCCCCTCAAGGCCAACAAGGAAACCGAGTCACATATATAAAAGCAAAGAGCCTTTATTTTAATCAAATTTGCAAACTCGGTCTCTCAGCATGTCCAATGTATTGAAATAACCGGAGGGCTCCGAGCTCAATTAGAATTGGGTTTTTATAGTAGTAAAGGTGGGGATGAGGGGTCTCTGAGGTTCAGGACCTCTCATTGGCTGACATTTGTCTAGGGTGTCCTGGTGAGTGTGTGCTGGCAGGTGTTTCTATCTACAGCACATGGAATGCCAGGCGTTTCCTTTGAATGATCTGCTCTTGGGTTGGGGGTTGGGTTATCTCAGTTTATGGTTCTTCCTGCTACCAGGTATTGCTTCAGGGTAAACTACTGAGACTTGGGCTTCTCATTAAATTTATCAAGGGCTGAGTTCTACTCTGGCAGGTGATAATGGTTGGAAGTATGGTGACCTATCCATACTTAGTTTATCATCTCTGGTCCCCACAAGAGCTAGCTCTTGTGGACCAGGTTGGCCCTGAACTCACAGAGATTCACCTGCCTTTGCCTCCCGAGTGCTGGGATTAAAGGCGTGTATCACCACCACCTGGCTGCACGATTGTTAAAGATGCAGAACCCATAATCCAGTACTAGTTTCTACCCAGTTCAGGCTGACTGCAAAACCATGCCCTTTATTACCAAACCCATTGTCACGGGGACTTGAACTTTCTGACTCTTTTCCCATTCTTGCATCCCCATGGTTCACTGAAAAAAATGTTTTGGCATCTAGTAGTAATTTCTAAAACCAACAAAACAGCATAATCAATTTTAAAGTAAGTTCTAAAACTCATGAATGTCTAAACATGGAAGAGCTCATATTTAAGTAGAGGAGGTAAAAGACAGGGAACGTTGAAGAATGTTTTAAAAGGACATTGAGAGAATTTTCAAAGACCTTTGAGACCAACACAAGGCTCTTCTGCTCTAGCTTTAAATGTTATTGTGGAAAATATATAAAATGCACTGGCAAAACCTAGAAAGGGTCAGTACCTGGTACCCTTCCCAGTGCTCAGCCATGTCCAGTTTTCTGTAGTGTGTATACATTTCTCTTACCTTGTTACCATCAAAACTATTTCCTGTGTGTTAACTATTATCACACTCATCCTGGTCATTTGTGAAACAGTAACTAGGAGAAGAGAGAAAATAATTCTGTGACAACAGGGTAAGGATCAGAAGGCAGGAATAATTAAAGAGGATGGATGTGGGGGCATTAGTGAGAAAGCTTTTGCCAAGATGGAAAGACTGAAATGAAAACGTGAAAGCCAGAAACAAGGGGATGCCCTTCAGAAAGAAGAAAGGACATGAAGACAAAGGAACTGGAAAGTCTAGCTGCTCTCTGAAGCATGAGGAGGTGCCCAGAAGAAGTCAAAGTCCCAGCCAAAAGAGGGAGGGCATTTGGGGGTGAACATTAGTGTGGTCCATCAGTCATCACTTGGGAAGCATCCTCTAGGCTGGACCTGTGAGAGTGTGAGCCTCGGCTTATAAATTCAAAGAGGGATGCCCAAGCATCCTTCTGCTGATGGTTTAATGTTGCTTTTGCCTCAAGTCAGTACCAAGTGTTTGGTCAATGCTAAGTGGATGTTGACCCAAAGAGGTCAGAAATTGAAAATTCAACAAAAGAAATTGGAGCAGTATCTTGGGAAAAGAAAAGTACTACGTATAATTTAAGAGACTGAAGATGATTATTAAAAGGAAACTTTATTATTAATGGCATTTATTAACATGTTCACTACATTGTTGTCTCACTTTTGTCTTTCCAGGAGTCTCGCAAACAACAATCTCCAGACACTCCCAAAAGATATTTTCAAAGGCCTGGATTCTTTAACAAATGTGTAAGAGGACCTAAGAAATCACTGGTTAACTGCTTTAAAATGATTAGTGAGACCTGATATTGATGATTAATATTTTTAATTGGCTTTAAAATTAGAATGCTTTAATTGACTTCACTCGTGAATCTACGTAGATTAAATGCTAGAATTCTTTATGATTTAGCATGGGAAATCCTAAATGCTCAAGTACTCAGGCATTACTTTGAAAAAGCGTGTGCAGGTCAGTTAAGAGTGATTCTAAGGTCACTGGGGGAACCAGGAAAGTAGAAACCTCCACAAAAATGTCAAGATCTCTTTTTTTCTCATGAGGTCCAGGAAGTGGGGCTACAAAGAAAAAAACATAAAGGAGTCTGGGAAACTGACAGAATAAGATGAAAGGTTACACCCATGGGTTGGTCAGGCAACAGAAAAGGAGCAGGAAGTGGGGGAAGGGAGGAGAGTTTGCCTTTTCACTCATTAGCCTGAACAACAACTCTAGGCTTAATCCCCAGGAATTTGGCTTAAGCCCCAGGAAGGGAACGAACTTAATTATTTTTGACCCCTTTTCAAACAAAAGAGCTTTCAAACTTTGACTTTTAAGCTTCAGAGTGAAAGATCTTGCAAGGAATTTGTATATTCTTTGTGGTAAGCAAAGCAAGTTCCATATACCCAATCCTCCCCCAAAGCAATTTAGTCTCCTTAAATATCTTCCAGAACATTAGCAGGGCATTTACATTGCCCTAAAGCAGAATATAGGAACAAATGAAAAGATGTATGAGAACATTTTTATACTTAGTTATTGAATATATAGAAAGAAAATTAAATAAATATGAATGTATTATGAAAGTTAAATAAATTTTTAAGATTTTGATGGAACCAATAGAGAAAGAGGATATATATCTATGCTGATATCTCAAAACAGCTTTCTCTAATAACAACAACAACCAAAAAATCAGAGTTAAGAATTTCCTCCTAAGCCCAGAATTTAACTTCAAATCAAGAAGCTAATGAAATCCTCTTTGTTCTTTGCAGTTGTCCCAGTGCCTACTTTCCTCTAACATGCCTACTTTCCCAGTTCCTGGAAACTGATTTCTTTCCAAGCGAGTGCCAGAATCAAGAACCTGCCTTGAGAGCCCGACACATTTCTTATCTGCTCTGGCTCACAATAGCCCAGAAGGGCTGGCACTCTGGGATGAGGTCACTTCTAGGAATGTTTTGAAAGTTAGATGATGCCCATCACTTACTTAGTTCATGGCGGGCCCTATATCTCATGCTGTGCCAATGTGACACTTACAATTTGGCTCAGTCTCCCAGGGAATCCCAGAATGAGCTTAACCCAAATCAAGGATTATTTTAGAAGTACAAGGATTCATGATAGCTTCTCTTTTAGTGGAGTTCTTGCTGATTTTTTAAATGAGCATATTCTTTAAGACATGTTTAAACACACATGTATTTAAAATTATTTATATGCTTCATGAAGAATGGACATCACCTATCTTTTGAGTTCTGTGTGACCAGAAAAGAAATGGAAGATCTGCACAGAGGCAGAGTAAATAAACAGAGAGCTTCGTGAGTCAAGGCCATGCGTGGAAACTTAAACTCTGTCACATAGTTTATTATAGGCTTGGACTGTTGTAGGTATTATGTCTGCATTAACTCTACTACGGCAAAGTCGTTTCTCATTAAAGTGGAATTTGTACACCCCAGAATAGGGTCAAGATTAACTATGTCTATGAAGAAGAAAAGCCAGTGGCTCACTGGATTTAATTCAATACCATACAGCAATCTCTACGCTTTATCCTTAAGACCCAATAACGTAGCTGCTGGATGCTCATAGCCATGGAGTTCCCAGAGTGTGCTGCTAGGACAAATGAGGCTCCAAGTTTTAAGTTTGACTTTTACTTATCTATTTATTAATTTTTGTCCTAGGGATTGAGCCATGACCTTTTAATAGGCTAAGCATGCACAATTACACTTAGGAGCCTTAATTTTTTTAAGATTTGAATTGACTTTTTTTCTCATCTTAGTATATTAGAAAATAATCACATTTGGGACAACTTAGATACATGAATCTATTTTTGAACTATACGCTTTATGAACTCTAAATACAGATCACGTATTTCTAATGAAAGTTCTGATGAAAATTTAGCCTCCAAATTGAGATATAAGTATAAACTATACAGAGAACTTCAAAGATAATACTAAAAAAAGAGAAAATAGAGTATTAATCTATTCACTATCTCTATAGTGTTTATATTGATTACACAGCCAGATGATGAAATTTTGAATGTATTGGAGTAAATAAAACATTACAATTAATTATACCTGTTTCTTTTTACATTTCTTTAGGGTCCTTATAGAAAAATGCAACTTACACATATGACTCATACATTATTTCCCTTGAGTCCACTCTTTTAGTGTAAGGCACCATTGCTTCCAAACATGGATAGGTTATGAGGCTCTAGGCTGGCCTTTAAGGGTGCTCTGTGATCTCTCTGAGCCCAAGCTGGATGGACAGTCACGCAAGTTCAACACAGATGATAGAGCATGTACAGGCTAATGCTGAAGTTGAAATCATGCATGGGTCGTGACAGGATCCACGTACTGCAAATGCAGCCGAGGTTTCTCTTTCAGGGACCTGAGAGGGAACTCATTTAATTGTGACTGTAAACTGAAGTGGCTGGTCGAATGGCTCGGCCACACCAATGCGACCGTGGAAGACATCTTCTGCGAAGGCCCCCCAGAATATAAGAAACGCAAAATCAATAGCCTCTCCCCCAAGGATTTTGACTGTATCATTACAGGTAATGTATTGAAACCCATTTTACAGTAGAAGATTGTTTAAAGGGCTACATTCTTTTGCAAGTATAAAAATTGATTTTTTTAAAAAAAAATAAGAACCATCTGAGAAATTTAATGTGTGAAACATTATGAGCCTTTAAAACTTTACATGCTTTTAAACAGCAGAATTGCCATTTTACCATTTCTCTGAAATAAATGTATTTCTTGTGAGTATTTGGGATCTAGCCAAGGAGCGAGGCACTAGTATTAGCTCACATTTGTTCATCCTCCTTTCCTATTTTGCAGAATTTGCAAAATCCCAAGATCTACCTTATCAGTCACTGTCCATAGACACCTTTTCCTACATGAATGATGAGTATGTGGTCATTGCTCAGCCTTTTACTGGAAAATGCATTTTCCTGGAATGGGACCATGTGGAGAAGACCTTCCGGAATTATGACAACATTACAGGTATGAGGAGCCTAACAATATTGAGTACAGCATTAAACTGCCTTGACCAAGGCAACAGAAACAGAGGAGTTTATGAAGAAATGCCTTGACTAGTCTTAGTGGCGTTAACCCCAACTTTTTTCTGACTTGAGGTTGCTTGCTAAACTGTAGCTAATCCTTCATTCCTTTACTTGTAAATAAGAACATTATCTACATCAAGGGTTGTTAGTACTGAAATGTGATCAGGTGTTTAAGAAACTTAGTACAGTACTGAGCATACTAAATATACTCCAAAGGGGGATTCTTCTTCTTCAGAATAAAAGCTCTGAATCACAGCGATGCATTCTAATCTGGGTTCTGCTACCATTTAGCGAGACAAGGCCACCACCTTCACTGCATTCTCATAGTTCCTGACTTTAAAATAAGAGGATAAACTAAACTGGGCCTGGTGGTGCTCATCCCAGAGCTTGGAAGCTGAGGCAGGGGGACCAGGAGACTGAGCCCAGCTACATAGGAAGATCCTGTCCCAAAACATACAAACAAACAAAATGCCACAAACCAAAGTGGTACACAGCTGGGGAGAAGGCTTTCTGTGTGCTGCACTGACTGACTGCACAGGCATGGAGAGCTGGGTTTGGGTCCGTAGTACCCTGGTAGAAAGCCTGGCATAGTGGCAAGTATCTGTCTGTAACTTCAGCACTTGAGAGCTCAGACAGGTAGAGCTAGGGGCTCACTAGCTAACCAGTCTGACCAAATCAGTGAGCTTCAGGTTCAGTGAGAGACCCCGTCTAAATCAGTGGAGAAGCAGTTGAGAAAGACACCAAACATTGGCCTCTGACCTCCACACATGTACACATGGGTGAGTGCACTCCCAATACATATATATATATATATATATATATATATATATATATATACAACACACACACAAACACACACACACGGAGGGGGGAGAACTCTTTTAAAAAGAAAGAGAAGTGGAAATAAACAGTTTCCTGTTTCTAGCTCTAAGAAAGAGTTTGTATGGACACAATTGTGATCGGCACAAACACATAAAGGAATATACACAGCTTAAAAATATGGTCATCATAACTAAATCTGCTTAAATTCAAAGTAAGTAAATTAAATAAGAAGGCTATTTTAGATCAACTCTCAAACTCTGCTGCACATTTTAAATAAAATGTTAATGCATTTCTTGAAATGAAAAGGGTTTTTTTGGTCGAATAAATCTATAAGCCATATCTGTCTCTTGGAGGCTCATAATAAATATATTAGAAATTATGAGAAATCTTGCAGTGTGGAAACCTATTGTCAATGTTTTTCTTAATTTGTTTATAGAATCTATTTTTTCCTCCACAAAAATGCTACTTGAGAGCTCTCTTAGGTTTTGTTCCCATTTCAACAGTTTTCAAAATTGTAAAATACCAATCAAAACAGTTCTGAAAGCTGTTATTTTCTGACATCTTGAACCCTGCTCCTAAGAACATCCCAACCTCCTCATAAAAAAAAAAAAAATCACCATTGGCTAGGCAGGATGGCACACTCTTGCCATCATTAGCTGGGCAGGGTCTCATACCTTTGTAGTCCTAGTACTTGGGAGGCTGAAGCAAGGGGATTATGAATTTAAGGTCAGTTTGGGGTACATAGTGAAACTCTGTCTCCAGCAAATGAGGGCAGAAGGCTTACCGCTAGACAAGGTGGAAAGGGTCATAATTGTTAATTAGGTTTTCTCAGTGGCCATCAAGTCAAATGTCCAAATAAGTCGTCCTTGCTTGATACTGAGTTCCCCTGGGTGAAACTATCTATCCAACCTAAGCTTCTTCTAGAACCCCTTTTCTCTTCATGAAAGGTCACACTTCTCTTTCTTTCTGGGTTTGCCACTGTGGAGCAGCTGAACTCTGTGATATTGAGCCTGAGATTTTTCTGATGTGTGCACATTCCATCAGCCACTATTTTTTAGGACCTTGCTGTGTCATCGAGGCTGGTCTTGAACCCACAATCTCCTGCCTCAGTCCAAGTGTTAGGATTACATGTGTCATTGTGCTCAGCTTGTCTGGTTGACACTGTAAACTAGAACTCGAAAGGAATGAATGACCTTTTTGTAACCTTCCAAAGGTTTTGTTTTCGATGACAGTTTAGTTTGGTCCTGCTACTATAATGAAACACCTTAGGTTGGGTAATTTATAAACAACAGAAATGTATTTCTTAGAGATTTTGGAGTTGGAAAGTCCAGCAGATTCAATGTCTTGTAAGAACTTGCCTTTTATTTCAAAGACACCCCCTTTTCTATGGATGCACAGAGCAAAAGGAAGGACAGAAAGGTTAAAATGATTCTCTCAAGCCCCTTTATGTGGGCTCTATTGCTGTGAATTCATCACCTCCTAGAGGTCTCAGTTCTTCAGACTGTTGCCCAGAGAGTTACATTTCAACACGGATTTGGGGATTTGCACATATTCAAACCATACAGATCATAAATAACACATCATATGATTGCTAGTCTCTCCAACATAGACAGACATGGCCGCCTGTCATAATACCTGGAATATTATTTCTGGCAGAATACATGTATATCCATAGACTCCCTCTCAATGCAAGCTCATCAAACAGTCACAGTGGCTCCATCAGTCTGTATGGACACCAAAGATGAAATCTGAAGGCCATCCCTCACACACTCTAACCATCATTGTGCAGGAGAGGTTAAGTCATCCTCTATAGGTTACAGATCAGGTTAGCTATGAAAGAAGTCTCCAGTAAGGGCAGGGGAGATAGTTTAGTTGATAACAGGTTTGTTATGGGAGTATGAGAATCTGAGTCTGATCCCCAGAACCCATAAAAAAAACAAAAAACAAACAAACAAAACAAAAACAAAACAAACAAATCCTAGGCATGGTGGCATGTACCTCTAATCCCAACCTTGAGGAGGCTGAGGCAGAAGGATCCCTGTGGCTATGGGCCAGTCAACTTATCCTAATTAGGGAGCTCCAGGTCCCGGTGAGAGACCCTGCTTCCAAAACCAAGATGACAACACTTGAGGAATGACATCTGAGCTTGACTTCTGACTTCCACATGCACGCACGCACACACACACACACACACACACACACACACACACACACGAGCACGTCAAATTTATTTTTAATTATTAGAAGGACTTCTTCCCTCAGTACCCTAGAGCTATAGTCAGAAAAGTCTGGGGTAGATTTGCTCTGTAGGTCTTTGGAGTTCCAAGTGCTGAACTCCTTCTATGAGTTAAGACTGTTTTTCTAAATGTCGCTAACAGACACCAACATAGGCCACTGACAGACCTATTTTCATCTGAGGTTTTCCCTAAATAACTTTAAGGAGCATCTGCCCATGGCAGTTCCTGCTCCTCTTTCACCTTTCACAAAGGTTCCTCTGCCTTTTTATTTTCTCCTAGAGTCAGTGTCTTAAAGTTCCAGGTCGGCCTGGTCTACACAGCAAAGACTTCCCGACCAACCAGGGCTATATAATGAGAACTTGTCTAAATAAATAAATAATCCAAAGACTCAGATGAGCCCATATTTGAATCCCAGCTCTGTCTTTTGGTATCAGATAGTCTCTCTGAGTCTAGAAGAGTTTGCTTATCTAAAAAAAGAAAGATGAGCAGGCATGGTGGTAAACACCTTTAGTCTCAATATTTAGGAGGTAGAAGTAGGAGACACATGAATTTGGGTTTGAGGCCTAGGAGACGCATGAATTTGGGTTTGAGGCCATCCTGGACATGATATAGCAAAACTCTGTCTCAAAAAAACAGATACAGGAGTTCTTGTGTATTTCCTCTTCCCAGAGGAATCTATATATGTTTTTCTTAGGGTTCACCTTGTTACTTAGCTTCTCTAATGCCTATTGGCTCTTTATCCTTTGCTTTACAGCTAGTATCCACTTATGAGTGAGTACATACCATGTTCATCTTTCTGGGTCTGGGTTACCTCACATTTTCTAGTTCTATTCATTTGCATAAAAATTTCAAGATGTCATTGTTTTTTTTACCACTGAATAGTACTCCATTGTGTAAATGTACCACATTGTATTTATTCATTCTTTGATTGAGGGGCATAAAGGTTGTTTCCAGCTTCTGGCTATTACAAATAATGCTATTATGAACATAATTGAACAAATGTCCTATATGCTCAGGAGCGGTATTGCTGGGTCCTGAGGTAGGCTGATTCCCAATTTTCTGAGAAACTGTCATACTGATTTCCAGAGTGGGTGTACAAGTTGGCATTCCCAACCAGCAATGAAGGAGTCTTCCTTTTCTCCACATCCTCTCCAGCATATACTATCTTTGTTTTTTTTTTTTGTTTGTTTTGTTTTTTTTATCTTAACCATTCAGGTTGGTGTAAGATGGCTATCTCAGAGTCGTTTTGATTTTCATTTCCCTGATGGCTAAGGATTTGTACTTCTTGTACTGGCTTTTTGGAACTCATTCTCTTTGGATGCATACCTTACTCAGTCTAAATATAGTAGGGAGGACCTTGGTCCGTTCTCAAAGCAATGTGCCTTACCCTCTCTGAGAAGGGTGGGTGGTGGGGTAGGGGAGAAGATGGAGGGGATGAAAGGAGGAGAGGGAGTGGGAACTGGGATTAATATGTAAAATGAAAAAAGACAGTTTGTTTTCTTTTTTAAAAAAAATAAAATAAAAAAGACACAGAAAAACAAAGATAAGAAAGGGGAGATAACATTTATCTCAAGGTTGTTGGGATAATTTAATGATCTGACAAAGTTCAGAAATAGTTTTAATTACAATTAGGGAAATTAAATTCAGGTATGTCAGGGAGAACAGTACTAGCTGCAGGAAGTGAGAGGGAAGTGTTCAGGTCATATCTCTGTGCCCTAAAATCTAGAGCAGGTTGGATGTGATGTGGCAGATTCATTGTTTATTACAAGGCCCATGGGTGTAAAGGCTCAGAACCCGAAGACATTGCTGTTTGGCCCTGGAGGTTGGTCCTCTCTGACAAACCAAGGGGGGGTCTCTCCTCTTAGGCTGATTTTTGTGGAGGATGTCTAGCTCCAGTGTGTGTTTACATGTTCCAAAGAGGATGGCCGTACAACTAACATCTCACTTGTCTTTCCTCAGGCACGTCCACTGTGGTGTGCAAGCCTATAGTCATTGACACTCAGCTCTATGTCATTGTGGCCCAGCTGTTTGGCGGCTCTCATATCTATAAGCGAGATGGTTTTGCAAACAAATTCATAAAAATCCAGGATATCGAAGTCCTCAAAATCCGAAAACCCAATGACATCGAAACATTCCAGATCGAAAACAACTGGTACTTTGTGGTTGCTGACAGTTCCAAAGCTGGGTTTACCACCATTTACAAGTGGAACGGAAACGGATTCTACTCCCACCAGTCCTTACACGCCTGGTACAGGGATACCGATGTGGAATACCTAGAAATAGTCAGACCACCCCTGACCCTCCGAACACCTCACCTAATTCTGTCCAGTAGTTCCCAGCGCCCTGTCATTTACCAATGGAGCAAAGCAACACAGCTATTCACTAACCAAACTGACATCCCCAACATGGAGGACGTGTACGCGGTGAAGCACTTTTCTGTAAAAGGTGACGTGTACATCTGCTTGACCAGATTCATCGGCGACTCCAAAGTCATGAAGTGGGGTGGCTCCTCTTTCCAGGACATTCAGAGGATGCCGTCGCGGGGCTCCATGGTGTTCCAGCCCCTGCAGATAAATAATTACCAATACGCCATCCTCGGAAGCGATTACTCCTTTACGCAAGTGTATAACTGGGACGCGGAGAAAGCCAGATTTGTGAAGTTTCAGGAATTAAACGTTCAAGCCCCCAGATCGTTCACACACGTGTCCATCAATAAGCGCAATTTCCTTTTTGCTTCCAGTTTTAAGGGGAACACACAGATTTACAAACATGTCATAGTTGACTTAAGCGCATGAGACACCAAACTCCATGGCTGCCATCGGAAACTTTCTAACGTATGTGACCTGGATGAACTCAGTGCATGATGACTCTTCTTACCACGCTAGCAGATGAATGCCTTTCAACATTGAGACTGCTAAAGCCAACACTACCAGTATCACCGTCCTTAAATGTCCAATCCAGTGGTGTGGGAAGTTACCTTTTCTAAGACAAAGTTTCCTTATGTAACTGTTCTTTGCAGTGAAGAAGTGTAAATAAGTGTTTAATGGTATCTGTTACTCCAAAAAAAGAAATATTCATATGTACTTTTCCATTTATTTATTCACGTGTTCAGAAACAACTGCCAAATAAAATGTTTACATTTTCTTTCATATCCCAAAGGTAATTATTTACAAGAGCTGTTTGATTCTTGTTGATTGTATGTTGAGGAAATAGTTTTATATAATAGGATTATATTTGGATCAAGGATTTATGGTATGAATATTGAGTAAACTTAAAAAAAATGAACATGATTTCCCATAATTTATAAACATGTTTATCCGGGTTCTATTAGTGGGTTTTAAACACTCAGAAGTCACGATTTTTAGGGACACTTTGAGATGAGAGGGTTAACACATTTAAGTGGGAGGAAGGGAGTTTACCTTTATGTTCAGACTTATCTGTAACGCAGAGGAGGGCCATCCTGCGCCATCTGATGGCCCTGGCTGAAAGTACCACTCAGCCGTTTTATAGAAGCTTAAGATTTAGGATTGAATAGCCCCTGATCCAGGACTTTCTAGATATCTAACTCTAGCGTCGCCTGACAGCTGCTAGGTTGTAGCTTTCCGTACAGGACTTGCCTCCCATGTGCTGGCTCTGGAGGCCTCGTCCCCTCTATGATGGAGAACTTTTTGCTTCTGGACACTGGATTTGCTGTAACTGGCCTGCCACACAGTGCCTACAGGCTCGTGTGGTTGTCTAGGTTTCTGCTTCTGGATCACTTGAGTCATTAGTACCTTGCACACTGCCTGCTGTGTATACGCTAGGTTCTCAAAAAACTGTTCTTCAAAGACCGGGTATACAGTCTCATGGAAAAGTACTTGTGTGGCGTCATGTGTCAAGCTCTGGGTTCAGACCCTGGCACCAAACAAAAGCAGTTTTGAAAGCATGTGTGGCTCCTCCTCTTATAATAAACTCCGTGAGCCCCTCTGACCCACCTGGTGCTTTCCGAGTACTTGTTGAGCGTGTAGTGTGGTTGTGGGAAACTGATACAGGAGCAGGGTGTGGTGCTTGTCCACTGTAGTCTTGGAAAAAGAAAGCAAAAAGTACAGAAGGACCTATAGAATAAGCAGTGAGTGTGTAGATTCATCGAACAGTCTAGATTTGGTGTGTCATCGGGACAGTCAGTGTGACTTTGCAGAAGCTATGTTCTTTCTTTGACTTAAGGGAAGATGGAATTTCCAAAGTAGAGCGTGTGGGGAAGACATTGCTGGCACAAACTAGTTGTGTGTGTTGCCTTTATGGAGGGCTTTTGAGTAAGCTTATGTTCCCCACTGGGTGGAGGTGGGCAGATAACAGCTCCCCAGGACCCGTCTAAGTCTGGTAGACTGAGGCATAAGGGGTCTCCAGACTAATGACACAGTCTCCATAAGGACCAGATTTTATTACCTATACAGGAAAGATATTAGGTCTGGCTTCAGGGTTATAGAGGAGAAAATAGCTTAACTACTCCTGATCCCGTACCTGGGAGAACTGGCTGCGGAACACCTCTTCCTCTGTTCTGATAAGCAGCATCATATGCTTCTAGAGAACTCCTGCTTTGTACAGTCCGGGTGAAGCTCCAGCTCTGCCATGCATAAGATTTTCAACAGGCAAGGGCTTAACCCATCTGAGTCCACTTCTTCGTTTGTAAAGATGGGCGATAATCCCTACTTCCAAGGTGAAGCGAGTCAAATGAGAAAACACATGAGCAGCAGACGGCATTTCCTAAATACAGCTTCTACCACCCGCCCCATGCTCTGTGAGACCCTGCCCCAAATTAAGAGGCAGCATTGAACTGACCTGTCCTTTGTCTGAATGGTTGGGGACTTGCTTGTAATTCATTGACTATGGTGAAAATGATACAGGTTGGCTTCCGTGCTAGGTCGTAAAAACCATGAACTCTTTCTTGCCTTGTAAATTGGGACACTTGCCTGCAGAGCCCTGAACCACTGCATAAGAAGTCTTACTACCCAGAAGCCATAGTTCTGTGTTGGAAACCAAACCCCATGGAGCAATCACCTCCTGGTGCTTTGGTTAACAGGCCCAGCTGGTGTCACAGCCAACAGTCGTTATCAAACACCAGTCCTGCGAAGCCTACAACTCCAGATCCTGCTATCAAGTCACTACCCGACATCAGGCCTTCCCAGCAGAAGGGCAGCCATTAGAGAGCAGCAAACCATCCACAATATCCCTGTCCAAATTCGTGACCCAGACTCTATGAGCATAATAAAGTGGTTGTTTTAAATGCATATGTTTGGGGGTGATTTGTTATACAGCAGCCGCCATCAGAGGGCACATGAAACACGTAGAGCAGAATGGCCTGTGTGAACACACTCGACACAGTAATTACCTGGTAGGTTCTGACTCGTAGCACACTGCACACTTCTGGATCCTACTCTACCTCTCAAAGGATAGCTACTTTTATCAACACCATACCGATGCTCTCACCTTGTTCTGAACTTTGCTCCAGGATGCAAAGACTCGGCCTCCACAGTCTGCTGAACACTTGTAATTTACCTTAAAGCCTGAAACATGGAGCTGGGAGGTGAGCTGGTTGAATTCAGGCTGCTAGCCAGGCCTAGCTACTTCCTGTCCCAAGGTGTTATCTTTCAAAAATTCACTCTCCAGCCTAAATATGGGACTGTTGATAGGGCAAGAAAAGAGTGAGGAGCCAGAGAAAATGAAATTAAGACCCTACTGAGGTCTTTCATAGACATAGGCCAGCCTTTTCCATGCTCCATGTCTACAATATCTTATACAGGCCCCTCTGGTCACAGATGGCAGGACCTGGGTGTACTCCCTGTCCAGCTGTGCAACTGTACACCCCTTGGACATTTGGAACCAGGACAACAGAGACTAGGACCTTTAGCACAGGCACCAAATATGCAAGGTGATAATCTTAAATCAAGGTTAGAAACAGAATGGCTTTCCAAGAGGGAGAGAGGAACGATATAGAGAAGCAGAGGATGTTGGGCAAAGATAGATGTCTGACATCAGCATCATCCCAATGGGGATGCATTCCATGGGGACTCAAGAGCATGAATGTACCACTAGCCCAAGATTGCAGAGTATTGCTTCACAGGCAACTTTAGAAGAGGTTTCATTCAACTAAGGATAGTCCTTTAGAGAATGGTACCCATGAACTGTCACTGATCATTGACTCCAGTATCTGTGGAATGTGTGGGTTGGGTAAACTGGGAATGTGAGTCTAGGTGGGGTACCAGAAGCTTATGCCATGTAAACAGAACTTTCATGCCCCAACCACCAGGTTCCAAATAACTAGCTCAGAGACAAAATGTGAATTATAAATGCTCAGCCAATAGCTCAGGCTTATTACTAGCTAACTCTTGCATTTACATTAACCAATTTCTACTCATCTATATATTGCCAAGTGCTTAAGATTTGTTATCTCATTTCTACATGTCCTACTTTTTTATGACTGACTGGTAGCTCCTGACTCCGCCCTTCTTCCCATCATCCTTAGTTTGCTAGCCCCACCTATACTTCCTGTCTGGCTTCTGGTCAATTAGTGTTTTATTAAACCAATTCAAGTGACAAATCTTTACAATGTACAAGGAGGATTATTCTATAGCAATGCTACAGTGACCAAGGGGTTGAAGGCACAATTTCTGAGCAGTTGTGGTTGCCTATACTGGTCAGAACACTAAGAAGAGAAGCAGAGGTGTAAAATTGCACAGCGTTTGGGAAAGATCAGAGAAAGGGGGAAGAAGGAAAACAAAGGGTGAGAAAGGGGAAGGATGGAAGGGTAGAAGGGAGAGCACAAAGAGAGTCAGACAGGGAGGGTCAGTGACAGAGAGATGAGGAGGTGTGGCATACCAGGGTAGGTTCCCTGACAACCAGACTGTGTAAGACCATTGTGGGAGCATTTGTTGGGGGTGTATTCATGAAGTCAACATCTGGGAAGGAGGGGATGAAAGCAGGATTAGGCAGAGGGACAGGATGCCAGCCAAAGCTTCTGATGGCTCTGTCTAGAGCCCTGGGACTGAGACGTCTCTTCTCCTCAGTGGTCCCATGCTGGATCAAGGGAATTTGTTTTCTAGATACATAATCCCCTTATATATGGAAGATAGCTATTCCTGGAAGGAAGCATGAGCTCAGGTAAGGCCATTGCTTAGCCAAAGCCACCTGCAAAGGCACCAACCAACAGAGCCCATCTTCTCACTGCACCTCTTGAAGCTAGACAAATAAGTTCTACATTCCTGAGAGGGCATTTTGGCAGCTCAGTATGTCTAACCTCAGAGAGGAGAGAGGGAGAAGGAAGGCAGCTAGTGTGTGTTTGTTTTTTGTACCATACCTCAAGAGATCTGGCTTTGTTTTCTGATCCCGATTATCTGAGACATTTCCGTAACCATCCAGATCCCCCGAACACACACACACACACACACACACACACACACACACATACACTTATGCACTTTTTATTTGGATCAGTTTGAGGGATTTCTATATTGCTATCAATTATCCCCAACTAAGGAGGTGCAGATGAAATGTGCTGTAATGGAGAAGTTATGGTGAGTACTAGACAGTTCAATCTCTCTGCAGTTCAAACACATCAGTTCTATTACTCTGTCATCAAGTTCACTGACTCCTCTTGTGCAGTTAATTTAAAGATTACTATTTCATCCAGAACAGGTCTTTTCAACTTTTAAAACAAAATTTCAATGTATCAAAATGTTTTGGGACATGGATATTAAAAGATTTCTTAATGTATTTTGGATCCATAAATTTCTAATTAATTTTTGCAATTAGATTTAATCTAAATTGCTGGGGAAATGATCATATGCTTAGCTGTTGTGACAATGCCTCAGATTTTGTTAGCTCCCCTCACACCGACTCTAAGCCCTTCTTGTCTGCATTGGTCTGCGAGTTCAGCTATAGTAGCACTGAACTAGCTAATTACAGCTCAACTCAGTCAGCTCAGCTGTTGTCATAGCATGCCAAGCCTTATGGGTATAATGAAGGCATTTTAATATCTTTGAGAGATGCCACGTTTTGACATTCTAAAACGACCCTTCCCCTCCTACCCCAACGTTCTTTGTGTTACACAATTCTAGTTCCTGTAACTATTTTCCAGTCCCCAGTCACCAAAGCACTGCATGATTCTATGCCCAGACTACTCAGCCACCTAGGACGCTCTGTCCCCAACTTCCCTACATTTTGAAATCTTTGTCCCTATCTAACCCATTACTGCTACATGTGATTTCTCCTCTTCTGGCTTTGCCAGCCCATTGCTTTTACTATGAACAGGGTCGTAATTCAGTTGGCCTTGCATGTGGGTACTTGTTGATATAGCCATCTTTCCTAGCAGACTTTACATCCCTGAGGGTCAAGACTACATCCTAGGCTCCTGTAATTCTTCCATCTTATCTACCTGAAGCATGAGCTCCTAAAACAGGGCTACCTAGTAGAGAGCCCAGAGAATGGGCAGAAATCAAATAGCTGGAGCCTAGTTGCCTAGGCTCCATGTCTAAGGAGCAGCCTCTTGCTTTACAGCTCGTTCTCAGCTCCACAACCAAAGCGGCAGGAAAGTCGACAGCAGTGTTTTCTAAACATCTATATCCTTTGGCATGATAACCCCAGAGAGAAATGCAGATCCACAGCCAGATAGTGAGAGGTACCCAGGGAGCTTCCTCCCAAGCTGAGGATCTAAATGTCAATCTCAGCAAAACTGTGTCTCAGGCACTGGGATCCTTTATCCTTCATTCCCTTTACCCTGCATATTCATGTATACTTAACAGTTATAAATAAAATCCCCATAGCATAAGATGCATCCTTTAATATTTTAGATATAACAGGTGATGCTTACTTGGTACTGACTATGAGCCAGCTACTATATTAAGTGCCTTTTCTGCATCATCATCCCTTCCTCTGTAATTCTAAGATTATAGCATTGTTCCACAGATGGGGAAGCATTTAGAAGGGCTTGATGAGTTGCTCATGGTCATTTAGCTGGTTAAGAAACAAAGAAAGAGTCACTTGGATGGTACCTATCATTGGTAACATTCCAGGAACTGCCCAAGGACAAACTTTAAATTAAAAATTCAGGACTCTGTAAGCTGCCAGAGACACAAGCACAGATTCAGGAACCTGTCCGCAGTAGCACGTCGCTAAGTTTTATACTTATGGATAGAACAAGCTCAATTTTATTGACGGTGTTTATTAAACACCTACTATGTGCAGCACACCATGGCAAATGAACAAAGGAAACAAAGTAACCTTAAAGGATTTACTAACCTTGTTTATAAAGCTTATTAACAAAAGCCAACATGTAAACCATGAGGAAATACGGCAGAAATAAGTCCTTTAAGAGTCTGACATCAATAGTAACCATGTCCTCCAGGTCTTTGATGTATGGGCCAATCCTGTTGCTACCCCCAATATTCCTCTTTTTGGATCAATAGACATAGCGGTGACGTATGTTTCACAATTACGCAAACCTGGGTTTGTAAGTCAGTGTGACTTTTTTCTAGTTTTATGGCCATAGACAAATTAATTATTGTTCTATAAAGTATGAATAATGCTAATTATAGGGAAGGTTGACAGATTAAATCTAAGCTTCTGAATGATCTTACTAGATGGCCACATTTTTTAAAAAAGTGTCTATTTTAATTTTTCTTTTTAGATTTTAGTTATCGTGTGTGTGTGATGTGTTTGTGGAGGTCAGAAGTCAGCCTGTAGGAGGAGTCATTCTCCTTTTGCCATGTGGGTTCTAAAGATCAAACTCAGGTCATCAGGTTTGACAGCAGGCACCTTTACCCACTGAACGGTCTCCCTGCCTCTTATTTATTTATTTTGAGTGTGTGTATGTGTGGTGTGTGTGTATGCATGTATGTGAGTGCCACGGCACGTGTGGAGGCCAGAGGAACAATGAGTCGATTCTCTTCCACCAGGGGTCCCAGGGATCAAACTCAAGGCATCAGGCTTGTACAATAAGCACTTTAACAGTGGCTCTCCCATCCCCCCCCTTCGCCCCAGCCTTCTCCTGGGCTGATGCGGCATCCATGCAGCTTGCAGTTCTGACTGGGACATGGATTAGACCATTCCAATTTGTCCTCAAGTTTGGTACTGGGTGACTGGTACCCTGCTGTATAGGAGCTATAGCCAAGAGGGTAAGTGGAAGGTCCTATATGTGGTCTCATCCGTCTCTGTGACCAATGAGGACGTGCATTGGCTTCTAGGAGAGGAGCTGGAACAAAAACCCAGGAGGTTCTGCCGTTTCAGCCCTTCAGATTTACTGAGTGCAGAGGTCAGATATCCGGGTGAAGCCCCAGTGGCATTCTGTGTTCCAACACAGACAACAGCAGTAGAGCAGGCTTTCTTGGACCACCAGTCCCCAAATCATGACACAGAGACTTATTATTAATGATGAATGCTAGTTTAGTTTAGCTTAGGCTGGTTTCTAGCTAGCTTTTGAAAACTTAAATTAACCCATTTCTATTAATCTGTGTGCTTTTCCAAGGCTTGTTTACCTTATTTATCTACATATTTTTCCATCCTGCTTTTCTGATTCCTCCGTGTCTGTGTGTCTGGCCCCTGGCTGACTGGCTGCCTCTACTTTTCTCTCTGCCCATCAGTCCCACCTATTCCTCTTCTGTCTAGCTCCTGGCTGTTCAGCTTTTTATTAGACCGATCAGGTGCCTTAGGCAGACCAGGTGAAACAGCAACCCATCTTTACATTAAACAAGTGCAGCGTAAACAAATGTAACACACCTTTACATAATTAAACAGTGCAGCGTCAGTAAGTGCAGCACATCTTTGCAGAGTTAAACAATCATTCTGTAACATGTCCTAATATAGTTTAACACATACTCTATCCCACAACACAGCAGGGCTGAGATTTTCATGGATGGACTTTGGCCTCTGGGAAATTACTTCTATTTTAATAAAACTTGCTTTTGTTTCAGTGTGGCCAATAGTGTATGAGTGAAGGGAACACTCTGTGAAAAATAGCTCTTCGAACTTCTGTCTCCCTCCCGTTTGTGCCAATAAAAGCTAAACATGTCTGATTGACAGAATGAAGCAATCTACCACAGTCGCTGTGAGCAGTTCTATTCAGGAGTGATGTGTGCCTTTACTTTTTAAGAAGGTGAGCTGTTATTTGTATGTAGAAGAGGACAGAACTGAACTCAGGAGAGGTTTCTTATATTCTAGCTGTATGACTATGGCTCAATTTCCTAAATGAGTTTATGTTAGTCTCAAGCAGAAGTGTCCGGTGAGGGTGAGCAGACTCCCATTTCCTGGTCTCAAATGGCAATCACGTGTTCAGTAGATATATTTAAATTATCTGGATTTTCCCAAATGCACATGAGCATGTCGCTGCCACAGATATGGATCTCTGTGGTATCAAGGGAGTCAAGAGTTCCATTCGCTGCATGACAGAAACTTAACTGAGCTCATTAAAATGTGACATGCACTATCTCAGGGTTATTATGGCTGTGAAGAGTGTGAAGAGACGCCATGACTATTGGGGGCTTGCAGTTTCAGAAGGGTGTTCATGACCATCTGATTGGGGACATGGCAATAGACAGACAGTCATGGTTCTGGAAAAGTAGCTGTGACCCTACATCTTGAGACAGTAACCATGGGGCCGAAAGAGACAGAGCTAACTGGGAATGCCCTGGACTTTTGAAACCTTAAAGCCTACTGCCAGTGCCACACCTCTTCCAGCAATGCCACCTAAACCTTCCCAAACTGTTCAAATTGCTGGGGATTAAAGATTCAAACCTCTAAGCCTATGGGATTAATTCTCATTCAAGCCACCACACGTATCTAGCTTCAGAAATGCCTGAACCATATAACCAGATATTTCCATTAGCTCTGCCATTCCTTGCCCCTTGCGTTTGTTTATTTCTGTGTTAGTATCTTCCCAAGTCTCCTTTCTTCTATGGTAGGGAAGCATTCACAAGCAACTCCAGTTATTGGTCCTGCCAGCTTAACCATGCCCAGCAGAAAGCCTGGGGACCACTTTTTCTCTGTAGTTCTAGCAAAATCTCAGGGCTGATACTCATTGGTCTATGCTAGATCTGAAAGTCATTGTGGCTAAAGGGTAGAATGAGCTTGTTGTGGAATATTTGTTTACATTGTAAAGATGTGTCTCTGCCTAAGACGCCTTCTGATTGGTTTAACAAGGAGCTAAATGGTCAATAGCTAGGCAGGAGAGACTAGGAGGAATCTAGGCACATGATTTTGCCACCCCACATGGAGCAAGTCAGATGTGCTGTATTAAGAAGAGGTAACCAGCCAGGTGGTGGTGGTTCACGCCTTTAATTCCAGCACTCAAGCAGAGGCAGGTGATCACTGTGAGTTCGAGGCCAGCCTGGTCTATAAGAGATAGTTCCAGGAGAGACTTCAAAGCTACAGAGAAACCCTGTCTCAAAAAAACCACACACACAAAAAAGAGGTAACTAAGCCACATGGCAGAACATAGATTAAAAAAAATATGGGTTAATTAAGTTTTAAGAGCTAGTTGGGGGAAAAGCTTAAATTAAAGTCAAGCTTTTATAATTAATAATAAGTCTCTGGGTCATTATTATTGGGCTGGTGGTCCAAAGATGATAGTCCGACAAGAAAGCTTGATATATGGCCCCGTTGGCGGCTTTGGGTCATAATGCTTTTCCCTGGAACCTGTAGATGGGAACTGGACAGACTACAGGAGAGTTAAAAGTGACAACCAGAAGTAAAATCAAGGTGTTGTTACAAATAGAAAGGGAGCGCTGGGACAAGCAAAACCAGATGATGTCACTGGGAGGTCTGATCTCAACCTCCAGAGCTGGAGGCTCAGGCTAAGCCACACCTTCCCTTGTGTCTAAAATCTCTTTGCTTGGAGGTTTCGAAGCCTGTGTCTAATTGGCCATCCAGCCCTGGGAGAGAAGCCAGTGTTCCTATATCACGTTCTGTTCTTCTGCAGGCTGAGCTCCTGTTTCGGATGACCCTCTCCATGGCAAGGACAGCATGGCTTTTATCTTCCTTCAGGGCTTCCTCATAGCCTAGACTTACTCCTTACTGACCTAGTTTTCCTGAGGATATTCAGTCATTTTTTTTTTTAAAGCATCTTAAGTCAAAGTCAGGAGAGAAGAGTGGAACATTAATCTCTGTCTTTAGTTAATCTGGGCATCCACAAATCACATAAGAGCTAACAGAACATGGGCCAAAAAGATAGCTCAGTAGGTAAAGATACTTGCTGCCAAGCCTGATGACCTGTGTTTCATCCCCAGGTCCTATATGTTGGAAGGAAAGAACTAAGTCCATAAATGGTCCTCTCACCTCTACACACATATGTACTTCCTCCCACACGTACATTAATGCAATTTTTACAAAGTTCCTTAAAAGAGCTCCAAAAGTTAACTAAATACACACACACACACACACACACACACACACACACACACACCCCAAACATATGTATATCCCTAGAATCCAGCCTCATACACACTGGACCTAAAACTTACAGAATGAGACAGAGGAATTTTCATTTTTAAATGCCCCCTGGAGGATGCTGACGTTGGCAGTCTCAGTTTTGGAATCTCTGGAATAAACAGTCTCATCTCAGGGAACAGCAGCATGCCAACAGTACCAAGCCTAGGGTTGGGAAAGAGTCCCCAAAGCTCTGGGCATGGTGAAGCCCAAATACAATGTTAAGTTTCTTTGGGCTTCAGTTTTTTAAATAAAATATTGGAACTGGATCAGATGATTCCAAAGTCCTTTCTAATTCCAAACAAAACAAAACAAACAAACAAACAAAACCAGTCTGTTGTGGGGGTGGAGGGGAGGATATAAAAAAGAAAAAAAAAAACACAAAAACTCAGAGGTTTGAAAAAGCTCAACCCTATCCGACCTTTAAACTGGATGGATCCTGGGTGTCCAGCATCCCAGTGTGGTCCTAAGACAACTGTGATGATTTTGCTGAGTCTGCAGAATAACTTGCTGAGCTGTCCAGGCTGAGGCTGCAGAAAACACGCCTGTTTCCTGCTCACTTGGCTTTGCCTGGTTGAGAATCTGCAGGCAGCATTTGGTATGTTGGTGTTTGACAGGTGTGACATTTCACTCACCAAATGGGAAGTATTTTTAGCACAGAATCACCAAGGTTTAGAGAGAAAAAAGGACTAGTTTTGGAATAGAGCGTGAACAAGCAGACACCCGATGTTAAAAGACCAAAGAGAAAGCTCTTTCACAAAACCCTCACTTTTGCCTTCAATGCTGCCACGAAGCTTGAGCAACTCACCCTCTTCCATGCTTCCTAAAGGCAGTTTTCCATTAAATGCAGCAGCTTCTGTCTCATGTGTATTCCTGCTGTCTTTAGATGGTCCAAGCTCCTGTGGTGAGCAGCCTGAAAATGTTGATTGAAATAAATTCTGAAGTCGGGTGGTGGTGGCACATTTTTTTAATCCCAGCACTCAGGAGGCAGAAGTAGGCAGATTTCTGTGAGTCTGAATCCAGCCTGGTCTACAGAGTGAGTTCCAGGACAGCCAAGGCTACACAGAGAAACCCTAAGAAACCCTGTCTTGAAAAACCACAAGAAAAAGATGGGAGGGGGAGAGATATTCTATTTTCGTCACATTTAATCATTTAATTATCACAATAATGTTATTATTGCCCCTACTGTCTGGACAACTGAAGATTCTAGACCTAAGGACACAAAGCACAGCAGAAGCCAGTGTGAAACACAGTTCTTCCAACAGGTGAAATGCCTAAAAGCCCAAATACCAAAGAGAGGACTCTGCCACCCCTGTCCATTTTCCTGGCCTTATTGGCAGCAGACAGAAAATGGCAGTATTGGGGACTCCTGGAGCCATAACTTCCACTTCCCATGAGTCTTTCCCTAAAAGATGTAATGTGGTGCTGAGGGCCAGCTTCCCGCCACCGGGCTCCCAACCACCGGCTAGCTTATGCCCCAAAATAATTACACGGAAACTGTATTCTTTTAAACACTGCCTGGCCCATTATTTTCAGCCTCTAACTCACATCTTGACTAACCCATATCGAATAATCTATGTAACACCACGAGTGGTGTCTTACCGGGAAAGATTCAGCATGTCTGACCTGGTGGCTGGCTCCATCGCGTCTGTCTCCCTGAGGAAAGGCAGGGCAGTCTGGCCCTCTCTGGCGGGACAATTGTCTGAGCCATCTACCTCACTTCCTTTTTCCTGTTCTGTCTACTCCACCTATCTAAATCTTGCCCTATCAAAAAGCCAAGGCAGTTTGTTTATTAGCCAATGAGAATCCTCCATCAAGAGGATGCTGCAGATATCCTCCACCATAATGCAGGAATAAACCAAGAAAGAGAGGGACATAGGATCAGGATTTGAAAATTGAATTCAAGGCGATAAGAAGCAAGGGAGCTACGAGGATGATGTGGCAGTTCCAAAATTTCCCTTTTAGAAATTGCTTTATTTATTTATTCGTTTGTTTGTTTATTTGTATCCATGCATATGACACAGCCCATGTGTCATTAGAGGACAACTTGCAGGAACTGGTTGTCTCCTTCCACCATGTAAGTCCCAAGATTGAGTTCAGGTGGCTACGTTTGGTGGCAAGCGCCTTTACTTCCTGAGCCAGATCGCTGGCCCCGTGCTCTGAGAGTTCTGTGCAGATGGCAAAGGCAACAAAATGACCCCAGGATTGAGATGGTTGTGAGAGATGAGTCATGTTTCGTTGCTGCTGTTGAGCTTTAGGAGGATTCGAGAATCAGTTAGATTCACAGAAAACTAAGCAAGTAGCAAAACGGTCCAGTTACTAGCTTCACGAGAAGTCACACAAGCAGAAGAACTGAGCAGTAATTAGCAGGGACTAATATTTACATATTTGCAGCGATCTAAATACAGAATTATGTGTGTGTTCTTGTGTACCTGCAATGGTGTTCACAAGTCCACATGTATGTACATGTGCACAACTGCATGTGTTTTTGTGTGTGTGGGGGGGGGGGAGGTTTCTCACTGACTGACCAAAGAGCGCGGGGATTCTCCTGCCTCTGCCTCTCCAGCACAGGACCCATGGGTAGGGCTGCCACAGCGGGCTTTCTTCTTTTACAGTGGTGCTGAAGGTCAAACTCAGGTCCTCACGCTTAGGCAGCAAGCACTTTACCAACTGAGCCCATTGCCCCAGTCCCTAAATACCTATTTTTTTAATTTAACTTTAACAAAACTTAACTAGAAGCCAACATTACCCAAACATTTGCTCTGAGCCGATGCAGCGGCTCCTATAGTTTAACCCATTCGGTTATTTCATTCACCCATGTGCATTTTTATCAACACCCCGTTAAGCTGGACAGCGTGCATGCATTTCCCGAGGCCACAAAGCTGGACAGCAAAATTAAGCAGCCTGCAGTCATTCAATTATGCAATCTCACGCCGTCCTATGGGGTGGGAGGAAAATGGGGTGGGTGCTAGCAGATAGTGCCCAGAAAGCTAAATCTTCACCTACTCTAATAATAAATCAACAGACGCCTATCTGGAGCAGATAATGCAAGGAATTCTAGCCCATGGGCACTACTCCATTTAGAAAACAGAAATAGGGTATCATTAGAAACAGATAAAACAGCTGAAAGTGTCTGTCTCTGGAGAAGGAGACTAGAGAGGGAAAGGGGATGCGTGCTATTACTGGAACTGCTTGAATTTTTTTTTTTTTTTGAGACAGAGTTTCTCTGTGTAGCCCTGGCTGTCCCGGAACTCACTCTGTAGACCAGGCTGGCCCCAAATTCACAGAGAACCTCCTTCTTCTGTCTCCCAAGTGCTGGATTAAAGATGTGTGCCACCAGTGCCCAGATCAGGGGTCCAATATCTCCTCTCTCCATGTAGATCCTTAGGATTGAACTCAGGCCAGCAGGTTTGACAGCAAGCACCTTCACCCCCTGAGCCACCTTGCTGGCCCTGATGTGATTTTCACACAAGGCTTTATCAGGGACCAGCCTTGACAAAAATACCACTTGCCGGGGTAGGGGTGTGGGAATTTAGAAAAATTAGTAAAGAATACGAAGACGCATTTAAAAATAATAAAACAGAAACCATAGACTAGTACTGGGAGGGAGTGCCAATGAATACTGAAATTTCCCACATTTAATTTTCCATACGCTTTTATACCCCAATACAAAAGGGGAAGAAGGCAGCAAAAGGCTTCTTTAACATGATACAGAAGACAACTCCAACAGTTAATTGCTTCAACACTTTGACACATCAAGTCATTAGCATTCTGTTGTTCAGGCAGTGAAGTCACCCTAGACCAAGTATTCTAAAAGCAGCCTTTCCGCAGATCACCTCCTATTACAAAAGAAGGAGTAGAAGTACATTTGCATATCCTGACCATCTGTCAGGATGGAATGGATCTACTTGTGTGAGCCATCTTAATGTCAAAAGAACTAAGCCATCACATCCCGAGTCAGGACGCGTAGGTACACTTATTGTCAACCACTTTGAGCAACCTCCAAACTCCCTATCAGACAAGGTGGAAATAGGCTCACATTTTTGAGCCTCCACACACTTGATCAGCTTTTTAACAGGGAAATTTTCCTCAGAAAGAAAAAGGTACTAAGTCCCCTCCCCATCCAGTCCAGCTGCCTCGTGGAAAACACTGTTGGCTTGGTGGTGCTTTTGCTTCCTCATACACCTGAACCGAGGCCAGGATGCTGGGATCCTAGCAGTCATTGGTGACCAAGCCAGATGTTCACATTACGCTTTTACTGGGGCAGCATACAGACCACTTACAATGGATTCATCCACTAAAAAGGCTCCCAAGGCAAAGACCCAGAAGTACACCCCAGGTCACGTTTCCAACCTTCACTAGACTCTTAGTCATTATAAAACAAAACTTGACATGTTTGGTTGACCCCAAATAAGCCAGCACTTTGAACTATATAAATTCAGTCTCTTCTGTTTCCAGGATTTTGGATTTCACTCCCTTGGCATCTTCTGAATCTTCTCCCCTTTATTCCCAGCTTAAAGGGTCACCCTGGGGGTAGAGATGGCTCAGCAGTTAAAGGCACCTGCTTCTCTTGAAGAGGACCTGGGTTTAGTTCTCAGCACTCACATCAGCTGCTTTGAGCTGATGCTCTATTCTGGACCCCACAGACATTCGCGCACACATAGTACACATAAGCTCACACACATACACATAAATTTAAAAATGGGAATGTTTAAGGGAGGTGACTCCTGCTGATATTGGACATTTCTACAATCTCAGCTACTTTGTCATGAATGCGATGGCAAGCGATTCCCAGCAATAGCAATTCTTACTACCCTGTAGTGGGTGCCTTTGTCCTTAGAAAGCCCTTGAGTTAGAACTAGCACAGTAAGTGGGCACAAGATGAAGAGATACCACTGCCTGACAACAAATCGAATAAGAACCAGAGCAGAGTTGATGATCTCAGACATTTTCTGACTGTACTTTTGGGTCCTTCCCAGAAGCGAACCATTAGCCATTATGATAAATGCCAGAATCACTCATCCAGGGAGGAGAGATAAACTCTACCTGGAAGCTGCAATATGGCTCCGTGCCATATAGCTTCACAACAGGGGCCTGGTACCTACTAAGGGTTCTGAAGACGGGGAGGTGAACAACATGAACCAGTTTTTTTGGGGAGGAGGGGCATGGCTCAAGAACAGGTCTACAGTGCCCACCAGAGAGCCACCAAGCAAGCTGGCCAGTCCTTGCATGTAGCTTCAGTGACTACATGTGGTAGCTGTGGGCATCCACATTCCAGGGGAAAAAAACTGCCTAATGTGCACAAGAAAGTTTGGGAATGACAATGTCTTTCCAGAGAGTAGTATGGGGATCTCTTCTGGTGATTCCAAAAATAGAGTTCCAGGCTACCTAGAATGATGATTCGTTTTGCTGAATGTTTGTCAAGGCCCTGCCTCTGCCAAATGAGAAGGAGACAGAGGAAGAGCAGAAAGAGACATCTTAAAGCATCCCAGTTCATGTAATGTGAGCCTGTGTAGAGCCCGTTCACATTACAGCAGACCAAAAGGCAAAGTAAGGGCAGACATCAGATGCTGGGCAGCACCTTCAATGACCCACCTCTGGTGACCTTCTGCCAACGAGTCCCCTCCCCCCCAAGCATGACCTTCTGGTGAACAAGCATTCAGAACATGAACCTGTGGGGGAACATAACATACATAACAACTTGTGAAGGCTCAACTAAGATATGAACAATTCAATCACTCTGAAACAATCCCACAATTTTTCCTACGTGCCAAAGCAGAGGCATACACTATCAGGATTACCAGTGTCCTGCCCCCATCAAAAAGAGGTGACATAAACACTTTGCCTTCCTCTTCCCCATAGACCCTCAGCTTCCCATCCTTTTATCAAGAGGGGCAATATTCTGACCTAGGTGACGGCTCACACAGTGAGACAACCGGCTTCATAGACCAGTGTAAACTGCCTCTTTCTTAGATGATTCAGTGTGCAGTTGGATTTGTAGCAAGACTCAGTCTCAGGCATAAGGAGCAAGAGATACAAGGCCCCCACTACTTGAGATGCCTGTCCTGTCGTTAGGTGCTTCAGAACAAGCATGGCTAGCTTTGTCCCTGTTCCTGATTAGGCAAAAGTGTTGGTTTCAGTGTGTTCCCGACTCACCCAGGAGCCCTCTGAGTGAAATGTCTGGCTTTGGGGCTCATTCCCATGCTTTCCCAAAACTCTCCTGGGAGCTGTCTGAGGACTTCTGTGAAGCAGAAAAGAGAGAGAGCACAAAGTCCGCCAGATGTTAGACTGGGGGAGGGGCCAGTGGTGTTCTCAAAGCCAGGGGTCCAGAAAAGAGCCTTGTAAGGAGAGAGAGTGGGAATGGGGGTACGGGGGGATTTTTAAGAAGTGTTCCTGTGGGTTACAGCTTTTACACCATTTAAAAGCACATCACTGGACCGCGCTCATCAGATTGTCTTCTTCCACAATAGACTCCGTGAATCATAGTTGCAATAGGATTACAGAAAAGAATAACATAATTCCACTGCTTCCTTTGAATGAGCATTTTCATAACTTGGACAGGTTATTTTGTACCTCAAGAGAAGCCTGGAAAATTATCCAACTCACAGGCTCCTAAGCAACCAGAAATCCAACAGACAGAATCCCAAATTCTCATTTACACATGGCTGTCTCCGCTCTTCCTATCCATGCTACTGTACTAAGGTCTACCAGAATCATCTTTGCGTCTCAGAAATCAATGGAAATGTTTCCTCCTTACCTCTCTGGGAACATTCCTAGCTTTAGCCTTGGTTTTTAACCTCTTTGCAGGCTGTAGGCTGTTCCCTGAGAGGACTCAGCTTGGGCTGACTTGGTTGACATTTTGTGTGGATATCTCCCCCATGTGACAGCATGGGTTCCTACTTCCGTTCACTGTTCCCTAAGAAAAAGACCTTTTTAACTCCCTAATTCGAAAGTATGTAAATAACACAGATATTTAATGTTTTCCCAGCCACAAAACCAAGAGCTGTTTAGTAACGGTTATGTGGCTTACAGCAAAGGAGGAGGCTCTCATACAGAAAGGAAACAGCCAAGGTCTGGTACCCCACCTCCCTCTCCTTCTCCTTATATTTATTTGTTGATGGAAAGGGGCTAGAACAAAGATAACTGAAATGGAATTCACTAGGGAAATTACTCCAGAAGCTAGGGAAAGGGGCAGCGGAAACTGGTCCCCACCCCACCGTAACCATAGTGACAGAGCAGCAGGAGGGTGGGAGGTATGGAGAAGTGCAGGCAAAGCGCATCATAGGCCGAGGACAAAAAAGAAACAGAGAGAAGTCACCAGGTCAAGGGTTCAGGGGCAGGGGCTGTGAATAGCTGCAGCTAAATTCAGAATTTTAAAGAGAATTTTGAAGTAAATTGCAGTTACTTAGGAAGGCAGGCTGCGCAGCCAACTGTGGGTTCCTGTACATTAGAAAGGCGGTTCCCCAGCTCCTCTAGAGTGCGGATGCAGGAGGATCAGGAGGCAGCTGTAGAAACTGTAGGTAGAGAGGGGACTGAGGCGCCCGCCCTTAGGGCGGTGGGAAGCCGACCAGAACACCCCAGAATTGCTTATCTAGGTGACCACAGCACAGGGCTGCCCCCTGGTGGCGGATGCCTCCAAATACCAGGAGGAGGTTTGCTCTGTTGCCCAAGGAACCAAACCAGAGCCCTGGGAGGTGAGACGGATGGACAGATTAGAGCATAAAAAACACGATGGTTTGTTAAATGTAAATAGTAAGTAAATGATGAGTAACGGGTGAGGCTGTGCTTCTCCCACGACCCAATAAGGTGGCGCACGCTGATTAGATTTCTTCTTGCTCCTTCATCCTCTGTGTAATTAAAAAAGAAAAAAAAAGGAGAGAGGAAAGAAAGGGGGGCAAGGAAGGACAGATTTGAGGCCCAAAAGGTATCCCTCCATTTTCCTCCCTTTCCCCAGTCCGTCTTCCTCTCCCCTTCCCTCCCCTCCCTTCTCACCTTTCTCCCCCACCCGCTCATTTTAAGAATATTTATTTTTTATTTAAGTTATTCCCTATATCAATATGCCTTCAAAATAAAAGGAAATCAGAACAAATTCCTTAAAAAATAAAGAGGAGGCTGAACCCTGCCCCGCACTGTTTCATGTAGGCAAGACATGTGTGGATCTTCGTTCCGCACAGCTCAGCAGCCCCACACGACCTGCTGGCTCCTGCCAGGCTGCTGTCAACAGATCCTCCTGTCGGTCTCCCAGCTTGCCCTCCCTTCCGGGCTCCCTTCCTGGCTCCTGGTCACTAGTCTGCAGTCTGTGGATTCTTGCCATCTGTCGTTCCCGCTAGCTCCGCCTCTTGGCTCTCTAAGCTGCATAAACTCCGATGCTGAAAATGGGTTGTGTCAGATAACCCGGGAGCTGCTGCTGTGACCTGTGTACAATCACAACCACGATTTGGGATCAGTCGCTCTGCGGTATCGCTGTGCGTTGTTTGTAATCCCTAAGAAAAACCCACCTTAAAATTTCATCTCTATCAGCTTTTTGTCGACATATTCATATTTCGTCCAATTATAAGAATGATTCCTAAAGGGACTGGAGAGCTGTCTCTAATGCTCTTCCAGAGGACTGGAGTTTGATTACCAACACCCACATGGCAGTGAACTACTATCCGTAACTCCAGTTCCAGGGGGTCCAGCACCCTCTTCAGGCCTCTGTGGGCACCAGGCATTCACGTGGCATGCATAAAACAAAATAAAAATAGTAAACATTTTAAATGATTGCAAAATGTAACACATATTATTGAAAAATCAAGATGTAAACAGTTTTTGCTCCTGAAAAGGGGGAAAAGTCACCAAGAGATTAGCAGTTGTAGAGTTTGGTATATTTTCCATCGTTCTATCTTCTTCCTGTGTCTTATTTCTTTCTTTCTTATTTATTATTTATTTCTTATTTATTTCACTTGTGTGAATTAACAGCAACAACAAAAAAGCTGAAGATATGGCTCAGGGAACTGAGGATTTACCTGGCATCTTAGTTACTTTCCTACTGCTATGCATACCATGACCAAGGCAACTTAGAGAAGGAATCAATTATTGGGAGCTTCCCGGTACAGAGAGCGAGTCCATGACTATCATGGTAGGGAGCATGGTAGCAGGCAGGCAGGCAGGCAGGCTGGCATGGTACTAGGCAAGTAGCTGAGACCTTACATCTGATTTACAAGCACCAGGTAGAGGGAGCACACTGGGAACAGCATGGGCTTTTGAAACCTCAAAGCCCATCCCCAATGACACCCCTCCTCTAGCAAGGCTACACCTCCTAGTGCTTCCCAAATAGTTTCACCTATTGAGAACTAAGCCCATGAACACATGAGCCTATGGGGGCCATTTTCATTCAGAACACCACACCTTGCATACATAGGTCCTGGTTTGATTTCCCAGGATTTAAAAAAAAAAAAAATGTAGTTCAGAACAATTCTCTTTCTTTCCTTATACAGCATTTGAAAATCATTATTTTATAGTTGCCAAATATTGCTCTGCTATTAGAAAACGTACTATATCTAGGTCTTGATAATAAATGTAAAACTTTGTCATGAGCCTTCTATTCCCCACTATTTGGTCTCCTCAAGTGAGATTTCCGGAAACAGTTCCTGGCCCCCAGCACGTGTTTTCTAGTTCCACTAAATACTGTCATTTGTGCCTTTTCAAAGGCCTGAAGGGCTCAGGGCAGAATCCTCAGAGCAAATGAATCCATGCTCGCTTTTTTCTGTGCTCTAAGCTCTTCAGAATGAGAAGCAGGAGAGTAAAATATTTATATGCTTCCCCAAAACATAACAGGAAAAGTCGAGTGCTCAAAACAGTAACCATTAACATTGAACACAAATGGTGGGGCTGGGGCCCAGCAAGCCTCCTGGAGGAGCCAGATCAGGAGTTACAGCTGATCACATCTCCTGGCAATATGAATCCTCCTCTTCAACACAGTGGACGGACCAAAGAGCTCCCCAAATCCACTGTACAACCCCTCCCCTTAGCACCGGCGTCCAGAGTCTGCTGGGAGGAAAAACTTACACTTCTTGGTTCAGAGATTAGGGGGAGCTGAGGATGTGAACTGACAAAGGACGGATTGGCAGGGGACTGTTTTATTCCCATTGTGGCGTGCTCAGAGGCCTTCCTTGCAGGTCTTAGCCAGGTGGTGGTAGTACGCCTTTAATCCCAGCACTAGGGAGGCAGAGTCAGCAGATCTCTGAGTTCAAGGAAAACTCAGGGATTATTTACTCAGTGTGGGAAAAGAAAGAAGAAGAGAAAAAGGCAACACAAGCAGCTTCTTAAAGAAACAGCGGGACACACTAAAGCATATCACAGTGCCTGAATGTGTAGGCGTCAGGGGGGTCTCTCTCCATCCCCAAGGTCATAACTGCCCAGGAGAGGGGACTGATGGCAACTTTGTTTTTCCAAAGTTGCTTTTAGAGAAAAGAAAAAAGGAGACAGAAAGAGGGAGGGAAGGAGGGAGGGAGGGAGGGAGGGAGGGAGGGGAGGGAGGGAGGGAGGGAGGGAGGGAGGGAATGAAGCCCCAAGAAGGCTGTGTACCACTGATTCTCAGGCATCTTCAGCTTGTCTTATACCTATGCTGGGCTTCCAGGCGGGTACCCACACTGCCCATACCTTGTGAGCTTTGGGAAGTTGTTACTCTGGAGATGAGGACTCTGAGGTCAGCTGAGAACTTAGGTGAACACTGAGTCTTGAGAGCCCAGGAGACAAAGGCCAAAACGGCCACAGCCTGCCAGTGCTTTACCAGCTGGGGATACCTGGGAGAAGAGTTAATCCCACTGGGAGAGAGTAAAACCACTACCACAATTTCTGAGCCAAATGTGAAGCAAGTGTTATTAAATACTGGCCAGGACAATGGACGCTAGCCTGGTCTGTACCCAGGATTCTCAGAGTATGGTCCCATATTTCATTAGTCAGAGATGCTTATAAAAGCAAAATCCACAAGGCTACATACTTTCTGCCTGCATCTAATCAGGGCCTACCATACATCCTGACATGTTTCCTGCCTATGAACCTCCTGCCTATGTGTGATCAGCCACATCCTATACAGTTGGGGCAACCAAGCTTGTTTACTGAAGCTGTGAATGGCTTTTGCTGTCTTTCTTGAACAACAGCCTCCAGCATTCCAGGAAGTTGTCTGTCCTTGGGCAAGCAGGGTTACAGGTTAGAGGCATTTTCAGTTTATAGATCTCTTAAAAACAATAGTTTAAACTCAAAACACAACTTTAGCCATCACAGAAGTGACCTAAGAAGGCTAAAAAAAACACAAGCAGGTGTGTGATGGTCTGTAATCCTAGCTCTTTGGAGGCCAGCTTGCTCTACAAGAGTTCAAGGTCACTAGGGCTGCATAACAAAGACCCTGTCTCAAAAAAATGAAATAGTAATAGTAATTAATAATTAGTACATCTCAATACAGCTTCATATGTATGAAAGGTTATCACAAAAGCTACTTTATATCTGGAAGCTACAGAAGAAGCTGAAATCGTCTTTAAAAAAAGGCCAGAAAGCAAAAAAACAGAAGATAATATCTATAACAACATGGGTAGCGATTTGAAACTAGACTAGGTCAATAAAATAAGCAAAAATACACAGAAGGTCCAGCAAGTTGATTCAGATGAGAACAGTGCTCAATACCACGCCTGACAACCTGAATTCTACCCAGGATCCTCTGTGATGGGAAGAGAGCACCTCCAACAGTCTGTCTTCTGGCCTTCACACAAGTGTCATGGCAAGGGTCTCTCTCTCTCTCTGTCTCTCTCTCTGTCTCTGTCTCTCTCTCTCTGTCTCTCTCTGTCTCTCTCTGTCTCTCTGTCTGTCTCTCTGTCTGTCTCTCTCTCTCTCTCTCTCTCTCTCTCTGTCTCTCTCTCTCTCTCTCTCTCCCCCTCTCTCTCCCTCTCTCTCTCTCTCTCTCTCTCTCTCTCTCTCTCTCCTCTCTCTCTCTCTCTCTCTCTCTCTCTCTCTCTCTCTCTCTCTCTCTCTCTCACACACACACACACACACCATTAAAATGATCCGCTCTTTTATGTAAATTTAAAGGGGGAAGCCATCTCCCGGGGACTGTAAGTTCATTACACCGACAGAAGAGGGCGACCTCGAGCTGGGAACCATGTGCTGTCCTCCGTCCGCGAAAGTGTCTGGGGAAATGAAACAGTCTGAGTCTATATAAAGCTGTGCCAAGAGAGAAGGAGCGAGTGAAAGGGACTCAGTTGCTGAAATGTTCCCCAGACACTAGTGGATTCTCTGAAGAGTTCCACGGAGCATTTAGACCTGTCCTTTAAAGCAGAGACGCACCATGTGCAAGTACCGGAAGGCTCAGTACTGCCGAGATGGCAGATCCCCCAAACTATCAACTTGACTCACCTCTTTTCAAAAATCAGTAAGACTTACTACAGTAATTAGCAATCTATAGCTGAAATTTACATAGAAATACAAGAATCTAGAGCAGTGGTTCTCAGTCTTCCTAATGTTGTGACCCTTTAATACACTTCCTCGGGTTGTGGTGACCCCAACCATAAAATTATTTCGTTGTTATTTCATAACTGTAATTTTTCTACTGTTATGAATCATGATGCAAATATCTGACATGTGTGCCCCAAAGGGGTCATGACCTGCAGGCTGAGAACCGCTGTAGAAGAACTGAAAGCGTTTGGAAGAAGACTGAAGGATTTCCATCACTTGATTTCCAGAGCCAGGATGAACAGCAGCCAGGACAGAACAGCATTGCACACGGACTGGTTGCTGGAACAGGGGACAACTGACACACTCAGATGTCAGCTATTTTGTAGAGCTAAAGGTAGTTGTATAGTCTTTTCAACCAAAAGATTTCCAAATCAAACCAAAGCTTCCAGATATCAAACAAGTAGTCATATCACAAGAACAAGCACAACCCTCGCTTTATAGCATACGCCAAAAAGTACTTAAATCATAAACCTAAGATAACATTTAAAGACATAAAACAATAGAAAAGCCCTACAGCTGTGTGTCGTCCCACAGCTGGCAAAGACTTTTTTGTTTAGGACCAAAAGACTCAATTATTTTTAAAAAGAAATTAGCCAGGTATGGTGGCTTGTATCTTTAGTCCCGGCACTCAGGAGTCAGGGGCAGGCAGAGCTCTGTGAGTTTCAGGCTAGCCTGGTCTATAGTGAGTTCCAGGACACCAGGGCTGTGCAGAAAGACCCTGTCTCAAAAAAAGGAAGAAAGAAAGGAAGGGGGGGGGGGAGAGAGAGAGAGAGAGAGAGAGGGAGGGAGAGAGAGAGAGAGAGAGAGAGAGAGAGAGAGAGAGAGAGAGAGAGAGAGAGAGAGAGAGAGAGAGAGAGAGGTCAGGAAGGACTGGAAATGATAAGACTGTAGTACTCATTTATGAAACTTCAAATTTTAAAATATCAAATAGCAAGGTATATAATCCTAGCACTTGAGAATCAGAGACAGGAAAACTGAGGCAAATTTGAGGCCAGCAAACTTCCAACAATGAGATCTTTTCTCAAAAAAATTTGATAAATTAGATTTTGCAATTTTGCAATTATAAACTGTTCTTTCAAACATACCAGTTAGAAGGGAATAGTTAGGACAAATGATGAAAAATATTCACAGCATGTATATAAACTGAGAGACTCCAAAATACATTAAGAACTCTTAACCTCAATAGGTAAGAAGTAGGCTATCCAATGGTAAAATTGGTGATACGCCTCAACACTACATAAAAGATGACAAATGTCCCAATAGAAAAGTGCTTAGCATCATTAGACATTAGTTAGATGTAATATGCAGTCACTGTGGAATTTCTTTGCACACTACAACAACAAAGACTTGAAAACTAGGATCTGAAGCGGCCAGGTCCCTCTTACACAGCTGTAGAGAGTGCAAAGCAGTGCAAACACTTGGGAAAATAGACCATTGCTTCCGAAGTTGAACAGATACCTATGACACAATACAGCAACTACCCCAGTGTGTTACTCAAGAAGAGTCCTTATATCAATGCTTATAGCAGCTTCTTCATAATGGTAAAACAACAGCTAGAGCCCACCCAGTGTTGCCAAAGTGAATAGATTAACTCGCTGGGGTAAACACACATCACGTCAATAAAGCACAACGACAAAACAGCCTCACAAACATTACTCTGCTACAGAAATGTCAGGTACCGACAAGCACATACTGCGTGATCTCCCTTGTAAAAAGTTCCACAAAATGCAAATCTAATCTGTAGCATCCAGAAACTTGATCACTTGGGTGGGGATGAAAACAAAAGAGGCATGATGACTTTTTTAGATGAAGAAATCTGTATCTTTGTTGTAGGGACAGTAACAGCATGGCTTACATTTGTTAAAACTTATTGATTTGTCCGGGGAAAAAAAGATACATTTTTATATGTGTAAATTATAATTAATAGTTGATTTTTTATTTTTTTTTCTTTTTTCTTTTTTTGGTTTTTCGAGACAGGGTTTCTCTGTAGCTTTTTTAAAGCCTGTCCTGAAACTAGCTCTTGTAGACCAGGCTGGCCTCGAACTCACAGAGATCCGCCTGCCTCTGCCTCCCGAGTGCTGGGATTAAAGGCGTGCGCCACCACCGCCCGGCTAATAGTTGATTTTTTAAATTTTTATTTATTTATTTATTGTTTTTTGAGACAAGGTTTTTCTGTGTAGCACAGGCTGTTCTGGAACTCACTCTGTAGACCAGGCTGACCTCAAATTCACAGAGATCCACCTGTCTCTGCCTTCCGAGTGCTGGACTTAAAGGCGTGCGTCACCACCACCCAATTTACTAGCTGGTTTTGAAAGGCATACTCTAAGAAAAACTCCAAGGATAAGGAGGAAAAGATATGAATCTACCACCTGAAAGAGATCACGGAGTCCTTGGCAGATCAGACCTGCTCCTACCAAATATGGTAGAGCTTCAATGTATACAATGCAAATCTAATGTATATAATTCTAATGTACGTCATTACCAAATGCTACATCCACAGTCTCTCTGAAGCTTGCCTCTCATTCTTGTAGACCTACTCAGGGTATGTCAGGCTACCTATGGAAACTGAATATAAGATTTCAAGAAATTCCAATGTTCAGCAAAAGAGCATAGGGGGTGTCTCAGGAGCCAGACTAAGGAATCTCGTACTGTTTCAAAAGGAATGACCCGGGTGGAGAAGCACAGGCTGATGAAGTCAAAGGTGCAAGAAGAATAAACGCCTAAATCCCAGTAGTGCAGGAAAAGGAGCCAAGAAGACCGGCTGAAGGCTGTGTAAGTAACCCCAGCGAAAAGTGATGATGGTTGGGGTCAACGAGATGATTCAGTGGGTATGGACACTGTGGTCAGGCTTGATGGCCTGAGTTCAGTCCCTGCAACCAACATGATGGGAGGAGAGAAGCAGCTCCTTCAAGCTGTCCTCTGAGCTTCACGTGCATGCCATGGTACCTGTACCAGCGCACAGGCGCGTGCATGCACACACACTGACACTTAAAAATAAAAGCAAATGATGAGGGCTTCTATGATTTGGGATAGCAGACACAGGAGAGGCAGCAGAATGACGGCATTTGGGGACACTTATGGGAAGAAAAGCTATAGATTTACAGGCTTCAGCTAATTTTTAAGAAAGTTAACATTTTATTTTCGTTCTTTTGCATAAATAATCTCTAATATGTGCTGTAGAATTGGCAGAAACAAGTATTGGGTTTATGGAGTAGCTTTTCAGTTTGATATTGGGGACTGGAGAGCCACTGCCCTCATCTGGCTTCTGTAGGTACTGCATTCATGTGCATTCCTCCCCCACCCCCACCGCCGCCACAAACACATACACATAATTTAAAAATAAAAATAAAATATAAACTTGGGGAGTTCCAGAACAGCCAAGGTACACAGAGAACCTCTGTCTCTAAAATCCAATGCATATAAAGTTTGATCCTGAGCAATGTAATTCACAGGGTTGCCTGCTCAAGGTTCAGGACATTAGACTGACTTCATCCTCACTCTTTGGACACCAAGATGATGCTTAGTGTGGTGGTTTAATGGAGGATGTTCCAAATAGGCTCAGATACTGTGTATGCAGCTAGCAGCGCTGTTTGGGGAACCTTAGGAGGGGTGGTCTTGCTAAAGGAAGTATGGGGACATAAAGGAATAATGGGAACAGTATTTGAAGTTTGAAAACCCTGAGCCATTCCCAATTCTCTTTCTCTCCTTCCTGCTTTCAGTTTTAAGATGTGAGCTCTCAACTTGCTGCTTCCAGCCACCAAGCCTCCAGGGTGCTTTGATGATGGTGTGAGCTGCCATACCTAGATGCAACCCCTTGAAACTTTATTGCAAAAAAAAAAAAAATGTGTTCATCTTAGTATTAGAAGGGCTCTTTCTTCCTACACTGTGAAAAGATGCCAGCAACCAGCAAACGCAACAGTGTGGCCACAGAAGTGTGTGTGTGTGTGTGTGTTCTTATAGTGTTTGGCTTTTAAATGCTTTAAGCAGATTTTCCCCCCCTTAGAACATGCGGTGATCCTGTGATAAACAGTTTCTGAAGACCTTGCTGGCCTAGCTCAGCTGCTAACCTTTGAAGTTGCTATGGGAACCAGTAATTCATTTTTTAAAATAAATTATTGATGTAGACGAAAGAGAAGTTGGAATGCCTATCTCAGAGAAAAGCAAATGAGGCTTGGGAAGATTTTTAAAAATGAAAATATTAATGGCCTTTTTGTCTTCACTTAAATTATACAACAGAGTTTTCTCAGAAATTCTTTTGTGTGTGGAGTAAGAGAGCGTATCCTCTGTCAACTGGCATTTGTTGGATGGATGGATGGATGGATGGATGGATGGATGGATGGATAAGTAGAGAATGGGAGACAAGGTAATCCTGAGACAGTTTTAGGTAAACTGTTCTGGTCGCACCTTAGGGAAACTTGAAGGTGTCTGTCACCCCAATAACCAGCTAGAAATCCTTGCTTCTCTTCAGTATGTTTTTGTTGTTTGTTTTGTTTTGTTTGTTTTTCAACTCTGGTGGCTTCCCTGTAAGTCATTCATTCTCAGAATTCTTTTTTTCTGGGCTGTGGGGTGAGAGCGTTGGGATCTACAAAAATACCACTATGTAAACTACCTCAGGAGAGCCTGCGGCAATTCATCATTGTAGGCCAGAGGCTTCCTGCCAAATCAGTATAACCACCATATCCAGGTATTCATCGTGCTTTCTCAAGCAGAAAATAAGATGGCATGCATTTTTAATGTCTAGAACCCACACTGTTTTCATTTCTAGGTCTCAGCGTTGGAGCGCGCACAGAGATGCCCTGCCTTCAAGGAAGATGGTTCCCTTTCTAAGAAGGACCCACCCGGCTGCTGGGAATGCTAACAGCGGAGTCCCTTCAGCGGGTGCCATAGTGGGCCGCAGCTGCAGAGGGCTGCTTCTCTGGAAGACCTGCCCCTTCAGGGGCAGTTTACGCCCAGTGGTAGATGGGAGCTGAAAATAAAGTCCTAACCGTTGGCTCTTTCTGCCTGGCGCCTGTGATGGTCTGGGTCTGCCGCCGGAACCAACTGCATCCTCCTCTTTTTCCACACGTGTACGTGTCCAGAGCGCCTCCTGAGAAACATCCTGCGGTTCAGCTCCGTCTCAAGCTGAGTTTGACAGAAGCCACACCTGCCGCGTCTCCCGACCTGTGCCACTTGTCGTTGCCAGGAACGATAGAGAATGTCCAGCTAAATGACAATTTCAGATAACAATATGCAACTGCAGTATAATCGTGGCCAGTTCTTTTTATGGCTCTGATCCATATTCCTCATGAGGTGCTTGGCTTAAGTAAGTGTTTGTTGGATAAATGAAGAGTTTAGGTTTTTAAAATAGAGCTTGTTCTAAGAAAGGATGGGCGCTCACCACATAAGCATCTCTCAAAATTTCCACAGATCAACAGCACCTCAGCATCCCCATTTACCTGAGGGGGCTTGTTATGGATGTAGACGCCTGGTACTTATTGGAGTTACTAAACAAGAGTCCCGGAGACCTGCACTGAGGTAGCGCCCCCTTCCCCTCTCTAAGGTCTGCCATGAGAAGGCTGAAAATCTTCCACATAGAATAGTGCCTTGAAGCAAAGACTAGATTCAACTGAAGTCACCAAAGAAAGTAAGAGACCAGGTCCATCATCTCTCCCCTTTGCTCTCTTCTGGGAGTGTTCCGAGAATGCAGAGCTATGAAATCACACACTGAAGGAGTGGGCTAAGGGGACCAGGAGCGGAGAAAAACCCTGGGAGGAAACGGATTTGAATTAGCGGCAGTTCTTGCACTGTGGGGCCGAACAGTCTAGAATAATAGAATCTACAGGCACATATGAACATAAATCCTCTGGTGGGATTCCTGCTCCACTCTCCAAAATACATACAGATCATTGTGGATCCTGAAATAGTTTGAAAGACCTCTGACTGCACAAGTCAATCAAGCTGTGTGAGCCCTCTGATTTGACACAGACAGAAAAGAGCAAGGGTTTCTATCCAACATAAACCCAGAAGTGAGAAACACCTGATGCTTGTTTCTTAAAACCCTTCAACACGAAGAACCTTAGAACCTTGAAATGAGTGAACAAACTGTTTCAATTTTATGTTATATCAGAAAGAACAAATTTAGGTGAGTCTTTCTAATAAATAAAAATCAACTTTCAAAAACCTGCCATTCCAGTACCTGGAAGACAGAGGCAACTGGATCCCTTTTGGGGGACAAAAATTCCTTGTTCACACAGGGAATTTGAAAGCCACCTAGGGCTACATAATAAGACCTTGTCTCAGAACAAAACAGCAAAAAAGGTGCAAGTAAAGCATCCCATAATCTGTACATGGATGGAGAATTTTAAGCTGGGTGGGAAGAAACTAATTTGCATTAGCTATTAGAAACTCAGAGTTCATTAACAAAAAAGAGAACTGGAAGCAGAATTTTAAAACTTTCCACACCCCAATGAAATGAAGCATGCCCACTAGTTTCCAATATGAAGATAACGATATTCAAAATCTTAGTGGTCTGTTGCTACTTCACACCAGCAAACCAAAAAGTTTTTCAAACCAGGGGGTGGGGTTGGGGGAACTCGTGAATTCTTTATTCTTCTAAACTCTGTGTGTGCATGCTTATGACTTGGTATGAAAAAGGAGGCAGCTGAATTATGTACGCCGTTTAAAGAAATGTCCAAGAGTGTGATAAGGGACCTGGAACGATATCTCAGTGACGAAGACTGTTTGCTGCTCTTCCAGAGGACCTGAGTTTGGGTCCCTGGACCCACGGCAGGCCCATCACAATCTCTTGTAACTTTAGTTCAAGGGATCTGGCTCCCTCTTCTGGCCTCCATGGATACCTACATGTGATACACATACAAGTAAAAGTGAAATAAAATAAGCATTTTTTGGAACAAGAGTTTGATTAAAACTATCAAGTTTGTTAGGTGATTAACTGACTTGACATAGGCCATTGGGTTCCTGGGTTTTGTTTATTTATTTAGTCTTTCACTCAACTCTCTTTTGTTATTTGTGTCGTGGGTCTTTTTCTCATAATTGGACCATGTTTTATCTAGTTAAACTTAAATTTCAGAACCTCCGTATACCTAGCAAAGCCTAAACATATTAATAAAAATAAAATTTCAAACATTTTATTACTGTAATCCACATGCTACAGTAGACAAAGACTTCTGCCTTCAGAAAGCTTGTATGTTAGGGAATCCTCAGATCATACATTAGGTAAATTAGTAAAATATACATTCTGTGTCTTGGTCAGTTTCCTGTTACTATTAAAAAATAGCTAAGACTGGTAATTTGTAAGAGCTGGGTGTGGTGGCGTACATCTTTAGTCCCAGCACTCAGGAGGTAGAGGCAGGCAGGAAGGACTCTGTGAGTCAGAGGCCTGCCTGGTCTACATAGTAAGTTCCAGGACAGCCAGGGTACTATACAAGAAAATCCTGTCTGAAAACAAAACAAGAACCACCCAGGCACTGACTTGCCTCACAGTTCTGAAGGCTGGGACAGCACAGAGCACGGTGCCGGCTTCTGCTCTGAACCTGACGAGGGCCTTCTGGCCTCATCACAGCCTGATGAAGGACATCGCTTCGGAAGCCAAAGTGAATTTGCTAGCTCAGGTCTCCTTTCCTCTTCTTCTAAAGCCACAGATAGCATCAAAGTGACCCACACTTTCATGGCCTCTTCTAATCTTGGTTACCTCCCAGAGGCCCTACCTCTCAATACCTCCACATATAAATTTGAGGAGTAAGCTTCTTTTTTTTTTTTTTTTTTGGTTTTTCGAGACAGGGTTTCTCTGTGGCTTTGGAGCCTGTCCTGGAACTAGCTCTTGTAGACCAGGCTGGTCTCACAGAGATCCGCCTGCCTCTGCCTCCCGAGTGCTGGGATTAAAGGCGTGCGCCACCACCGCCCGGTGAGGAGTAAGCTTCTTGTACACAGACATCTGTACACATTCCTATAATAGTAGCCTGCTAGACTGAGGAGGGGCCATAGGCAACATATATGGACACAGGGGGGAATTTTAGGCAGCCTGGCCCGAAAAAGGCTCAGGGGAAGGAGATGACATATGAGTAAAGATGGGTGTGGCATTTTGAGTGTAACTGCCCCCCAGAAGATCCCAGGGAGTGGCACTATCAGGAGGTGTGGTCTTGCTGAGGCGGGTGTGCTACTGTGGGGATAGACCTTGAGGTCACTTTTGCTTGAGCTTTGCTCAATGTCTCAGTCCAGCTCCTATTGCCTTCTACAGGATGTAGCCAGCACCATGTTTGCCTGCACACCGCCATGTCCCACCCCGATAATGGATTGGACCCCTGAAACTGTAAGCGAGCCACCACAATGAAATGTTTTCCTTACAAGAGTTGCTGTGGTCACGGCGTCTCTTCACAGCAATAGAAACCCTCGCTAAGACAGTGGGAAAGTAGAAAAGAATAAACACACTCATTATTGTTCATGAGTAGCTGAACCACGGAGATGGGTTCTTGACTCTCCAGTGTTTGGTACTTCTGCTCCTCTCTGGGGCTGATATGCTGGTTTGCAGAGGTTGACCCTTCCTAGAGCTCTTGCCTGCTGTCCTCATTCACAGTCTATGTATTTGTACATCATGATCCTGGAGGCAGCTCACATCTCCATCCTCAAGAATGGATGAGTCTGCACTGCCAGAACTGACAGACACACAGGAGCTCATTCAGCAGCTCAAGGGACCAGAAGTGAGGCCACTGCTCTGTAGGGAAGGTGACAGTGACTGGAGAGGAAACAGGATGGGAGCATTCCATGGCTCCCAAAGACACAGCCACAACCACAAACAAGTCTTGCCTCTGGGAGTTAAAGGAGCTTTGTTCTGTAGTGTTCTGAGATGCAGTCTTACTATACAGCCAAGATAGCCACACTTTCAAACCTCTTGCCTCGGCCTCCCAAGTGATAGTCTCAGCCTGAGGCACCACACTGGGCCTGGGGTTAGGCTTTACTTACAAAACAGCAATTCTGAACCAACGAGAATATGAAAGCTTCCTTCTCTCTGCTGCAGCTTTTGCATCCTGAGTACTCTTCCCCAGCCTTGTCTATTGGGTTGTTCCTGCAACACTGCTGCCCAGGAATGCAAAGCTCTTTAGCACCTGCAGAGACATCTGACCTTTGGCCTCCTGTTCATTCTTCTAGGACACACCTTGGAATTTCACCTGTTCTCACAAAACTCACCCGATTCTGACACTTAAATCGGGCTGTGCCTGTAGAGGCCAACTGTACTTCAAAATACAAAAGTGATAAAGAAAATCCATTTTCCTTGATACTCCTTCCTGGTGCAACCTCCCTCCCATCCTGCCCCCAGCAAGAGCCATTGAGCCTGGCAGTTCCAGGATCTGGGAGTGACCTGCCCAGTGAGCCGGGGAGGGAAAGAGAGTGCTGTGAGTTCTATGCGCTGTGACTCCTCTTTCCAACCACAGACAGGTATTTTCCAGTCCTTGGGCTTTTATCCATCAATGCTATCAAATTACTAAGAACTAAACATAAATTTAAAGTTTTCTTTATCCTTGATCCCTTCTGGGAACACTACTTCAGGTTTTGAAGTACAGCTTGTTTCTCCCTTTGGTTGGTATTGTTCTTGTTGGATACAGGCTCTTGTTATGTATTCCAGGCTGGCCTGAAACCTACTAGGTATCCTAGGCTGGCTTCATAATCCTGATCGTCCTGCCTCAGCCTTCTGACTACTACAGTTACAGGCGTGTGCCCTCACACTTGGATCCATTCACTTATTTATCACACAGCCTCTGAATCCCAGTTGCCTGGGTAAAAATTGTGACATCATAACATACCAGGCAACAAGCTATTAACCGTTCCAAACCTCAGCTTACTTACTGTGGGGGCAATGATGATCTATATTTTATAGAGTTGCTCAGAGAAGGAAATGAGTTCATGCGTTTAAATTACATAAACAGTGCCCAGCACGCGATGAGTGTTCAATAAATGTGAAGGGTTACTAACTGTGCATTAATCTTTCAGGGCGTTGGGTTGACACATGGAAAAGTAAGATGGGACCCTAATTTCAAGGCTTGAGCTTCTGAGGGAAGGCAGACAGACAGACTGCCAGGCAGGCAGGCAGGCAGGACAGGCTGGTGCTCGGACAAGGCCACAGAGAGTGTGAAGGTCTCAGGGGAGCCTTTGGTGTAGGCCTCTCAGAGGCTGTTGAATCACGTCTTTAACTTCTCTGGCCTTCCCTGCTGGCTCCCTTCATTTCTCCATCCAGCTGGTGTCTTTGTGTCTGACCCAGCTGTTCTGACCGTGTCCTGAAATGACAGTTGGACCTTGTCATTTGTATTCCTGGTTTATGGCTTGGGTTTCCTGTGACTGCACAGCACCAAGCCTCCTCCCATAGAGGTGGGCTGAGAAGACCATGGCTCTGGTAATACACTGATCCAGGCTATAGTCCTTGTTCTGCTCTCCTTCAAAGTCCTTACAACAGCACCCTACACACACCACCTCTGCTAGTGTGCCCCCCCATCCTTACCTGTTCCAGACCTTTCTGGGATTCCTGAACATGCCAGGCAAATTTACACCCCAGGGCCTTTGTGCTGGTCTTTCTTATTCTCTGCAACACCTTACTACAGATATAGTCAAAGCTTGCTCTTTCCTGTTAAAAATTCTGTTCTCATAGCAACTCCATATTGACTTCACTATTTAACCTGCACCTCTGTAAAGACTGGCCAGTGGTTACAAAGTTAGAGTTGGGAGCAAGAGGTCCTGGTGTGCTATTGCATGGTCACGTGTTTACGGGCAACAATAAGGTACTACCTATTTTTAAAAACTAGGAAGTGAGGTTTCGAATGCCTCCACAATAAATAAATGATAAGTTCTTGAGGATATAGATATGTTTAACCTGATTTAAACATAATGTATTCTATGGAAATAGTTTATGGTACCCTATTAATATGCACAATTTGTATGTCTTTACATATCAATTAAAATAATTTAAGATTTCTCGGGCATGGTGGAATATGCCTGTAATTCAGGCACTTGTGAGACTGAGTCAAGAGGATAATAAGTTCTAGGCCAGCCTGGGCTATATAGCATGGCCCTATCTCACAAACAATTTAACTACTTTAATTAAAATAAATAAAGTTATTTAATGTATACAATTTTAATTTAAATAAACACATGAATACCAGGTACCAGCTAGCCTATAGTTCTAATACACTTCGATACTTAAGTGTCCTCCAAAGGTCCACATATTAAAGGTGTGGTACCAACCTGGGAGTGAGTGGAAAAAAAGTTTAGTTTCTGAGGACATGACCTGGAGAGAGCTATATTAGGAACCTTGCCCTTCCTCTTTCCCTTTGTTTCTCAGCTGCACTGAGGTGAAAAGGCCTCTTCAGCCATGGTCTCCCGCCATGCTGAACTGTGCCAGCACAGGCCCAAAGGGATGGGGCTGAGTGACCCTGGACTGGAAACTATGAAGTCATAAACCAAAGCAAACTCTTCTTCTTTCAGGGGAGGCTGCTCATTCATTCCCAGCTTCCCAGATTTGAAATAACTACACAGAAAATGTATTAAATAAATAACTGCTTGGCCAATGACTCTAGAGTATTTTTGGCTAACTCTTATATCTTAAATTAACCCATCTTCATTATTTTATATTTTACCACAAGGCTCATGGTTTACTGGCAAGGTTCTGGCGCATCTGTCTCCTATGGCGGCTACATGGCGTCCCACTGACTCCTTTTTCTTTATCCCAGCATTTAGCTTAGTTTTCCTGCCTAGCCTCTATTCTGCCCTGCTATAGGCCCAAAGCAGCTTCTTTGTTGACCAGTGGTATATACAGCATACAGAAGGGAATCTCACATCACCTCCCTTTTCCTGTCTAAATAAAAAAGGTTTTAATTTTAACATAATAAAATTACATATAACAAAACAGGTATCAAGCAAAAATTACAGTTACAATATTTATATCCACTTAATCTTTTATTATAACTAAGGAAAACTATAATTATAACTATCTATTCTTTAACTCCATCAAAGATCCCAGAAGGATATACTATTACCTAAGTAAACAGGAAGTGCATTGTAAGCAACCTCCAAAATTCTAGAATTGACAGAGACTTATTGCTGCCTGGATAGTCATCCAAAGTTCTTCTGTAACATTGGAGCATCCATCTTCGGCCTACAGGCCCATAGTATCCAGTAGACTTTTCCATGAAGCAGTAAATTTCAAAGACAGTTCCACCTATATTGGCAGTTTGCCAGTCACTTTCTTCTGTGTCCTACAGAATGTCTAATAGACTCTGTTTTTTCATGAAGCAGGAACCCCAAAGGACCATCTAACCTTTATGAAAGTTTAGCAGTCATTTTTCTGTGGGTCCTGTATGTCCAGTTTATACAGCATAACATCAAGCAGTCCAGGCAGGAGCTGTTTCTTGCCCAAATGGCTAACCAACTCCATAAGGAGCCTCTTCGATAACCATCTTCCTCTTAAAGTAGATTGGTGCTACCAGGAGCAAATGCATCTCACTGTCATGAGAAGTCTAAGTTCTTAAAACATTTTAAATGCCATATTTTGTTAAGTCTTTGAAAGGTTTGAAGATTATCTATCTAACAGAAATATATCTCTAGAAAACCTAACTAACATGACTACAAGCTTGACTATTATAGATGACTATTAACCTGTACTTTTAAATTATACATTACATTTTTAGATGAGATGCATAAACACAATACCTTAATCAAGAGCAGATATGTGTATATATATATATGTAAATATAAACATATATAAAACAAAATTGATCTTAAATTTGTATCAGTAAACCAAGATCCATACCAATGCAAAATATCCATCTCTATAGCATATCCCCCTTTATATGTAAGCAAACATTTATAAACAATCATTTTAGAAAAGAAAAAGAGACTAGAGAATTATAAAAAAACAGTAAATGTTTTTTTAAAAAATAAAACAAAGTCTTTAAAGAGACAGAGTACAGACAGTCATAGATAAATGAGTAAAGAAAAGTAAACCACATTTACAGCTGGGCGGTGGTGGCGCACGCCTTTAATCCCAGCACTCGGGAGGCAGAGGCAGGCGGATCTCTGTGAGTTCGAGGCCAGCCTGGTCTACAAGAGCTAGTTCCAGGACAGGCTCTAAAAAAGCTGCAGAGAAACCCTGTCTCGAAAAACCAAAAAAAAAAAAAAAAAGAAGAAGAAAAAAAAGTAAACCACATAAAAATGGAATATACACAGAGATTCTGGATTATGCATTTTATTGTGCTTTCTTTGAATTCTTTGACTTTGGGAGGAGCTAAGTACAGAGAGATATTTCATTGTATGGGCTGCTAAGCTAAAACAACATAGATTTTAAAGGTATCTTGACTTCAAAATTTAGATCTAAGGATTTGTTGCTTTAAAAAAAGAGGTTCTTCTTTTGTTTCCACAGAGAATGAGAACTTGTGGATTCTTTCCAGACTAATGTGGTTTGATGGACCGAGACCCTCAAAGGTCTCCGTGAACCACCCCCAAAAAGAAAATTCTTTGCCCAACAAAAAGCTGGAGAACTATGCCCAAATTCCCTAAATGATTGTTTATAAAAGTTTGTTTACATTTAAAGGGGGATATGCTATAGAAATTTATATTGGTATGGATCTTGGTTTATTGATAAAAATTTGAGGTCAATTTTGTTGTATGTATATTTCTGCTCTTGATTAAGGTGTTGTGTTTGTGCAGCTCATTTAAAATGTAATTTATAGTTTAAAAATACAGGTTAATGGGTAGTCATCTCTACTTGGGCTTCTAGTCATGTTGGTTGGGTTTTCTAGATGTACAGAGATGTATTTCAGTTGGATGGATGGTCTTTGACACTTTCGGAGGCCAACAGAATATGGCATTTAAAATGTTCTAAGAACTTAGAACTTTTCATGGCAATGAGACTCATCTGCTCCTGGTAGCACAAATCTACTTCAAAAGGATGATAGGCATCAAAGAGGTTCCTTATGGAGTTTTTTTTTTTTTTTTTTTTTTTTTTTTTTGACCATTTGGGCAAGAAATTGCTCTTGCCTTAACTGCTTGACTGGATTTGCAGGATCCATAAAAAATGACTACTGAACAACCTAAAAAAAGGTGAGATGGTCCTTTAGGGTTCCTGACTCATAAAACAGTCTGCCAGATATTCTACAGGACACAGAAGAAAGCAACTGATGGACTTTGCCATTACCAGGCAAAACAGATCTTCAAATTTACTGCTTCATGGAAAGTCTGCCAGATACTATGGGCCTGTAGGCTAAAGACTGGATGCCCCAATGGTACGGAAGAACTTTGGGTGACTGTCCAGGCAGTGAGATGTCTCTGCCAATTTTAGAATTTCGGAAGTTGCTTACAATGCACTTCCTGTTTATTTAAGCATTATTATATTCTTCTGGGGTCTTTGATGGAGTTAAATAGTGGATAGTTATAGTTTTTCTTAGTTATGATAAAAGATAAAGTAGATATAAATATTGTAACTATAATTCTTACTTGATACATGTTTTGTTGTATGTAATCTTGCTATGTTAAAGTTAAAATCTTCTTTTTTATTTAGACAGAAAAGGGGAGGTGGTGTATGCTGTGAGTACGTTTTATTGCCGTTAGTTAATAAAGAAGCTGCTTTCGGCCAGTGGCTTAAAAGTAAGGCTGGAAGAGATATATAGAGAAAGCAGGCAGAGTCAGAGAAGAAGCCATGTAGACCTGCAGGAGACAGACACTGGATAGACCTTTACCAGGTAGCCAGATATACAGATTAATAGAAATGGGTTAATTTAAGATTAATAAGAGCTAGCTAGAAATACGCTCAAGTTATTGGTCAAACAGTATTGCAAATAATATAGTTTCTGGGTGATTATTTCAGGTCTGAGCAACTGGAAACAAATGAGCATCCTCCACCAACATTCCTCCTCAGAAGTGGGCTTATCACAGGTGGCATTTACAGAACTGGGAAGCTAGCTGACATCACTCCTAAGCTCTCATCCCTTGCTTTATGTTCTGCCAACGTGCATTCTATATTCTCTTATTCTACATAATTTACTTATTTGTTGCTTTTTACCTCCCTGATCCACTGTGTTGTAAGCTTCCAAAGAGGAAGGATGGCTGTCTGCTTTGACCACCAAACAGTGCACATCAGTGCTAGGGCATTGTGGATACTCAAATTTATTGAATAAGAGACTATTCATCCAGGGCATGGCGACGCACATTTTTCAATCCCAGTATTCAAAAGGCTAAGTTAGGAGGTCAGTTTTGGCAACATATTAAGGCAACTCCCTCCCTCAAAAGATTGGTATTAGAAACCCTAGCAAAGTTTATCTGAGGCCTCCTACATTACGAAACACAGAACCTTTTGCCTTTTAATTATTAAGCCACTCAAGTGTAGAAAGTCATTTTCATTCCACCCTTCAGTCCACAAAGCAGTGAAGGTCCTTGAACTTGCTTAATGAGTCCACGGGAATGATAGCTAATTAACATGACGTAGTCTAGCTACTTAGTGGTGCAGACCAGCCAGAGGCTCAGACAGGGAGCAGACCTCTCCCAGGGTTCCTGCAGATTTGCCTGCTTATCCAAGCTCACAGGGGCATTTGGGGCTTCCAAGAAAAGCACAGCCAGATACTCCAGCTCCCAGAAGCTCTCCTTGCCTATAAGGGCCTGGGAAACCATTCTCTTAGCCCAGAACCAGGATCCTTCCTGGCTTGCTAGATTCTCCTAATTCTGGTCCTGGAGCCATTTAATTGGAAGTCCTGTGGTTACATCGGGAGTCTAGGGTAATTTGGATTGGAGCTTGCTCTTGGCATCTTCCTTTGCTGCTTTTTCTGGCTAAGGAATATCTCTGACTGCTCAGACTACAGCTCTCAAATGGACTGCACCAGTCACGTTGGGTCCGAATCCAGCTGGGCCACTACTTGGCTGATTAACCTCCGACAGGCTACTCAACCTTGTGACGATACTGAACTTTACTTGAGCTCTGAGAGAATGACAAGTTAGGAAATTCCACCACCCTTTTGTATTCTTGAAACCATTAAAGGCTGCCCTGTCCTCCCGTTTCTTCATAAGACATGTCTCTGTGCCTTAGAACTCCTGTCTGGGTTAGTCCCTTCTTCCTCTGATTCTGTAAAAGCTGGAGCCCCCTTCCCTTTCCTGAGATGGTCTTCAAAAGAAGCATTTTCTGCAGTGGCCTGAATAAAATTTCTTGAGGGCATTTATTTTACCTTTTGGGCTTTTAAAACTTAACTTTCCCATCTATAAAAAAGAGCAACTATTGCTTTTTTTTGTTTGTTAATTTGTTTTTTATTTTTTTTTAAGACAGATTCTCTATGTAACCCTGGCTGTCCTGGAAACACACTTTGTAGACCAAGCTGGTCTCAAACTCACAGAGATCTGTCTGCCTCTGCCTCCTGAGTCCTGGGATTAAAGGTGTAAGCTACCACCACCTGGCCCAAGTGCTGCTTCTTAAAGCCAGTAATGGAAAGTAAATAATGAACATGAAGTATAATAATTGCTCAGTGAATATTTTTGATGGAATTATTATTCCTGTTTTTAATTCTGCCCATCACCCCCACCACAGCTTGTAGTGAGGAGCTGTGGGCCGCGTTCCCGCCGCCCTGCTCCTGCTCCCATTCTGTAGTGAGGAGCACGGTGGGCTGCGTTCCCGCCTGGCTACCGGCTGCCTGGCTAGCTTATGCCCCGAAATAACAACACACAAACTGTATTCATTTAAACACTGCCTGGCCCATTAGTTTCAGCCTCTTACTCACATCTTGATTAACCCATATCTAATAATCTGTGTAGCACCACGAAGTGGTGCCTTACCGGGAAGATTCTAGTGTACGTCCATCTTGGGCTGGAGCTTCATCATGTCTGACCCAGAGAGCAGAGGCATGGCGATTTATTAACTTCCCTTCCCAGCATTCTGTTCTGTCTACTCCGCCCACATAAGGACTGGCCAATCAAATGAGCCAGGCAGTTTCTTTATTAACCAATGAAATCAACTCAAACAGAAGACCCTCCCACATCACCAGCTCTGGTCTTTGCTGTCTTCTATACTCGCCATGTCAGAGGGAAGTTAAAACTTTCTGTTGACACATTTTTCCTTTATTGACAGAATTGTTCTAGACGTTTTTGCAGGAGCTTAGTCACATGTAGCCGATTTAGCCAGCATGAACACCAAACATAACCTAATTGTGTTTTCTAATGCAGGTCAAACCCAGAGCTTCCTGGTTCCCTGTCCATCTTGAAATAGGGAGACTGGAACTACTTCCCCAATCTTTCCACACAGTTTTCTTTTAATGCAAGACCTGGCCCTGTGTCTCCTTTTGAATGACTCTGTGTGGTTCCTGTAGATCTGGTTGCTGTTCATCCATTCTCAGCACAGGGGAGGGCCACCTTGCTTTGAGGGAGTGTTAGAGCAAAGGGAACCCTTGTTGGGTTTTTGTGGGAGACCATTCCTCAGGACTGGGATCTCCTGATGTACAGCCAGCTCTGCAAAAACCTCTACTGTCAACACTTTAGTTGTTGGAGCAAATACCTTCTGGTGTGGTTTGTCTACCTTTCCCATTAGACTAAGATTCTTAATCTGCAATCCATGGACCACACACAGGGATAATAAAAAAGTATAACCAGAAAACACTAAGAGTCATTTTTCCAAAAGCCCCGGAGCATCTTGAGAAGTAAGTCTGTGGCTTAGCCCCCGCGGTGACCTCTGTGCTGACAGCATACGTGGTCACTCAGTAATGCAGGGTCATTCATCAGGAAACCAGCGCTGGAGGACGGCACTCAGGAAGCGTTGCTGAGTGCTGAGACATTGTTTGTGAGAAAAAAAGTAAGAACCGGGTTAAGAGACAAGCTGGGAAAAGTGGCTCGTGACTGTGATCCTGACACTTGGGAGATTGGGGTAAAAAAAAAAGTGCCTTGCATCAAGGCCAGCCTGGTACACAGAATAGGACTTTGTCTAATAAACAAACAAACAAACAAAAGAAAAACAGAACACCATGATAGGCAAAGAGAGAGATAGAGAAATATTAGATATTTAAAATGCCCCAGTATTTGCCCAGGCATGACAATGGGGCTATTTGGCTGCCAAAAGGAAAAAGAAAAAAAAAAGCTATAATTCTCAGAAAATGTACAGTCTCTGAATAATTATTGGAAGAAAAATTATTGCAAGATTCTTGTACAGATGTCCTGTCCAGGCCAATAGACTTTAAATTTGTTAAATATTCATCTATTTCCTTTTGCTTTTATCTTTTCAGAATAGTGAGAGTTCCATAGCATTTCTGAAATAAAAATAGTTTTAAATTCACTCTGTACATTTGCGTCAATGAGCTTTGGTCTCGCAGTTGTCCCGGGCATGGAGATCAAATGCTTGGCCACGTCACTGGCGTCCTCTTCTGCTTATCTGTTCAGTGACTCTGTCTGTCTTGATAGGAGGAAACACTGTGGCTACTTTCCTTAGTTTTCATGGATCTGTGTGCACACGTGTGTGTGTGTGTGTGTGTGTGTGTGTGCAAGCATGCATGTGTGTGTGCAAGCATGTGTGTGAGAGAGAGATGGACATGCTGGAATCCAGCAAACTGACTGCCTTGGGCTGTTTTCCACTGAAGGCAGCCAGGATCTGCACTTCCCCCGCAAAAAAGAACTTTAGGACAAGTAGAAACAAAGCAAAGTCAGCAAGTTCACTGGCAAAACAGACAAGCACAGTTGAAGAAGAGTCAAGTGCAAGCGTTAGCATCACTAATGCCTCGGTGGTTCTGCGTGTGCGATGCACACTAGAGCCTCAGCGGTTCTGCGTGTGCTGTGTATATTAGTGTCTCAGCCGTTCTGCGTGTGTGATGCACACCAGTGCCTCAGCGGTTCTGTATGTGCGGTGCACACTAGTGCCTCAGCGGTTCTGCGTGCGTGATTCAGGGCTTTGAGGGTACTTTTTCTGCAACTGAGTTTAAATACCAGGGCAAGTATGTGCTGGTATACTTACTTTTCTTATCTAAAGAATTCAAGAGGAAAGGCATTAGGAACACTGTCAGCGGTGGAGAAGGAGGTGATAGAAGTGATAAAAAATATCTATCAAGGGACCCTTTCTTACACGCCGGTCACAAGGAGATTGGATTTAAGATATACATGGTTCATTGGGCATTTTGACATCTTATTTGTGAGACATTTCTCACTTCTTTTACAGGTGATCTGATCAGTAATACCTATATTCCAGGATATCGGCCAAAGAGCAACAGAGTCAGAGTTAGATGTAAGAGTAAGGGCCCCGAGGGCTGCAGAGATGGTTCGGTGGTTAGGAGTCAGCTTCCTCTGTGCAGCAGAGTTAGGTGTAAGAGTAAAGGGGCCCCGAGGGCTGCAGAGATGGTTCGGTGGTTAGGAGTCAGCTTCCTCTGTGCAGCAGCCCGCCTCTGCCACCAAAGCACGTAAGTTACGGGTCACCCGTAGCCAGGTGCCATCCCACTGTCAGCTATGCGGCATGTACACCCCTTAAAAATGCCTGCCAGGCAAGCTCATTCTCTTGCCTCTTGCTCTCCTCTTGCCTCTCTTCTTCCTCTTGTCTCTTCCCTGTTCTGTCTGTCTGTCTGTCTGTCTGTCTGTCTGTCTGTGTCTCTCTCATGTCCCCATTCTGACATGGCCTTCACTCTTTCACCTCTTCCTCTCCCCTGTTTCAGGTAGTGTGTTTGCTTAGTGGCATGGCTGGGTAGGATCCACGTTGCCTTTATTTTATCCTTTCATTAAGAACTCTGACTGTTCCTCCAGAGGACCCAGGTTCAATTCTCAGCATCCACATGGTTGTTAACAATTGTCTGTAACTCCAGTTCCAGGGGATCTGACATCCTCACACAGACATACATGCACTCAAAACATCAATGCACATTATATGTGTGTGTGTGTGTGTGTGTGTGTGTGTATGTGTGTGTGTGTGTGTGTTAGAAATTTTTCCTAACACAAGCTCTCTGCTGACATAAAAATCCCAATCAAGCCAAATCACAACAAGCCAAATTATAAAATATCCAGGTTTAATGGGATTCCTGGGTTCTCGGGTGGGAACTGGGAGGCTGCTAACGCGACCACCACAGGGAAGGAAAAGAGACCATGAGGAAACTTTCCAGGGAAACAGTTTAAACAGATTGAGGGCGTGGGGGCATAGGGATGGGGCTTCCAAAGATGGAGTCCAGAGACCGGGGCTTCCAATATATATTGAGAGAGAGAGAGAGAGAGAGAGAGAGAGAGAGAGAGAGTGTGTAAAGGGCCCTTTCCATCCTCATAGCCCCTCTATTTACTGACTAGCTTTCCTCCTGCAGGGGCAGCTCACAATTGCCAGAGCAAATAGTCCAGCGGCCACGCTTTTGCTGCCCTTGAGAGGAATTTTAATTTTGGTATTCTGATATTAGGTATCTGGCTCACTGACCCTAGAATGATTGCCCCTCTGGTGCTAGCCGATCCCCAAAGGCAGGAACATTCTCAGGTAGTGTACCTGTCTCATACAGACTAGCCAATCCAGAGGCTCCCTGTTGCCGGTATTCAGAAACCCTAAGTTTTCTTAGGTTAGTGATCAAATAATCAGAGAGAGCCCCTACATCCTAGAGCAGCTAGAAGTTCTCAAAGCAGTTAAGCTGAAGCCTTCTTGCCTGCACTACCCCACTGACCACCGCTCACATTTAGTGAATGAAGATGTGCGCAGTAAAGAAACTAAAGCAGCCTAGTCAGAGGCAGGGAACCTCTGGCAGAATCCAGAGTGGACAACGACCGACAGGACTGAGCAGGGCCAAGCGGAAAGGGGAAGGGAAGGGAGAGAGGAAAGAAGAGAACCAGGTGCAGCAGCCAGGAGGCCATAGGGACTTTGAGGCCAGTAACCAAACAAAATGCCTGGATTATGTAGGGAAGACTCTCTGGGCGAAGGGCAGCCCAGCCCCTGGACTGGAGAATTTTAGGGTAGAGGATAGGGTCTGCCAGTCATACCCTGTAAGAGGTAGGGACTGAGGGATGCTGGGAGAACCTGAAGGCCAGATCTGCTTTGATATGTTAAATAGGCACCTCAGCCATTCCCCTCTGCACCTTAGTGACTCCCCACCTCGGGGTTTTTGTTTTTTTTTTTTTTTTTTTTTTTTTTTGGTTTTTCGAGACAGGGTTTCTCTGTGGCTTTGGAGCCTGTCCTGGAACTAGCTCTTGTAGACCAGGCTGGTCTCGAACTCACAGAGACCCGCCTGCCTCTGCCTCCCGAGTGCTGGGATTACCCACCTCGGGTTTTGAAACTTAAAAAAGAAACAGCTCCTTTGGTAGAATGGATTCACACATTCCTAAGAATGCTGGCTTTTGTCTGACAGCCAGAATTTGGGAAAATGGAGTTTCCATTGGACCTGACTTCAAGAGGTCTGCTCCAGTCACAAAGAAGGCTAAATGAAAAAAGGAAAGAAAGAAAGAAAGAAAGAAAGAAAGAAAGAAAGAAAGAAAGAGAAAGAAAGAAAAGAAGAAAAAAGAAAGTGAGAGGGGAGAGATGTCTAGCATCTAGGAGGCCCAAAATACAAAAACAGCAGGTAACCAGAATGTCTGGATTATATAGGGAAAAGCAGCCCAGCCCCAGGGCTGGTGCTTTCAGGGGTGGGGTATGCCAGCCTGGAGGGTCCTATAACAGGTAGGGGCTGGGGGGCACAGGGAGAACCTGATGGCCAGTTTGGCTTTGCTATGCCATTTGTGCCAGGTTTGAAAGCTAACAAAGGCCTGCTTGGAAAGAGTACAAAGGGCTTTGGTTTGACTCTGACGGAAAGGATCCTCCTTCCAAGGGGAGTTCATTACTTCCATGATCACAGCAGAGAGGAGGAAGGGAGGGTGAGGTGGGATGCGGAGCTTGGCTGAAGGTGAAACACTGGTGGCCGACCCCAAAGAACCCAAGGTTCACAAAGGGACAATGGGGTGCCCGTTAGTTCATAAATAGCTCAAGACTAATTGATTTCTTGCTTTAGTGTTTTCTTTTCTCTGAAATCAAGAACCCTAATGCATCTCAACATCTCCAAGTGTAGCCAACTGCCTTTATTGGGAAGAACAATCATTTACCACCTGCAGATTTGTATTAACATAAGCTGTGCAGATAGCTTTTTGTTCTAGGAAGAAGAAAGAAAAAAGGCTCTTTGTAGATTGAGGCAATCAGACATTCTGCTTAAGAAAGACAGAATTAATTGGTCATAGCAAATAAACTTAACATTCTGCTGCAACTGTACCCTTGAAGAGAAATAGTCTTCAAGGAGTTTTTAACGGGCTCACTTACACTATTTTTATTGTTTTCCAAGGCTCTATGAGCTTTTTGGAGGTCAGAGGCTGCTGGGTAATAAAGTCTACCTCAGGTAAGATGTTAAACATCCATATAAACATGCATCATATCATCTTTGTTCTGTGTTTATTATCCCCACTGGCTGCTGATGTAAGGGGCACTAAGCTATTGCACTCCAAGTTTTTCCCATCACGAGTTCATTTCACTAATTATCTCTTAGCAGAGAGTTTTTGCAATTGACCTTCATCAGCTCATGGGTAATGGGAAGACTGTGAAGAAAACTCCGGTTTCAACACACTCCAGGATTCTTCTAGTCTATTTGATGGCTGGTTTGACAAAGGAAGCCTGGAGACAGTGACGAGGGAGCCTGGGATTCATAAAAATGAGGTAAGCAGTGGGTGGGCTTGGAACTGAGAAGCTGTGAGTTCAAGCCCCTCTCTGCCTAAGGCAGGCTAATCAGTTAATGTCTCATTCAACAAAGGTGTGGCTGAAAGTTTACCTAGGAGAGTGGATGAACTCCTGAACAGAAGCTATGTCTCAGAGACTGTCTGATCAGAATTTCAGTACCGTGGAGAGATTATAATGTTACAGGGCCAGAGGCTAATTACCTTATGCTGGGCTAGCCCTAACCCTCAGGAACAGCCATTCTTTGTCCACCTCTACAAGGTCACTAATATTAATAGATAAAAACCTTTGCATATTCACCAATCCCAAAACTGAGAATGCCATGAGACAGTATCTTGGGCTATAGTAAAGCCTCCCTCATCTTGCTATACCTGCCTCTCTGATGTACCCACAAATGGATTTTAAACTTGCATTGACTTATGCCTCTTTAAAAAAATATTTATTTACTTATTATGTATACAATATTCTGTCTGTGTGCATGTCTGCAGGCCAGAAGAGGGCACCAGACCTCATTACAGATGGTTGTGAGCCACCATGTGGTTGCCGGGGAGTTGAACTCAGGATCTTTGGAAGAGCAGGCAATGCTCTTAACCACTGAGCCATCTCTCCAGCCCGACTTATGACTTTTTTGTCATGCAAAACTATTAAAAACTTCGTGAACCTGCTTTCACATTGGAACGTGTGATTTAGAATAACCTAAATCCTGTTCTTGAGCCATGATCATTCCAAAAGGTTCTAGAATAAATTATCTCTTATTTCCTTTAAGATGACAGCTATGGCTTTTGCATTGCCAGACAGTACTAACTGGATGATATACCTGAAGAACTGGACATTCGTGGTCCAAGTCTTAGCAGCATTGTGACTTTAGAAGGTTACAATAACAACATTTGGGGGTTGTCTTAGTTAGGGTTTCTGTTACTGTGAAGAGACACCGTGACCACAACAACTCTTACAAAGAAAACATTTAATTGAGGTGGCTCACTTACAGTTCAGAGATTCAGTCTATTATCATCACAGTGGCACATGGCAGTGTGCAGGCGGATGTGGTACTGGAGAGACAGCTGCTACATGCTGATACACAGATGACAGGAAGTATACTGAATGTCACACTGATCAAAGCTTGAGCAAATGAGACCTCACAGCCTTCTTCCCACAGTGACACACTTCCTCAAACAAGGCCACACCTAATAGCGCCACTCTCTTTGGGATTATGGGGGCCAATTGCATTCAAACTATCCCAGGGGCACAGGTAAAAGAGAGACAGTTCCCTACTGTTAGCCTCAACAGGCTAGGGGAGTTCCCCTAGAGTTTTAGGGATCTCAACTCAAGTCAAGCTAACACTGAAAAGAATCCAGGACTAACCAGTATGGTAAAGCAGAGTTGGGCATCTTATGGAAGATGTTTTTAATATGGCCTTATGCATGAGGATTAAGAGAAAGGGACCCACAGGACAGTAAGGCGGACCCAAGGGAAGCTACACTCATCATTTTAATAGTAGTTGTGTTTAAAAGTTTGTTAGAATTTTGTTAACACTGGGTGGTTCCACAGTAAAACCTGACAGGATTACAGTGGATTAACTCAAAGTTGACCCCACTGGGCTACAGGAAGGTAGGGCATCTTTAGTATGGGCAAAGTTATGTTTTGTTTGAGATTCTCAGGCAATGACTGACTGAAAGGAACAAAGCTCTGCCCATGGTCATGCACATTCAGGACTTGAGCCTAGGCTGTTGCAACCTACTATCTCTACCCACAAAGGATGGTAACTCTGCCAACAACCTTTGCAGCCAATGTTATTTTATGCTGGGATTCTTGCTTCTCAGCCGGCTCCCATACTTTTATGTGCCTTCAGTCTTCTGGTCTTCCCATCCTGCTTTGAAGTGATTGTGTAAAGAGAAGAAAATTGCAGTGAACACAGTGCTCAGGGAGCTCTCCAAACAGTCGGTATGCAGCAGGACAGATGGAGGTCTCAAGCCACCCTTTAGCAATGGACACTCTTGGTCATGGGCATCTCGAACAATCAGCTTTGTGTGTCTTGGAGACTCCAGCTGCATGGAAGAAGGCAGGGTACGGATTGATGTTATGGGGGAGATAGCTCACAGGACAAAGTGCTTGCCATGCAAGCACAAGGACCTGAGTTTAGTGCCTAGTGCCCACTTTAAAGCCAGGGTGGCAGTGCACATGGGTAATCCCAGGGGTTGACTATAGAAAGGGGCTTGCCTGTCAACCAGTCTAGCTGAAAGAGCAAGCTCTAGGTTCACTGAAACCCAGTCACAAAAATTAAGATGGAGATCGGGCACCATCAGCCTCTGGCCTCCACTTGTATAAGCCCATGCAAACACACTGCACAGTGCACACACAGCCACACACACAACCATATACCTACACACAGATACAAATTTTTAAAAAGAAGTTATTGGACTCCATTATGATATTTTTACTATGTTTTATGAACTATGTTATTGGTTTATTGATGATTGATTGTAACACAAATTATAATTGTTCTTAATAATAAAAATCGGGAGTCAGTTATAGGGGTTAATGCTGAAGATCAGAGAAGCAGAGCTGCCAGCCACTAGAGAGTTCTTACCTCCACCAACGCTCAAGCTGAAGGGGCAATCCTGTCTGTACACTGCATCTCCAGACTGCTTCTTCAGACTGCCCTTAGACTCCATCTGAGCTCTTGTCTCTTTCTGCCTCACATTCTTCTCTCCACCCAGCCGAATCCATTCTTGTCTCCACCTTCCTAGTGCTGGGATTAAGGGCACGTGATTCCCAAGTACTGGGATTAAAAGTGTGAGCTACCACTGCCTGGTTTTAATTCTCCTTTCCGTTGTATTGATCTTGTGTAGGCCAGGGTGGCCTTGAACTCACAGAGATCCTTTTGTTTTTCCTTCCGGAGTGCTGGGATTAAAGGCCACCACCGCCCAGCCTAATGTACATTTCTGAGCCTACTCCTTGGCTTTACCAGAAAGCCATGAAGATTAACATTATTAACCATGAGACAGACAGAAATGCACTTTATACACTGTAAACATGATTTTAAAAAAATACTATCATATTTGATAAAGTAAAGCTGAGTTTACTACTTACCACAGGGAAATGGAAACTTACAACCAACCAGCTATCAAAACAGAACTTTAACCCATCAGCTGCCAACAGCTGCTCAGGGAGCCAACCTCCTGTACAATAAATAGCTTGTGAAGTCAGCCTGTCTGAAGGGCCCTGCAGGTTACTAGCACTAATCCCAGAAGAGAGCTCTATCAACACCGCAAGTTGTTCCACCCTTGATAGTGACTGACACTTTCCTGATCCTCTCAGCTTTCGGCACTGATGAAGGAAGTCAAATGTGTTTCCCAGTCAACCACAGAGGATGTCTTACTTCATCGCAGCCCACCACAACGTTGGCATGCCAACACTCTCCGGTCAGGACAGGCCATTTTTCTTTTTCCTGTCATACTCCTGGAGTCTCCGCCAAAGCACAGTGATGACGGCTCACTTTCGTGGGTCAGTAGATGGAAAGAAACAGCTTGGGCATTCCTCCTCTGTCTGCTCTTTCTCACATCTTGTATTTATGTGAAGAACCTTGGTTCACAGGCTATTGAATGGGGCTTTCACCATAGTCATGAAACTGCCAAGTTCTGAGCTAAAGCTGAGTACTTAGTGTCTCCCTGTAGAACTGAGCAAGAGGCAAGCCAGCAAGTTTGACCCTTGCTTCAGGGTTCCCTACTGCCTGGAAACCACAGCAAAACAAGGAAAAGAATAAGCGTCCAGAGACTGGAAAACAGATTTGCTTTATATAACTGTAGTCTTTTTGAGTTTGAATTTAAAGGCTGCTGTGAGCAATGGTTTATTTTGTGATAGATGCTGACATCTACTGGCCAAACCTGATAGTTAATATTTTAACATGTTTTAGGAAAAAAAGAAAAGGTGTCATCCTGACAATGGAAGTAGAGAGTCAAAAGGGCTTGGAGGTGGGTGCAGATTGCATTTGCAAGAGGGTGAGAAGACTTAACCAAGGAAAAGGACCATGGGGTGGGTTCTAGAATGTCATTGGAGTTGATCCCAAATGCCCACCTAGTTAGTCTTAAGATTCTTGTCCTGGGATTTCTTATCTTGTTTTCTAAGAGGTTTTTCTTCAGGGCAGTGTATATTTTAAAAGCACTGGTGCTGGAGAGAACTACCCCCTCCCCCCAAGCCACCTCTAAGGGAAGTGCCCCGCGATCATGTCGTTAGTATTGCCAGCAGCTTCGGGGTGCTTATCTGGTACTTCTGCGCTCAGTGCTTTATAAGAAGACAGACTGGAGTCAGGCTACCTGCACACAGACACCAACTCCGTCATTTATACCTTGTGTGACTTCAAGTAAATGACTTCATTTCTTTCCTTGTCTTTCAAATGGAGATGGCAATCATGTCTCGCACACATATTCTTAAATCACATATGGAAAGTGCTCATAACAGGAGCTGGGGCATTCTAAATGCTAAAAAAGCATTAGTGTCTTTACCTACATATATCTTTACAATGCTTTGAAAGAAATACTGTATCTCTAAAATTAGGAAAGAGTCTGATATCTGAGTGGGAAGTGCTTTCAGCCTCCAGGAACAGAACATGTGACTAACAGTGACTTGTGTTCTTGTTTCCTCTCTCGCATGATGAGCATAGCAAGTGGTCTAGAGGTGAGTTCCTGCTGACACTGGCTCATGCCTCAGAGACATTCGGGCCAGTGTCTCAGAACTTTCTAGGCCTTTCCTTCAAGGTGGTGAGATAACATTTTACCTCCAGTTCCAATCATCATGTTCAGGAGAAGAAACTGGGGTCCTGTGTATATATTTGCTTTTTTTTTTCCTTTTTAATCAGAAAACTACAACAACAACAAAATTCCACTAAAGTCTGCTTCTGTCCGATTGCCAAAAATTGTCACTTGGCTAATCCTGGCTGAGAGGGCTCATGAGAAGTGGGTCTTTAACTTCCCCAGTTTACAAAAGAGGCAGCAGGGAAGAAGGGACCTGGTGATGGCTGTTGTCAGCCATCAGTCTATGTACCGCACCTTAGAAGGAATAAAACATTTTAACGGGATGGTACAGCTACTGATGCTGCCGTTCAAACCAGGCAGCCTGGATTCTGGTATCCTAAATTCTACACCACGCTGAAGCGTGAACTTACAAAGGTAATAAAAGTCGATTAATTAAAGAATAAACTCACAATACAGAAAAAGGCTAAAGTTTCTGTTGTCTCTCTGCTCTTTGGGTCTCCCCTCAACCCAAGCAAGAGCAACTGAGACCTCTCCTCTTCCTTATTAGCAATCACATTCCAGCCAGGAGCTGCTTCCCAAGGCAGGTAAGCCAAAACGTTTGGCAGAATGAATTCCCCCAACACCTTGCTAATGCTGTGTTAGGTATGGGATCATGGAAGCCAACTCCACTGAAACTCTGGTACCTCAGCCTGTAGGTTCAGGCTTTGCAGTGGTTCCACCATGGTGTTGGAGGTTAGGACAGAGGAGTCACTCTGCCCTCTCCGGATGTGGACAAGCAGAGGTTAGACTCCTCTATTGAAAGCCCGACAGGCCTAGACTCACTCCCCTTGCCCTCCCTCCCCGCCATGTCTTTCATTATTTAACGCAAAGTGTCATGCTGCAGAGGCAAAGCAGGAAAACAGGAAGAGAAGATAGGGGGCCCGGGCGCCAGCAGGAAAAGGGAGAAGTGAAACAAACAGCTGACAGATGAAAAAGTGAGAGATGTGAAAGCTGGGCCAGTAACAGCAGATAAAGGGAGAAGACAGAGAGACTGGTCAGAAGGATTTAACTAGCGAAGTCAGGCTTCACAGACTAACTGTGTGAGGCTTGACTGTCAACAGATGGCTTTCAACCAAAATCCATATGCCTTGTGAATGCCAACATTTTCAGTTCTCAAGCGACATGGTGGGTGATGGCTGCATTGATGGAGTATGCCATGATGAGAGCCTGCGGTGCCAAAACGGGAACAAGGCTGTACGCTGAAACTTCAGTAGAAGGAGAACCCTTTAAGAATACCCCATAAAGGGGCTGGAGAGATGGCTCAGAGGTTAGGAGCATTGACTGCTCTTCAAGAGGTCCTTAGTTCAATTCCCAGCGACCACATGGTGGCTCACAGCCATCTGTAATGAGATCTGATGCCCTGCAGGCAAACATTCGGACAGAACGCTATATACATAAATAAATAAAATAAATCTTAAAAAAAAGAATACCCATAAAAGCATACTGTGGGACGCTGTGTGTCAGTAAGGCATCAGCCTTGGTTAGGAGTCTGCTGATAAACAGATGGTATATTAACGTAGCACCCCAAGTGCAAGAGAGGGAACATGGAGTGATGGGCTGTCCATAGCACAGACCCACTACCAATAGGAGTCTGAAGATGGCGCTAAAGTAAGAGAGGGGGTGGGAGGGTGGCTAAGTTGGAAGAGCTTTTGCTTAGCATGCGTGAAGTCCTGGCCTGGGCTCGATCCCCAGCTCCACAGAAACCAGGTGTGATGTTTTATAACTGCAATCTCGGCATTTGGGAAGCAGAGGTAGGGGGATCAGAAGTTCAAGACCGTCTTCTGCTACGTTGCCAGTTCTAGTTTCAGATCAACCTGGGTCACGTGAGACAAACACACCTTTATTTCTAAATGTTGGCACTTGAACAGGACAAGCCTTAGATAAAGCAAACGTCACAGAATTCTGAAATAGCAATCACAGGGGAGGAAGACAATTCTTATTCATAAGGACTTTTTTTTGTGGTAAGATAACACAAAACATAAAATTCAGCATTTTAGCCTTACTAAGTGAATAGTTCTTTGGCATTGTGTACTTTCACCCCACTGTGTCACCGTCACGACCATCCATCCCTTTCTGGAGCTCTTTCATCTTCCTTGACTGAACTTTTGACCCATTAAACACTCTGTCCTTCTGTCTCCTCACTTGTCCACCACCACCTTACTTTCGGTACAATATTTGCAGAGTCATCATGATTTTTTTTTTTTTTTCCTGTTCAGAAGAATAAGCTTGGATGAGCTGGAAAAGCTACAGGCTGTCCTGTGTCTACGGCTGGACCCACTCAATCATGGACGGACCCATTGCTGCTGGGCAGTGGGCTGCACGCCTGTAGCCATGCTGTGCTGATCCTGAATGACCCTCTGGAAGGATGCCAAGAAGGAGGGACACTGCACCAGGGGACATTCTCACCTCTACTCCCACAGGCTGTCTTCTGGCTATTGAGACTTTGATCCGTGTAAAGGAAACTTGGACCAAGGAATACAAACTGTTTTCATTGAAAACTAGTTGGTCAAGCTATTCAGCCGGTCTGCCCAGACATGAATCACTAGCAGTTAAAGCCAGGTTAAAGGTAATATTGCTGAAATATAGCCTTTTAAGGCTAGTGTTTAACAGAAGCAGTCATGATTGGTATTGGGTGGCAGTGACGGTGGGTGGTCCCTACAGCAAGAATTACAGATGAGAAACCGAAGGCCACATGCGTCTTATTAGACCTGTGTGCAGTATTTTTAAAAATGATTAGCTAGTGGATTTTAAAATGAAATTTCTGATTTTGGTTGAAAAAAAATTTGCCACATGGCCTGGAATGTAAAAGAAATAAGGCTTCCCACTCCTTTATTTTCCTATATCCTGGGGTTGCAACTCTTGTCCCTTAGGGTTTTAGGCCATCTTTTAGAATATATTTAACAAGATATTAAAGAAACAATTAATTATTATAACTTGAAAATAATTTTTAAACAAATAAAGAGCATCTTTGAAGATGAACAGATTCTCTGGGTGTTATAAAAAGATAGTAAAGCTTCAAGTAAATTTTAGAAAGTTGATAAAATAATATAACTTATATCTGAGGGGAAAAGGTCAGTTAATATGTATTTGGGGCACTTGTAGCAAGCCAGCCTTTTCAGTCTGCACTCTGAATTTTCCCACAAGCACTGGGTACCACTTTTAGGGACTAACTAAATGGTAGCGTACTTCATGCTTTAGTTAGGAGTCAGATTTAGATTTTTACATATGTTTATCATTATAGCTGAATAAATATTACTACGTTCTTAGATATAGCTATTTGTGATAGCTTATTTTTTGTTTGGGTTCCATTTCATAAGCCACATGTTGGGGTGCCATCTGTCGGGGTTCACACATTGGAGTGACATCTGTCATGGTCCAGCCATGACGAGTTCATTCGTTCCAGGGGCATGTGGATTAAGTATGTTGGGCAGAATAGACAGAGATACAAGAGAAATACAGAGAGATAGGATAGCACTGGAGGCAACTCAGTGGATACTAAATACTGAATTTGCCCACGTTTATTTTCCATACACTCGTATACACAATACAAAAAAAGGGGGGGGGAGGGGAGAAGGCAAAAGACTGCCTTAACACGACCCAAAGGACAACAGTTACTTCAATACTTGAGACATCAAGCCAATATTTCCTGAGTAAAGCATTTGATGTTTTGGGCAGGACATGCAGCAAACACAACCTAGACCAAGTATCTTGTAGGCAGCCACTCCCTATGTCAAACCTCCTATTTTAAAATGAAGGAGCAGAAATAGGCTTGAATTCTCTGACCTTTGGTCAGGGTGGAGCCTCTATAGGCCATCTTAATGTCCAAAACACCAAGTAACCTCACTGTAGGTCAGGGTTTCTAGTTTGTAGCCACACCTGTTGTCAAACTCTCTGACCTTTAGTCAGCGTGGAACAGGACTCACATCTGTGGGCCCCCATAGTTCCACTAGAATATAAGTCTACAAAAAGAGTAGACTTCTCCATTTTATTTCCAGAGCTCCCTGGCACAATAGCAGATACCCAGTGACTATGGGCTGAACAGACGAAGTCCTGGGTGGATGGATGTGTATGCAGTCTACTATTTAACCAGCAATCTGGGGGTATGCTAGTTGCATACGACACTCTTTTCATATTCAGAGAGCTCACTATAATTATAAAACAAGATATAAACTGGGGATAGTGCTCTATGCCTTTAACGCCAGCAATCAAAAGGCAGAGGTCGGTGAATCTCTGTGAGTTTGGGATCAGTTGGCCTGTCTAGTGAGTTCCAGGACAGCCAGAGCTACATAGTGAGATCCTGTCTCAAAAAATAAAATAAAGCCGGGCGGTGGTGGCACACGCCTTTAATCCCAGCACTCGGGAGGCAGAGGCAGGCAGATCTCTGTGAGTTCGAGACCAGCCTGGTCTACAAGAGCTAGTTCCAGGACAGGCTCCAAAGCCGCAGAGAAACCCTGTCTCGAAAAAACCAAAATAAATAAATAAATAAATAAATAAATAAATAAAAATAAAATAAAATAGAAACAAGATATAAAGAAGACAATAATGTAAGAGTTAGTGTATGTGTTTAAATTGACAAATGACTAAAGAAAGCAAAATACTACAAGAGTCTAAAAGAAGGGATATTTTGCCTTAGAGAGCAAGCGCTCAAGAAAACATCATGAGGAAGGTGGACTTGCCATAGACTTAGGAAGAAGGGTAAGGTTTGTGGGGCAGGAGGGAGAAGCACATTCAGAGCAGGACAGAATCTATGATAGGAAATATTAGTGAAATAGTTTGGTGGCAGCCTACAAAACCTCGCAGGGAGACTGTAATTTCATAGCTGGAGCAGAAGTCTAATTAGATGGGTGTATGTATTTGTCTTATTAGAGGCTTTTGAGCAAGGGCCCTGCACTTTGGAAGTTTAGCGTTATACCCAAGGGAAAGAGAAGTCCCTGGGAAGGAGTTTTTGGGGTTGCAGAGGCAAGGAAAAGTCTGGGAGTTTCCACAGCTTAATACTTAGGAGTATCACCTAGAGGAATGGGGAAGTCAGGACAGGTTTGATTGCAAGAACAGAAATTCAGTTAGAATTCCTGTGAGCAAAAGAACTTTATAGCCCATAAAGCCAAACTGTAGAGAGAGTGGATGGCAGGGACACTTGGCAGCAGAAACCGCGTGGCTACCCCACTCCCCATCTGCTGTTGCTGCTTCTCTCCGCAAACACTTCCTTTAGGAAGGAAGCTAGAGCCATGTCTCCCCACCTGTCTCAGACCCTCAGCCTCTTACTCTGACCCCAGCGGTGACAAAAATTGCTTGCTTAGTGCCAAATAGCAGTCCCACTTTTTTTTTTTTTTTTTGGTGCATTAACACTGAGTAAATAGCACACTTCTAACGTCACATAATCACCTCATCTCAGGGCTCCATAAAAGTCATCGGCTCTCACAGCCTGATCCAATGAACTAGTCACTTCTGGCAACAGTCCCAACAAATGCTTTTTCAATGAGCACTTAAAACACTTATGTCCCATTCAGGCACTCCATGTCACTGTAAAAATGTTCCAAGCTGTTACAGAGCTGTTCTTTACAGTCAGATAAAATCTACCACCAGTTGACAGTGGCCCTCCCCTTTGTACGTCTCCACACCTCAGGAGCTTGAAGCCTTCATTCGCTAGTGAGTCTTCTCAGGCTAAACTTCAATTTACTGCCTTTATTTCTCATGTGGTATGGCGTTTCAATCCCCTTGGACTTTTTCAATGGGCCCTTACAACCTCTAAGAAGTATTTATTGTGAACTCCTTTCATTCTGAGCAGTTAACGAGGTGTGAGGAAGGAGAAGGCTGAACCTCAGCCTGGACTCCTGAAGAGCATATGGATACTAGATGGCTCCTCCCACAGAAGGGAGACGCCCGTGTTTCAGTGTCACAGTTAAATGGGAAAGGCTTCATGTGCGGTCTTACAGCTACGGTTTGGATCTGGGATGTTTTCCTAAGGCTTGGTCCCAGGTGATGGTGCTTTGGAGAAACGGCGGCGTGACCTCTAGGAGGCGGGGCCTGGCTGGGAGAGTGGCTCACTGGGGGCGTGGCTTGAATATGTTAGAAACCTGGTCTATGAACACTCAAATTCTCTCTCTCTCTCTCTCTCTCTCTCTCTCTCTCTCTCTCTCTCTCTCTCTCTCTCTCTCTCTCTCTCTCTCTCTCTCTCTCTCTCTCTCTCTCTCTCTCCCCCTCTCCCCTCCTCCTCATCTCCCCCTCTCTTCTCCCTTTCTCCCTTCTCTCTCATCCTTCTCAGGGGCAGGAGATGAACTTCTATACTCTACCATTCCCTCTGTCATAACCGTTCTGCTTCAACACCGTTCCCAAAACAAAGGTGCCCAGCAAGCAAGGACAAAAGTCTCTGAAGCCAGGAGCCAAAATAAAGCTTTCTTCTTCTAAGTTGCTTTTGGGGGGGGTATTTGGTCACAGAAATTGAAACCTGACTCCCTCACATGTGAACAGTGGGCGGTTCAACCCACCCACAGACTGGCTTTCCAAAGGTGCAGTCCTGCTTCTGAGTGAGAATGGAATCTGTGACGGGCCTTGAATAGTGAAGAAGGAAAATTCCTAAGTGACAGAGCGGGACCTCACAGACACTGTCGTGAACCTTCTTTTGGTCTGGCTCCATTCATTGCGTAGATCATCCTGGCTCTCTTTTCTCCAGGTTCTGCAAGAAAAGATTTATTTTTCCTTTTTAGGGGAGGGTGTTTTTTTTAATTAGCATATACTAACTATATATAATAATGCCTGCATCATGACATTTTCATTCATGTATATGACATTTTGATCAAACTTACCACCCCTGTTACCCTCTCTCCCTGTTCTCAAATAGCGATCCTTCTATTTTCATGTCTTTCCCATGTTTGTGACTTCTGCGTTTTTGGAGTTGTTTTGGGGAGCTCGGGTGAGGGTTTTCTCATAGGAGCCCCGGTGCCCAAGAATGTCTCTCCCTCAGCAGCCCTTAACTTGGAGAGACTTAAATTAGATTCCGTATGTTTTTATCTAGAAGGCATCAGCGTTTCATGTTCTAAATAAAGATCTTTGATTAATTTCAAGTTGATTCTATGAAATATATTTATTTAATTTCATTTTTCTCCAGGAAGACATCCAGTTTTCTTAGCACTTTTTGTTGAAGAGGTTGTCTTTTTCCCAGGGTATGTTTTTGTCTCCTTTTGTTAAAAATCAGATGGAGTCGGGGTTGGAGTGATGGCTCAGTTACTAAGAGAACTTGCTCCTCTTGCAGAGGACCTGGTTTGTGTTTTCAGCACCCACATGGTTTCTCACAACCTGCCATTACTCCAGTTCTAGGGGATCCAATGCCCTCTTCTGACCCCTGGAGTCACCAGGCACAAACATGGTGCACGTACATCTATATGCAGGCAAAACACTCAACCACATAAAATAAAAATAAATAGAATTTTTGGAAAAATAAACCTCTGCAGTCGGCTAACTTCTCGGTCCTCTAGTCAACCTCACTGTGTGCCTGTCTGTCTTTATCCCAGTTCCAGGCTGTCTTCAGCACTACGGTTCTGTTGTGTAGCTTGAGGGTACATGTTTTAATACTCCTAGCTGGATATTGTTCAGCTACCTTTTTTTCCATATGAATTCTTGCATTGTTTTTTTTCTAAATCTGTAAAATATAACACTAGAGTTTTGGTAAGTATTACATTAAATTTGTAGGTTAATTCTGGTATCAGAATAAGAGTGGCTTCATAGGATGAATTTGGCAGTGTTCCTTAACTTTTGTGGAATAATTTAAAAAGAACTAGTGTGAGGTGTCCTTTGAAGGTTTGCTAGAACTCAGCAGGGAAGCCATCTGGTCTCAGGCTTTCTCTGAGGGGAGGTTTTTGGTTACAGCTTCTAGCTCATTGCTTGTAATTGTCTATTTAAATTATTTCTATCTTCTGCCTTTAATTTTGCGAGATGATATACATTTAGAAATTCTTCTGTTTTTGTAGATTTTTAGAGTGTATGTTTCCTAGTAGTCCGTGTCAGAGTTTTGGTACAGCAAAGGGAACTATTGGAAGAAGTCACAAATTGTCCATAGAATGGGGGGGGGGGGAGGACCCTTTATCAGCTATATTTTAAACAAGTGGTTAAAAATTCAGAATTTACAAAGAATTGCAGAAATTAAATAAGGAAGTAAAACTCTCAATCAACAAATGAGCAAATGAATGGAATAGGCAGTTTTCAAAAAAAGAAGAAGCGTGTATAGCCAAAAACTACTTTTAAAAAGTATTCAACATCCCTAGCCATCAAAGAAATGCAAATTCAAGCTAATTTGAGAACTGCCTCACCCCCAGTGAGAATGGCTATCACTGAGAAATCTGACAACAATATTGGAGAGAAAAAGGAACCCTTATTCACTGCTGGCTAGGATGCAAATTAAAATAGCCATTATGGAAATCAATTTGGAGGTTTCTCAAAAAAATTAAAAATAGAAATGCCATATGACCTAGCTGTTCCACTCTTGGCATCCATCCAGAGAGCTCCATACCCTACCACGGAAATAACGCACACTCGTGTTTAAAGGCGCTCTATTCCCTGTAGAGGGGAACAAGGAAATGGAAACAACCTAGATATCCATCAACTCTGTCGGATGGATAATGAAAACCTGGCACATAGATAACATAGAATACTATTCAGCACTAAAGAAAAATGAAATCACAAAAGTTTCAGGAAAATGGATGTCTCTGCTTCTAATCCCTCACCCCCAATGCTAGATACCCAAACTTTTGTACAACCCCAGGGAAGCAGGGAACCCGGATTGACCAAGAGTCAGTAGTTCCCAAACCAGAAAGAAGCATGCTACCAACAGAAACTCAGCTTGGAGAAAATTGTTTTCATAGTCTTCCCACCTGAGTTTACGTGTCAAGCCAAGATCTAAAAAAAAGAAATAGCAATTAGAGATTAATCCAAGTAAAGAGGAAAGGAAGGGAGTTCTAAAGAGAAGGATATATTGTTTTGTTTTTCGGGAATTTTAGGGAATTTAAAAATAAAATTCCACCAAAAGACTTCTAGTTTGCATGTTTTGAATGCCCTTAAGGGAACAGCTCTCAAAATCTCCAGGAAGCAGTGGTTCTTAGCTAACTAAGATGAGCTCTATATCCTGTTAATACAAAACAGCCAAAAGAATGTTCTGAAAAGAATAATGATATTTCCAGTACTTGGTTACAGCAAGCATTGTAACAGTTACACCCGTGGTATAACGTAATGATATGATGTAATAACAGTAAATGATATATGTGTTCAAAGAGGAAGGAAAAGGTTTCAAAGGCAAAAGAGGAGAAAGCTCTACCGATCCTTGAGTCGAAGTTTGGTGATTTGGGCAGACTCAGACAAAAGTTGGGGTCAGTTGGTTGCACTCATGTATGGAAGTGCCACCACCCCTGGGCAAGCACTCTGCCTGAGTGGCTTCTTTGACTGGTTACAGTCTTACCACACGCTGCAGATGATCAACTCTGTTACGAAAACTGTCCACGGATAGCAGCTGAGCAAAGCCTGGGTTGTCCGAGAGCTTGAAAGAGTCTTTTGCGCTACCTGTAGAAAGTTCTTAAAATAGTTCTTACCTTAGACAGTACTTCCCACTTAGGACTGTATCCAGATCCGACAAGAAGGATTGCATTTCATTGTCATCAACTGAGCCATCTGAGCTTCCGTAGCATTAGGGACCACTCTGAGTTTTGCTCTTCATATGCCCATGCTAGTAGTGTCTCACTGCCGGGACAAATGCCTGAGAGAAACTATTTTAAAGGAGCAAATACTTCTTTTGGCTTATGATTAGGTAGCTCCATGGGAGACGTGCGCGGGGGTGGGGGTGGAACTGTGAGGCAGAATACCCTGGCAGATCAGTGAGTTAGGGCAATGCTGTCACCTCATGCCAGCCAGGAAGAAGCCAGGACAAAGAGACAAGAAGGGACAAGAAGTAAGATATTTTTTCAAAGGCATATCCCCAATGATACATTTTTTTCCTCATGAGGTCATAGAACTATGAATCTAATTAATGACTGGTCCAGAGCCCTCAGGATATAATTAGCTCCCAGTGATTGGAAGCACCAGCTGGAGACCAGGTCTTCACCACAGGAGACTTCTGCAGGACCCTTCACGTCCAAACCATAGCACAGAGTGGTTGCCCTCTTCCACGGTGGCCTTCTTCAGAGCAAATTGATAATTCAACAACAATGCTTGTAACAAACAATTAGAGCTTATAAATTAGATCAATAGAGACATCTGGCCTCATTTGGAACAATCAGATTCATTCCTGGAAGTTTAATAGTCTGATGGCTGCCAAATTAGTAATTCTCAGGGTGCAGCTGGAACTAAATAATACTCTCTCTCCCTCCCTCTCTCTCTCTCTCTCTCTCTCTCTCTCTTGCTCTCATCACACATAGATGGATAGATGATAGATAGATAGATAGATAGATAGATGATAGATAGATAGATAGATAGATGAGAAAGAGAGATAGATAGAACTAAGAGACTTTCCCCCATTGAATAGAGCAGTAAAGAGAAGGGAAGGAAGAGTCAAGAGAGTTCGGGAGAGCTAGTGTCCAGACCACAGGGACCTGAGAGGAGTCCAAGGTCACCTTACTTGTGATTACATTTCCCAGACACCCAACTGTGTTCCTGCCCCAGGATTCCGAGGTACGTTCTGCACGTCCCTAAATACAACCTTATCTATTGTCTTTCTGACACTAGCTCAAATGACTCTCCCTACTCACAACCAGAGCTGAAAGCCGGTACAGTGAATAGTGGTGATTGTTTGCTTCCCAATGGCGCAGCGGGTAGCGGCGGCGCGCCCAAGCAGATTGCAGGTTGCCCGGCCAGTTAAGAGGATCTGCTCTTTAACAGGCATGCCATGACTCAGCAGTTTTCTTCGCCACAGTCTCTGTAAGGGCCTGGGAAACCTCAGAAAATGACTTCCCTCTCCACATTCCCCAGTCAATTAGGGTGGCCACTAGAACATTCCCAGGCCCACATATGAGCAAGCCTTCTAACACCAGGATTTGCTGGAAGACCTACCAAGCTTCTACCTGCCACAGACTGGGGGGAGGGGGGGCGCACAGGCTATTAAACAAAATTTTATAATTCCCTCTCAATGCTGTTTAGACCTGAGGAGGACGGCAGGGGTACTTCTAGTCAAGGGAATAGAAAAGAATATGAACTGGACCCCATCAAAGCCATCACGTATGTGGTGTTCACTATGTGTCATATGCTGTTTAAAGATAGACATGCATATATCATATATATAGCATGTATATGTGTGCACACAGTAATTTAATCCTCAAAGGCTAAATACATTGTTGTTCTAAATTAACCAGTATCTACAAATATGTATCTAGTATTGGCGGAGCCGAGCTCCAAAGCCATATCAATAATGAATGTTTGTTTATTGATTACACAGTGGATAAAGTACCTAGTGCTTATCATCCCCATGGAGGGTATTTTATTCTAATATCTTTAGGCTTTGAAATGTGTATCAAGTATGACCCAACTCTGTGCACAGAGTCAAGGTCAAGAGGACTAAAAGGAGTATTTCCAGGCAATCTGACTATGCTATTCATGTCAGAAAACAACAAGCAGCCTCCACATTAGTTATGATCTGCAGTGACCTCCACACTTCAGGGAGCAAGGAAAACAAGCAGATCATTTCAAGGTTGTACCAGCTGCCAAATGCAATTGCCCCATCGGGGGAACTCCAGAGGAGGGTTGCTGGGTAACAGGAAACTTGTTGACATGAAATGTCCCCTTTTGATTAAAAAGAAAAAAAAAAATCCCTCCATGAAGATTTTTATTCCCTTATTTTTAAAGTTGACTTTGTAATTTCATCAGAAAATGTCTAAGTAGTTACTTTATCCAACAAAATGTAGCTGCTGACGTTACCTGTAAAGCTGTAGCCACTTGTTCCGTGTGTGTTTTTAACTAGGAAAAAATGTGTGCATGTACAAGTGTGTGCATGTGTGTGTGGTGTGTGTGCCTGTGAGCATGTGCACATGCCACGGTGTGAAGGTGAGAGGACAACTTTCAGGTTTGGCTTTCTTCTACTTGGCTCAAGGTCTCTCTTGTTTCTTTCCTTCGCTGGATCGTACTCTAGGCTGGCTGGTCGCTGAGCTTCATGGCAATGCCCAGACATCTCTGCCTCCCACAGACAGAGCAATGGGATTACAGCCTGTGTGCTGACATACCCAGCTTTGTCATGGGGGCCCTTCTTCATGTGGGGTCATTAGGCCCTTGTGACAAATATTTCATTCCCTGAATCATCTCTCTGGTCATGTTTTGTGCTTTTGAGACAGAGTCTTGCTACATAGCCGAGGCTAGCCAGGAAATCTTGATTCCCCGCCTCAGACTTCTGACTGCTGGGGCTGGAAAGAAATATCCCCACATCTAGCAGTTTAAATTTGTTTCTGCGTTCACCCCTCTCCTTTTTTGTGTTTTTCTGTACACATTTGCATCCCCCTTGCCGATTTTCTGCTTATTCACTTCTGAGAACTTTATAGTATCCAAGTAAGAGCTGGCACTCTGGTTGGTGCGTCTGCACATCACCTCCCGTGATATTAACTGTGTGGCTGTAGTTAATACAGATAGGCTGCTCGCACATAGCCAGCACTCTGCCTCCTTACAGGGGACAGGACTTTGTCTCCCACTTGCCTTGATGTTTCCTGCAATCGTATGACCTGCTTTAGCTATTAAAAGAAGAGGGGTGTGAATGTATTAAGAGCATAAATTCTGATAATAGTGGCAATAATTTCTTACTGGAAAATAACGAGCGGTAATGACGATATAGAGAGATGGAAGCTTGCTTACTGCTGGAGGGAATCTAAAACGGCAAAGACCTTTGGGAAACATTTGGTCATTCCTCGATGAATTAAATGTAGAGCTGGGTATGGCGGTGCACACCTTTAGTCCCACCCAGCGCTTGTGAGGAGAGAGAGGTGGCTAACCATGAGTGCCAGTCACTGTGCCAGGGCACACACACTAAGACTGTCTCAAAAAAAAAAAAAAAAAAAAAAAAAGATGAAATTGTCATGTAACTCAGCAATTCTACTTTTTTTTTTTTTTTTTTTTTTTTTTTTTTTTTTTTTTGCCCTGAATGTCTTGGAACTCACTGTGTAGACCAGGCTGGCCTCAAGCTCACAGAGATCTGCCTGCCTTTGCTTCCCAATTGCTGGGATTAAAGGCATGGACCACCACTGTCTGGCACAGCAATTATGCTCTTGGGTAAACACCTGGAAGAGAAAATAAGCATGTAATAATTTTGTACCCAAATATTCATAGCAACTCAGCTACAATAGCTAACTACAGAAAGACCATTATCTATCAACCAATTAATCAGTAAATAAAAGATGATATACATAAAAGGAGATGTTATTTAGCCATAAACAAGAATGTAGTACATCTAAATGCTGTAACGATAAATAAAAAAAGAAAGTCGAAGTGGGTACTTTTTGGCAGACCCTGCCAAGGTATGTCACTAAACAAACACCCCACAAGCAACAGAGTTAGTGCAGTAGGCTTGTTGGGGGAGGGGAAGGGAAAGAGTGGAAGGCCACGTCGGATTGGGACATGAGAGAGGCAGACAGACAGACAGACAGACAGACAGACAGCGAGGACAGGGAAGAGACAAGAGTAAGAAGAGAGACAAGAGAAGAGCAAGAGGTGAGAGAGCAAGCTGTGCCTGGCGGGCACTTTTTTTTTTTTTTTTTTTTTTTTTTGGTTTTTCGAGACAGGGTTTCTCTGTGGCTTTGGAGCCTGTCCTGGAACTAGCTCTTGTAGACCAGGCTGGTCTCGAACTCACAGAGATCCGCCTGCCTCTGCCTCCCGAGTGCTGGGATTAAAGGCATGCGCCACAACCGCCCGGCCCTGGCGGGCACTTTTAAGGAGTACACATGTCCCGTGGCTGATGGGGAATGGCACTCGGCGACAGGTGATGACGTAACCGCTGTGATGGCAGAGGCAGGCTGCTGCCAAGGCCCAAACTAACATCCTTCCCTTTTGTTTATTATAAAAACGGCGAGGAAATAGGAAGAGGTAGCAGGCGAGGCAGGACGGGGCAGGTGTTCTCTTCACCACTTCCTGTTGTCTGGGGGCATTGGCATCTTTGGGGGGGGACTGAGAAAGCTGGTATTCTGCCCAAGTCCTGGGATAGCTGGCTATTTTACTTGCTGTCCTGACTCTGTCTCCATCTAGCACTTGGAAGGTACAGGCCTAGTTGAAGTGGTCTGTGAGGCTGGACCACTTGGAGTAGCCATTTTTAAGGTGTCTGGGATGTGGATTTTGGGGAACCTGTCAGTATGCTGGCAGAAAATAGTGGTCGAAAAACCAAAAAAAAAAAAAAAAAAAAAAAAAAAGAAAATAGTTAAGAAATTTTAGGGGGAATTTTTTTTCTTAGGTCCTGGTAATTGAGGGAGGGTAGTGGAAGACAAGGGAAAGATGAGGGAGAACCCACCCTTGGGAACAAGAGGTAGATGGGGAAACTAGGCTGTTGACTGACGGTACATCTCTGGAGCCCATTTGACCTGTGCTTGACTCCCTGAAGCTTACAGCAATTTTTCCAAGATCACAAAAAGAAAAAGGTTCTAGACACATTAGCATTCCTACTATTTGTACTGAAATCCATGTTGTAGAAAAGGGAGTACACTCACTCTGTTGAGTCATAGGGTACCCAAAAATGATTCTAGCTAAAAGCATTAACACTCTTTCCATTATCCAAAAGACTGGATGTATATAGATTAGGCAAATGTTTTTAGCACAGTTACGTCTATACTTTGAGAACAACCAAAGGGAAATTAAAATCTTGAGCTTGTTAACTATGATAATAGTAGTCATACTTTAGTAGAGCTGGATTACTAGCCTATCAGAAGTTCACTGATTAATGTTAAGACTATGAAATTTCGGAGTCTTAATACAACAGTAAACTAGAGAAAGAAATCTGAAACATGGAGTTTTATAGACCTTAAATCATTTTCTTTTTATCACTGCTTAAGCTTTTTAATCCTAGTCCTTTATAACTTGCATTTACACAACTTAAAGCACCTTAGACCCTAAAACGTTTCTTAGATCCTCACAGCTTAAGCGTTCATATCTTCACACAAACTTTACACCTTTTTCCTATGTAATCATTTACCAGAAGACATAGGTGGTTGATTATTGAGGGCAGTCATTATAGAGTGAATGCCTTTAACTAAAACAACAGTAAAAAGTTATATTGAAATCTCTTTTCTGGAGTCTGGTAACAAGGTAAACCGTGTCTAGTCCGTGGTAGCTCTAGGAGAGTGAGGCCTGTGGCGTGAATTTTACACAGAGGGCCAAGAAGGCAGCTGAAGCCTTGGCTGCCACTGCTAAACCGACAAAGCTCTCAGCAGCCTGGTCTTCAAACACCCTCAGATCTGAGATGAATACATTTCACCTGAGGAAGCAGAAGTGCAAACCAAACAGCTTCCAAATCTATTAAGAACGACAGACTTACTGGTTACCTAGAAGCTACCTCAGGTTACTCTGTGGTCATTGGGGGCAGATCCAGAACATTCAACAGACTTTTCCACCGAGTAGGAACTTGGGGTTGGGGCACCAGCCTACCTTGTCCAGGCAAAGCAGGGCAATAAATTCCCCAGTGTCCTGCGTGTCCATAGCCTGGGCAGGATCTTGGCAGCAACTGAGGTGAAAAGCAGTATTTCCACCCCGTGGTTCACTTTGCCACATTGAAAGCAAGCTCCAGGTGGAGGGTCTTCTGTATGCATCTATCTTCTTTGGAGGAGATAAAGACACTGCCAGCAGCTGGCACATCTCTCTATCATGAAAAGCTTCTGTTTTTCTAACTAACCACTTTAAATGCCATAGCCTGCAGATCTCTGAAGCATTTGAGAACTGTATAACTATTAAGTGTATCTGAATAGAAAAACTGCTTTTTTCTAGTTATTTGTTTTAGGCTTAACTTTAAAAACATATCCAGGGGACTAAATAAGGCTTATCCGTGTAATTAATTATATTAGTACTTAGTATGACTACAATTGAAGGATTTGATCATTATAAGATGAATGACTATTAACTTGTGTTCCTTAGCAGTCTACAGCAAGTTAGCTGCTTTCATAGGACTTTATGCTCCTTTCCTGTTTAAGGTGACCAACCATTAACTTGTATTTTTTAATTATCCATCTATTTACAATAAGTTAGTAGCTTTTATAAGACTAGGACTTTATGTTCTATCTCTGTTAGGTTTAGCCTTAAAAGTAATGATTTTGAATTGAAGGTCTCCTAGTATCAAAATAAAACTTTTTAATCATAGAAAATGGGCTCAATAAAGAAACCAAAATAGCCGTTCTGTGAGTGAAAACAGAACAAGTTTGTTCCAAACTGCTAAGGCTGTTTCCTGAGAAAGCAAGGAAAAGCAACCCAAGTGCCCTACCCTGGGAAAAGGACCCTCTTAGGGAACCAGATGTCCTATTATAGAATATTGCAGTTTTTGTGTGGTTTAGCTTATCCAAAGAGCTAAAGCTTAAATCAAGTAAAGACAAAGCTAGACAAATAGTACTGTGAACATGGGTAGATCTTAGGAATCTATAAATCTTATTTATTAGGCATATGTTATCACTTTTCTAAATTTTCTAGAAGCTTGGTGTTGAACACTTGGCAAAGACTTAAGTTCTTAGGTGTAAATCTCTAAACTGACTTTTGTTAATCTGACTAGACCTTTGCAACCTTATTTTTTTAAATCACCATTTTATAGTACATTCTAAACCAGAGTTGGTTCATAATTACAGTATGTTGTGACAGATATAACCTTACATTTTTATCACCACACAAAAGTCCATGCCAATCCAAAATCTTTGAGACTTGTTGCTTCCCTAGTCTAAAAGGAGATACAACAAACGAATATACAACAATCGGAGATACAACACTTGTTAGGACTATGAAGTGTCACATGATATGTCCTCTTTAACCTTAGTAAAGATGGTTGCCAGCCTCGAGGTTGCCCACCTACTGATGAAGGCAGCAGCCAAGATGGAGGGGAGCTGCATGGTTGCTATTTAAAACATGCGTTCTTAAACAAGAGTTGAATCCAAGTTACATCACTTACACACAGAGTTAAATCCAGGTTACATTCACACGTATATAGCTTTAAATCCAAGTCACATATGTATACACACACCCACACACCCACCCCTTAAACAGGAATATATATATATATATATATATATATATATATACACCCATGTATAGAATTTTGATTATAAGCCTTTTGTTATAAAATTAAAGCCAAATTTTGTTACAAATTATACAGATTTCAAGCCATACCCAATGAGCAATTTACAAATCCTGAGCTAAGACTTTACAGCATAATCTTAAAATAGTATTTTTTTTTTTGTAAGAGCAGAATGAAAAGAAACCATAGATAAAAGATTTCTAGGAGTTGGGAAGTAGAACCTTAGAGACGAGGGACTTTGGAAGTGTAGCAAGTTTAGGTATAGATATTTGGGGATCGTTTGTTTGTGGCAGTAGTAGCTGTTAACCATTTGTGAGAATTTGGAAATTAAGTTTGCCAATTTTGGCCATTGGTTTGTACTGAGGCCAGGTTGTTGCATTAAGTTGCTGAGTTCATGGAGGAAGAGAGAGAAAGGATCACAAAGTGAAAGACTGTGCAGGTATGCTCCTATGAGTTCCAAGGGGAAGTCGAGAGGGACTTGCTGCAGGCAGAAACAGAGAAACAGCACAGTGGGCCTGAAGCCTGGCTAAAAGGTGAGAGAAAGCCAAGAAAGAGCAGAAGAGAATGGGGATGTCCCCATGGGTCAGCAGGCTGCAAGAGCCAGAGCCAAGGGGAGCATAAAGCACGCTAGAGTTGAAGCTGTGGGTGTCCCAGGCTGCAGGGACAGGGAATCAAGCAGGAGAGGCGATGTCTCTGTGGGTGCAGCCGGCTGCAGGAGCCAGACAAGCACACGTGTCCACATGGAAAGCAATGCAGGAAGAAATCAGACTCTGAAATTCGGAATTAGATTCACTCATAGACAAATGATCTGCACATACCTTACTGAGGGTCAGATCAGTGGACACTGCAGGGGGGAACCTGTGCGCTGAGCAAGCTAGCTGGCCTCTCTGGCTCCGATTCCCACATTACAACAAACGTACAGACAGGACATTCGCAAAGTTTAGAGAGGGAGAGCAGACAGAAACAAGCAGGTCTTGGAGCAAAGAAAAAGTGAGTAGAGAATTCTATCTTGGTTTCCCGACTGCCTGGTCCACAGTATACTGAGGCCAGATTTGATTTGAAAGGAGTTGTCAGGGGTTCTCCAAAAGACATCCCAATGGGAGCGATGGGGTATATGACACAGTTTCCAAGGATGAGGCAGGGAGAAGTCCAGAATCTGAGAGCCTCAGGCACCCCTGGTACTCAGAGGAGTACCAAACAAAGCAGGCACAGTCTGTTCAGTGTGTCAGGCAAGAATAGGGGCCAAGGGCTAAGAACCTGATTTAGACACAGTCACCTGGTACCAGGACATCGAAAGAGCCAGAGGGTGAGGTCTGTGCTCAGCAAAGGAAGCCTTACACCCAGGGGAATGGTCAGAGGCAGCAGCACCAGAGACCCAGGTGCCGGTATTGAATGGAAAGCAAAGTGATCGGTGAACGAGAAAGCAGATCTACCGCAGGTGGGAGGGAGAGACTCTGTTGTGGGTAGAGTGGATGGGTAAGATCCCAGTGTGGCCAGACCAAACACCAGGAGAGTCTATTGAGTCTCCACACCAATGTAAAAATAAATAAAAAAGAAAGGCAAGGCAGAGACAAGCAGACAACTGTGAGTGCCAGTCCAGACAGGGACTGTCTCAAGAAAAAAAAATAGAATTGTTACATAAGCCAGCAATTCTTTTTCTTTACTTTTCTTTTTTAGTTTGTTTGGTTCGGTTTGGCTTTTTGAAGCAGAATTTCTCTGTATAGCCCTGGCTGTCTTGGAACTCACTGTGTAGACCAGGCTGTGAGCTCACAGGGATCCGCCTGCATCTGCCTCCCAAGTGCTGGGATTAAGGGCGTGTGCCACCATCGCCTGGCACAGCAATTTTCCTCTTGGGTAAACACCTGGAAGAGAAAATAAGCACGCAACGAGTCTGTACTCAAATATTCCCAGCAGCCCAGCTACCATAGCCAAGTACAGAAAGACAATTATTTATCAACTTATCAACTGGCAAATAAAATATGATGTATAGAAAATGAGATATAATTTAGTCATAAACAAGAATAAAGTAGAAATATATGCTACAACATAAATGAAAGTTGACAGAATTACACTAGTGAAGAAGTTAGACACAAAAGGACATTAACGTGTGATTCCATTCATAAGAAATGCTCAGGAAAGGTAAAGCAGATTGCTAGCTGCTGGGGAGGGTGGGGGTGGGCCGTGACTGCACAGTACGGAGGGTATTTCCATCCGGGATCATAAGGGTTTTTCTGACTCTAGAGAGTGGTGGCTGTTTTCCATAATTGTAAATTATACAATTAATTCCACTAAATTACAACTATATGTTGTTAAGAATGATTTTCCTTATGTTACATGTACTAGATCACACATAAAGAGGCTGTGTACACAGGCACGTACGGTTCTCCAGAGTGATCACATAAATTGCTAACAACACCCATAAGCCAGACTGACACTCTTCTGATGGAAACACAAACTTCTGTGCTGACATTTGTGGCGGCGGCGTAGCCTAGCCATCCTCGCCATAGCCTAGCCATCCTCGCCGTAAATTGTTTTATTGGACTTGGTTCACCTAGCCTTTCCTCATACCTCCTTTGCGCCAGATAGTGGGAAAACGGAGCGCAAAAGCCTCAAACCACATACAAGCAAGCAGAGGAAGTAAACATACAAATCAAAAGATGCTCTAGAGTGTGGCGGTAACATAATAGAGGTAGATTACAAGTTACAGCGAAAGCATATAATGGAGGAGATTATGCGTTCCAGTGGGAACACATAATAGGCAAGATTATGTGTTAGTGACAGAGGAGACTCGTGACGGAGGGGAAAGTACATAATGGAGTTGCATTATGAGTCACCGTGGCTGGATTGGCCAATTCCACCCCTAAAACCCCAGAGAAATCCACCCAAGAAGGCTAAACTTGAATTTAAAAATTCAAAAGATGTGTAAAAATTTGCCAGGTAGAGAAAAGGAGTTCGCTTCAGGTCTGTTGAAGAGCTTGGCCTCTGTGTGAGGACAAAGGCTTGCAGCAGCTTGGCTTGCAGCAGCTTGACGTGCAGGGCAAGTGACAGTCACTTGATAGCAGGATACTGGCGATGAGACCGGAAGGGTCGGCAAGGATCTGGATCTTGGACAAAATCTTGTTAGCAGTTCTTTTTAAGTTTCTGTTCACTCTATACCTGGACAATGAACGCATATGCAGTATGTCAGCCTGCAGCACACCTTGTCAACTAGACACATGTTAGTTCATGGCAGCAGCTAGGAAGGCCTTGGGGAAAGACTAGTATGGGTAATGGGGCTCATGGATGGCACTTGTTAGGGTTACTAGGGCTGTGACGAGACACCAGGACCAAAAGCAGCTCGGGGAGGAAAGGGTTTATGCAGCTTACATTTCTACAGTGTAGTCTATCACTGAAGGAAGTCGGGACAGGAACTCAGGCAGTGCAGGAACCTGGAGGCAGGAGCTGATGCTGAGGCCATGGAGGGGTGCTGCTTACCAGCTTGTTCCTCATGGCTTGTCCAGGCTGCTTTCTTATAGAACCCAGGACTGTGGAACGAACTCTTAAAAGAAATCCCACACTAGCTCAGAATTGAGAAATAGATGGTTATTTATTTAGGGGTAAATTCACAAGTCAGAATTCTCTGCTTGAACGGAGAACAGAGATGGAATCCAGCAATCCAGCAATCCGAAAGAGCAGCCTGGGAAGAAGAAGGGGCGGACACAGGCTCTGCATCAGCATATATAATAAAAGAGGCCATGCCCCAGTAGGCGGGTAATACAGCACAGGACCACCAGCTCAGGGATGGCATCCCCCGCAGTAGACCGGGTCTTCCTACAACAATCACTAATTAAGAAAGTGCCTTAAAGGCTTCCCACAGGCAGATCTTACAGAGGCGGTTTCTCAATGAGGCTCCCTCCTCTCAGGTAGCCATAGCTTGTGTCAGGTTGACATAGAACTAACCAGCACAGTCCTTAAGCTAAGAAGCAGGATGATCAGATCCGTATTTTAAGTCATGTTTTAAAAGACAGAGCAGTATGAAGAGTAAACGCCAAGCTGGAAACATCTGGATATAGAGGAGGAAGAAGAAAGGTTTAAAATGCCTCCCAGCCTGTGCCCTGACACCAGCCTGGTGATTGGTAGGGGAATGGAAGGCCTGGCTTTGCACCGTTATCAGTCCGTTGATTGGCTGTGCTCGAGGAAGTATTTGATAGATGCTTACATCTATATAGATTTAAGGAGGTCTCTGTAGAATTAAAGATGTAGGAATTGGGGCTGACACATGAGATGGTTAGAGTCTAGAGGATGCTGAGCTGCCTGAGAGAGACAATAAAAAAATCAAAAGAGCTGAGGGCATTTAAGGAGAGTCAGAGGAAGGAGAGCCTCGGGGAAACAGCATTGGCATTTCTTTGATGCCTATTGGGATCTTCTCAACTGACTGAACACTGAGACTCTTTGAAAAGCGTGACTCTCTTTATTCTGGTTAAATACTACATAAAAGCACCTCTGGGAACTCCAGATGATTGGTCCCTTGTGCAGGCTGACATTTTTTGTTAAAATGGAATGTTTAAAAGATTATACCATTTCAGTAATTTTAGCAAACCCATAGTTATCTCAAACATTGCCAATATGTTGTCATTATGTATTTATCTTTCTGCCCTTCTAACTGGGCTGTGAAATGCTTAAGGCCTCTTGTCTTCATGTCTGATATGGTGCTTGGCAGACGTTTGTGAATAATTATGTGAGTTTTAGAGTTCAATCTGAGCAGAGAACGTGATGACAGTTTTTTCAAACTCAGGTCCAGTTTTTCCAAGGTTTTGCAATGGAAATGTGCTAAGTGGGCATGAGATCTATGGTTATAAACATGGCAGAGTCCTTCATACTAGTCAATGATGATGATGCATGGATCTGCTTAGAATGTAGCCTCATACAGCAAATGGGATAAGTCAACTGGAACCACAGTTACACAGAAGAATCTCACAGGTTTTAGTGGAAGTAGTCTCTCCCAACCCATGTTATACTCCCATAACAGAAATCTCAAGACTGGCTATCTTTTTGAAGACTTAGATTTTGTTTTACAGTTCTGGAGACTAGGAAGTCCAGGTCAGAGGGAGGGATTTCTTGCTGCCTCACCCATGACAGAAGGCAAAGGGCAAGAGGGCACCTGCATCAGAGGGTAGAGGGCAGCGAACTCACCCTTCTCAGGAACCCATTCTCCTAGTGACTAACACACTCTGGGATAATGGCGTTAATCCACTCAAGAGGGCCGTGCTCTCCAGACCCGATCATTTCTCAAAGGTCCCATCCCACAACACTGCAACACTGAAGATTGCATTTCCAATATGAACTTCTGAGGACACACTGAAAGCATAGCCAATGGGAGCTATAGAAACACTTGAGGTTTAAACAAAGCAGGGCTAAGGTATAGTTTAGAAGCCTGGAAAGTAGTTGTCTTTGGAGGGTATGGTGATGGGAAGGGCACTTGGGATGGACCCTTTGAGAATTATCTGTTTATTGCTCTGGGTCATGTTTATGTGAGGATGCTCAGTGTGTGACCGTTCGTTGAGCTGTACCTTTTTCAGTATGATGGACATCTTACCATGTTTGATGAGAATCATTATAGTATGTAATGCTACAAATATGTAGAAGCGTTGGGGAAAACTTTTGACCTGAGTATAACATGAAGGCAGTAGTTGAAACCACACTGTCAAATAGTGGATTTCATATGATGTGGAGAATTGGTTCATTTATAGGCTAAAGAGCGTGCATTTCCTGGGGGTATCTCTTAGTGATTCATATTCGGCTGGCAATATAGCAAATAAACAAAGTCAAGAAACTGTTGGTGACTGTTATTTAAATATTATCAGTTCTGTTAATATTATTATAGAATTCCTTTTTTTCCCCTTTTCATTGCATTCTACTCCAAGGAGACAGAGACTTGAAAGATACCACAGCTTTGGTGCAAACCACATTAGTGCCACTATCGTAGCAGAAGCTGGCAAAGGGTGTTGCTAGTTAAGTGGTCTCAGACTTAAGCCAGAAGATCAGGTTAAAAAAAAAAATAACCTGCTATAATGACGTGCTCTCAGAAGGCAGCAATCCTGTTAATTAAACGCTTTGCCTGATTAGCAGGACAGAGTTGTCCAGACCACCCACTGAGGTATCTAGGGTCTTGGATGCCAATCCTACCTCTGCCCCTCCCGCTCAGTGTGACTTTAAGCACGCTGTTTGACATCTCTAAGCTTCTCTTTTCTCATCTAGGAGATGGAGACGAAATGCACACTTTAAAGGAAAAAGAGCAGTTGGATCTGTTTGCCATGAACCCTCTGATCTTCGCAGCTAGGTACTAGTCTTCTTCCATTTTATGCTCGAGAAAATGGAGGCTCAGTGGGGGTCATCACTCCTCTGAAGCGGCGTAGACAAACGGGACTCCCGAGCCCTGCCTTTAACAATTACTGAGCTGCTGAAACGCCTGGTAAAGTTCCCCCAGGGTTAAGTGAACCGATGCACCTAATTGTGCGTGACATATTTGGAGTATTTCATAAACGTTAATTATTAAAATGAGAACAGAGTGGAACCCAGATTTCAAACCATAACAAATCTGAGGCTGGCATGGATCATCCGGGGTCAAGTCAAAAGCTGAAAGCCGGGTATGCCCAGTCTCTAAGTCATCTAGAAACAAAAGCAAGTTCTTCGAGGAGGGTAAAGGTCCCGGGGTGTCAGGAATAATTTATGTATGTAGGAGCCGCCTTTCTCCATGTGGGAGTAGATTGGAGAGGAGGAAAATGAGCAAGAATTGGACAGAGTGCCAACATGGGATTAGGGAGCAATAAGGCCGGGTGGGCGGTGCCCTCTGCCCAGGAGACTGCAAGGGGGTGCAGCCCTCTGACTCATTGTTGAGGTCATGGAGGGCAGAAGAGCTAGGGGAGTCACCTGGAGCTCCCCTCAACCACACATACCCAGAGCCCCACGTCTGTCAAACTGGGAGTAAAAAGAGAGCCTAGGTCTGGATGCCCTACGTTTGCACGCTGTTGGGTACCGCCAGTACCAGTGTTTGTGTCCTCCATCGCCTCTCTCCCCATCCCTGAGAGGTCGGGTGCCCGTCTCTTCTGCTTCCCTCTCGATCTCTGCTGTCCAGTGTAAGCACTTAGACATTACTCAGATCTGTTACATGTTTAAAAATGGGATAAAGAGAAACATGTCAGGAACTAGAGAGGAAAACTGAGGTAAATATCTCAGATGGAACACAGGACTTCCAAGAAACTTCCAAAATCTGATAAGGGCTGTAAACTCTGTCTCCAGAGATTAAACGGGAGAGCCCCAAGTTCACGTTTGCACGACTGGTAATGTTTAGCTAGAAAACACCGGAAGGCTTGCGAGGCACTAAACACGCTTTCCTTTGCTCTCTTAGCATTTTCTTTGATGTTCATCGTTAGATCCCAAGCCAGCTCAGGCTGCTGCCCGGGTCCTCTGAAGCTGGAGCTCTCCCCACCGTCATAGCTGACTTTTCGAGCAGGTTCCAGGTTAACACAGTCTCCTCCTTCCCATCTGTCACCCAGCAGAGACAGCTTGACTGCCAGAACTCTATTCAGGACCCATCATTCACACGGCTTAGACCCTCTCTCCTTCCTCTGAGACCTATAAGAAAGGACACCGCCGCTCCACTTGGCCATGTGGGCCTGAGCTTTCCTCAGAGTCCCCATCACGTCTGTCTGCCTTTCTGTTTATAGTGTTAATTACTCTCCCAATAAATCTCTTATCTCCCCAAAGAAATCTGTCACAGTGTTCCATAAACTCAGACTGTTTTACTTGTTTTCTCTGTTGTTATGAGCCAGAACTGCAGAGAGGCCAAGGCCGGTGCTGAGGAACACAGCTCACATGTCTCGGTGGGGATAAAGACCCAAATTAACTGAGCTGTGGATCTGTATTCCCATGGAGCCTTCTGCTGATGTTTGCTTTGTTCAATTTTGAGATGGAATCTCCCAGTGTAGCCCAGGGTGCTCTCCAACTCCCCACTCTCCTGCCTCCTACTCTCTTTTATGGTGTTTGCAGATGTATGTCGCTCTACCTGGCTACACCACCTGTACACTCCCAGAACGGTTTTCTCTGGGAATTTTTACCCTATTAAGATTATTGATCAGGAGACTGGGGAGCTGGTTAGAGATGTGGTTTAGTTGGTAGAGTGCCGAACTACCTTGCAAAGAGCCCGCGGCTCGATTCCCAACCCTGCATAAACCAAGAGTGCTGGTGCGCACCTCAAATCCAGCACCAGGTAGGTACCAGATGCTCTTGGCTAGACAGAAACCTCAAAGCCAATCTGAGCTACACGAGACCCCATCTTGAAAATAACTCACTAAGTTATTATATAACTAAAAAAAATAGACTTTCCCACAATGCTTTTATCATTTTGAAAACAGAGCTCAGAGGTATTAGTATTTATATCACTATACAACCACTGCTGTCTATTTACAGGACTCTCTCGTGTGGAAAGCACTTTAACTATGTAAAGATGTGTTGCATTTGTTTAATGATGTAAGGATGTGTGTTTAATTATATAAAGACATGTTGCATTTGTTTCGCCTTGCCTGACTAAGGCACCTGATTGGTCTAATAAAAGGCTTAATGGCCAATACCTAGGCAGGAGAGGGATAGGCAGGGCTGGCAGGCAGAGAGAATAAATAGGAGGAGGAATCTGGGCTTGAGAGCGAGGAAAGGAAGGAAAGGAGAACAAGGGAGAAAGAGTGTGACCTGTCTGCGGCTCAGAAGCCAGGCAGCTGCCAGCCAGACATGGACTAGAACATACAGAAAGAAAGAAAGCTAAAAAGCCCCGAGGCAAAATGTAGATGAAAAGAAACAGAATAATTTAAGTTAAAAGACCTAGCGAGATAAGTACACGATAAGGCTGAACACTGATAACTAATATTAAGTCTCCATGTCATGATTTGGACAAAGAAAGAAAGCCTGATACACTTTCATCTACCCAAATTAAAATCATCCCACGAAACCCTAATTCCTCCATTCCTCCCCAGTTCCAAACTTTGGAAACTATTGTTACACTTCTCATCTTTATGAGCTTAATTTTGCTGGGCCGCTCTAGCAAATGAAACCATACAATGTTTGCCCCTTATGTTTGATTTATTTCATTTGCATAAAATTATTAAGATTTATTCATGTTGTAACTTGAGTCAAAATTTTTGTTTTAATGTTGGCTAATATTCCACTCTATGGTATATATCATATTTTAGCTGTTTGTTCATCGGTGGACATTTGAGCTGTGTTCACCTGATGTCCTTGTGAATAATGCCCCTGTGAACCATGTGCACAAATGTCTGTTCAGCTCCCTGCTTGGTGGGATTTCTGATTCATGCGGTCATTCTCAGTGCAACTTTTTTGATCGGCTATGCTTACATTATTCTTTCTTGCTACATTTCCAGAGTCAGTTACCTATTTGAACGATATATTTTGCCTTTCGAGTGTACTGGTGTGCATTCGTCCTAAGTGACCTCTCTTTTGCTTGGTCCTTCTTTAATAACAATGTTATTTCGAAACATGATCGTAATGTTCCACTCTACTAACTTTTTCAAAACATTAGGCTTCACTCTTTGGAACCAATTGCTGTTTCCTAAGTCATGCAGTATATTTATACTTAAATGGATAAGAATCTATACTTTCATGGGAAGGGTGTAGAGGAAGCAGTCTTTGAAATCAATATCAAGGTGCCAGTAGAGTTGGTTTGGGGCATGCAGATAGCCTCAGTTTCTCAGGAAGCTGATGGGGGATGATTGCTTGAGTGGGTGAGTTGCAGATCAGTTTGGGAAACATACTAAGATTGCTGCCAGACTTAGGGTCACAGCCTGTTCCCCCAACAAACCAAACTGGGACATTTTTACTCAAACCACTTAAAGGAGTCAAGTTAATAATAGTGCGGACAGAAATGAGAGAAAGGAGATTTATTCAATGTAGACACTTAGGAAAGAGGGACAGAGAAATCCAGCTATTTATAAGTCTGTTTTTAGTCTCCTAACGTGAAGCTAAAGGTATGCATAAAAAATAAGCAATCTATCAAAGTGTGGTTCCCCCACCTATCACCCACAGCTTCAAATCTCTCTTGCAAGGCTGGCGATTTCTAAAACTTTCTCCAAGAGAAAAGCTCCTCCTCTTGATTCCCCACCAAGGGCATCAACCTTTTCCTCCTACAAATCTTAGTTTCTTGGAGTTTATTGTTTTAATAGTGTGGTATCCAAAGGGAGGGGCACAAGCATTTCTTTAGATTATATTCATTTTTGCAAGGCAGGCTTATTACAAGACTTGCTTGAATAAATGAGTTTAATATTAGCCTAGGCAGCAGAATGAGACCTTGTTTTGTTTTTTGCTTTGTTTTGTTTTGTTTTGAGACAGGGTTTCTGTGTATAACAACCCTGCCTGTCCTGGAGTTCAATTTGTAGACCAGACTGGCCTTGAACAGACTGAGATCACCTGCCTCTGCCTCCCAAATGCTGGGATCAAAGGTGTGCACCACCATGCCTGGGGAGATCTTGCTTTTATTATTTAGATAGAATCAGAGTGCCCACCTGTCCTATAGAGGATACTGACACAGGGCTCTGGGATAGCAACCCCAGGATTAGATTGCTTCTTCTGCTTTCATAGGTGGCAGTGATGGGGGCGGGGCAGATAGCGGTAGCTGTGGTTCTCAGTTTCAGTCACCATCTCAGCTGTGTAGATTAAGTAGTCTTAAATCATTTTTCAGACAAGGCAAAGCTATATATTAGTCAAGTTAGAACTGAGCTAGTCACTTGCTCTAGTTTGCTCGGGACACTCTCAGTTAACCCCTCTTGCCCTGCAGTTTTTACAAGAGTTCCGAATCTAATTCTAAAATATAAAGACAATTTCAGTTTGGAGGACGAATTCCTAGCTCAGTTCAGATCAAATACTCTTTGATCTTCCAGAGAGGTTTCCATATTCTGTTCTGAGCCCAAGTTCTCACATTTCATTCACTAACAGCTCTGCAAGGTGGGCAGAGGCACATTTAGTCTCTGTTCAGTGAAGGAGGTAATCAAGGCTCAAGGACTGAGGCCATAAAGTCAGACCGGAGCTAGGATTCTTGACTTCAAGTCCGGTGCTGTTTCTGCTATGACCTGGTATGTGCCAATTCCTGTATAAAGTCTAACTCCACTCCCTCATTTGGTAATCTGGTTGGCTCCAGGACCTAGAACAGTTTAGGCATGTTCATCCTTGCCCAGAGTCTAGGCAAGCATTGGAAGCAAGCAAAGAGAAGGGAAACGGAAGATAAACATATGAAGGACATTCGCAAATCCCAAGACAAATGATGCAAACCTTTGACTTTACTGGGTTGTGATAGGTTATTTGAATCTTACATCTGGCCAAATTCAGGATGGAGTGGGAAGCAGCACGGGAGAGAAGATTAAGAGAGAAATAGGAAGAGAAAGAGAGAGAGAGTATGGGGGAGAGAGACAGAGAGACAGAGAGAGAGAAGGGTAATGCATTTTGAAGAACATATATACAAGTTCTGCTGTCTTATAGATATATTTTCCCTTTGTCAGATGGGGCAAAGATATGTATTCATTCAGTTAGAGTTATAAAAACATCAATATGACTCTTTTCAATCAAATACTATAAAATTTATGTTTAGGATAAAGAATTCAAATCTTTTTATCACCCTCCCTCCTTGTAAGACCTCTATGCAAATGTTTTAATGCCCTAACCCAGTAAGATCTTTGTTTATACAAAGGCCCACTGTATTCCAGTGGAGTCTCTTCCACCCACCAGCCTTAAGAAAGAAATGTCTGATATTTTTCTGTACACAGATCTGTCCTAAATAGGAACTAGAGGATAAAATGTGGCTTCTATAAAAAAAAATGGTCACTTTCCACAATATTCAGGTTGTCTGCCTTCATTTGCAGATGCGCCAATACTGATTGTGGATATCGATCACTTCCAGTCTAACCAGAGAGCGTCCCAGTTTGGATGTTTGTAAAGGCAGATCTTTCTATTGACTTGTTCTCCTTGTTCATGGATTCTGCACTCATCCATGATAAAGCTATCAGAGGGTGACCCTTAAAAACAAATGTTCCGTCAGAATAGGATCAAATATCTATATCTATATCATCTTTATCCAGCTATTATTTCTCTTTCTGTTTCTTTTAAATTCCTATTCCAAATGCATGACCCAACAGATGATAAGCTTCCTCTGGACAAATCTTCAGGTCATAAGGAAGACAGATGTCTTTATTCTAGCCAGTTGTCATTGAACTCAACAGCAAGCCTTTTGCCCAACATAAGCTAACAGGTTCAGTTTCATAAAGAAAAAATGATTTTGTGTACAGCATCATTATCTCATGATTTAAAGATGTCTGTAGTGAAAATGGCTCATGGATGCTCATCCACGGAGAGGATAGAAGGGACCTCTGTCTAAAGATCTCTCAATAGAAACTCCAGCATCATAAACTTTGCAGGGATTCCTTGGTAAGCTTTACTGGACATTGTAAACATCAGTTCAAAAATATTTTCTACATATTTATTGATTCTTTGTATCTGTGACACATATTTAAAAAGCACAGTTATGGTAGTTACTCTTTGCACTGAGTAGAGACTGTCTTGTGTTTTTTTCAAAGGCTTACCTGGGACTCTTTAAAGCCTCATAGTTTAACAGTATGTACACAGGTAATATGATATTAATTTGCTACGTTATCCTATGTATAATGCTTTTCTTTATAAAGGTGGTGCTGCACTGCCATCTTCAGAAGATCAGCTGTGCCTGTTTACAAAAGATGACCATCCCTGGCTTCTTGACTGTTGATGCTCCTTCATAAAAGGAGTGGGTGAGGAGAGCCTCTGGGTCCTCACCTGAGAATATAGCTTCTCTTTCTTTTAGCCAGTTGTGTGCAGTTCTGCCCTAAACACGTGACCTCATGGTATTGCAGAGAAACTAGAATATACAGGTTGGGGAAGACTGGGGATCGGGGAGACAGACACTTATGCAACTATAGGAAAACCATTGTGCATACTGGGTGAAGACTTTCCAGTGTGACTGCTTTTGGGTGCCCACACTCTGATCAGTAACCCTCACTCATGCGGCGCACCATGCCTGTCTCCACTCTATGTGCTGCCGTACAGTTCATGACCTGGGCAAAGGGCTGGAGGTTGAAACACACAAAGACTCACAGAGACAGAGACACAGGTCATCCTTGATGCAGGAATGCCCAAGAATGTTCCCTTTATTGTGTCCAGGGGCAGCTTATATAGAGCTAGCCACACTCCAGCCAAACGTACCAGAAACCATTCCCCTGCCATCAGGAACTCCTGAGGGTCAAGTGCTCAGAGCAGCTGTAGGCACTCAGATCAGGGGAAAACAAGTTGTTTACAAGAAACTCAGATCTGGGGGTTCACTGCTCCCAATACACTCATGCAAAGTAAGTCCAATAAACCAATTGGTTCCCCAGGGTGACGTTTGACGAAGTTGAACTTTGGTTTGTCCTTGGGACCTTATGATGAGAGGACAGACATTGCCTAGTGCCCCTCCCCTTCCAACAAGAAAATTCTCACTATAAATAGTAAATTTATTTGTTAATACTATTATGTCTTCTGGTATAAAAGGAAAACCAGTAAATAAAAACAGAACATTAAAAGGACATATACATGGAAATTGTTTTAGTAAGACAGATTTATTATATATGAAGATTAAGATGGTTAGATGTTTCCAGAATGGGAAAGAAGATCGGAAATAATTTGCAAGTTATGAAGTTCTGAGTAAGTTACTCAAGGTACATAGAGGTTGAGACTTAGAGATGATGCATATAATATTAAAAGTTTCTAAGCCCAAAGATCAACAATTACAAAGACCATGTAAAATTTATGTCTAATCAAAGTTTGTTTAGAAGTATCTAGGTATTAAAATATTATACAGTAGTATAAAGTACCAGATATGGGCCTGGAGAGATGGCTCAGCAGTTAAGAGTACTGGATGCTCTTCCAGAGGTTCTAAGTTCAATTTCCAGCAACCACATAGTGGCTCACAACGTCTGTAATAAGATCTGGTGCTCTCTTCTGGCCTGCAGGCATATGTGCAGGCAGAACACTGTTTTCATAAGAAATAAATAATTTTTTAAAAAAAATAATGAAGTACCAGACAGTTGTGACCTGATCTTCTGGGTATTTAGTAACCATAGTTGGAGGCTATTCTAAGATGGTCAGAGGGGACTAAAAGAGAGATTATCTTCCCCGTTGTCCTCTAAGATCAACGAAATCCCAGGGAAATGTGGACAGACTCTCAGAGTGTCCTGTTGTAACTGGAGAATCACCTGTTCTCTTGTTCAGGGAAGCTGTGGAGAAGACCCCACTCAGTGAACTCTAACCAGTGTCCCATCTAAAGAGAGGAGGTCAGCTGGAGGAAAGATTTCTATAGATGGATTTTTCTTTGGGCTGCCAGCTCACAAAAAATGACCAAGAGACTTGTTATTAATCATGAAAGCTCATCCTTAGCTTAGGATTGTCCTACCTGCTCTTATAACTTAAATTAACCCGTATTTTTAAAATCTATGCTCTTCTACGTGGCTCAGTTACCTTTACTCTGTTCTGTCCATCCTGCTTTCTCAATGTCTGACTGATGAGTCTGCCTTTGTTCTTCCCAGGGTTCTCTCTGTCCTGAAGTCCCGTCTAGACTTCCTGCCTAGCTGTTGGCCATGTCGTTCTTTATTAAACCAATCACAGTGACACATCTTCACGCAGTGTGAAGGATATCCCACAGCAGATTTCCTCAGGAATTCCAAGCAAAGCCACTGTCAGGTCCAGCAAGGCCTTTGACTTATTCTCACATAGACAGACAACTGGTAGAAGAAAGGCTAGCAGAGCCTGAGGTTCCTCGGAAGGCCAGTGATCCCTCAGGCCCAGTTCCTTATCTGGCCTTGATAGTACAAAAAGAAAGGTAATTTTGGCCACTTGCATGGTCTCAAATACTCAGTAGGAAAGTATGACTAGAGATAAAGAGAACTGGTGAAAATCCAAAGGATTGCACTCCCCAGACATTAGACATAAGCCCACAAGAGATGTTATTTAGACAACAATATCTCATTGATATTCTTTATCTTGATAAAAAGATGTTGTTCGGCCAGGCATGATGGCACATACCTTTAATTCCATCATTTGGGAGGCAGAGGCAGGCAGATCTCCCTGAATTCAAGGCCAGTCTGAACAATACAGTGAGTTCCAGAACAGCTTGTGCTGGGTAGAGAGAGACTCTGTCTCAAAAAGCAACAAACAAACAAACAAACAACAAAAAGATGTTGTCCAGATGTAAGACTTCATACCTTGGCTAACTACAATACCTTCCCACAATCAATGAAGACAGGTTCACTATTGTTTTAACCTAAAAATTAAATGATGCTAAATATCTCTTCTCATCCTATTTGAAAGACAAATGGGAAGGCCATCATGCTGACTTTATCTGATGAACAGCTATCAAGGGATATGAAAGCAGACTGAGGCTTCATCACTCTGGAGACCATCCTTAGAAGCCAAATAAAAGTGAGGAGCGCAAGAGATGGAGGTTCTTTCAAACCCGTTGTTTGGTTGGAACCTCCAGCTTGCCCCTGCGTGAGCCAGAAAGCTCCATTACTGTCTCTCTCTCCAAACACAGCCTCCTCAGAGAGCCTCTGAACAAAGGATAGGCACCAAAAAGCCCAGTTCCAAATTCTTGGCAGCCACTGCAACTTCCTCCCCTGAAGTTGCCTCTGCCCAAATCCTTGCCTAAGGTGTCCAGCTTTTAACATTACTTGGGAATAAACCCAGCTTGCACCAGACCTCACCTACAACCTAAAAAGTCTCCCTGCTTTTGTTTGTGGGCACAACTTCTCCAGCCTTGATTTTTGGGACTGGAGAACCCACCTGGGAGTTGCTTTGCTCAAATAAACCTCTTATTACACCTTTCTAATTTGTTTTGATCTGGCGTCCCGGGTTGGTGGAGCTAATATCAAAGGGCAGGGGATCTATTATCTTAGTGCCAAAACCCAGGAGGAGTTGAGCTCTCCTGCCCAGTGAACTAGGTCCTCAGACTACAGGGGGACACTCCTTTTATCTTCCTCTATACCAGACTTGATTGACTTTTGACTCAGGGGAAGTATCCCAGCATCACCTAAAGAGGTACCAGGTACCTCTTCCGGGTCCAGGATCCTTGACATCACCTGCCAAATTGCAGCTGTACCAGGACAAGCCCGATCCCTTCTGGAACAGAGACCATCTCTGCTCTGGGGTGCCCCTGGGTATGGAGAAGTCCTTACCAAGAGGCTACCGCACTCCCAGTGCTCAACACCAGGCTACTGTTTGGGGCACCTTGCCCTAGTCTTCACTCCCTAGCACAGGCTTGGAAACAGGCAATGCTGGGTCTACACCTGATCCTTAGTCACCCCTAGGGTGTCTGCTGTGAAATTTAACTACCAGTCAGGGCTGTCTCACACCATATGACCAAAGCAAATGGTTTGAGTTTCCTTATATCCATGGTGTTTTAGCTCTGCACTCCAGCCCCTCCCTCTGCATCCAGTACTCAGTAGCCCAGGTTCTGTTGGCCAGGGTTGTGGTAACTCCAGGCACCTTTTCTCTAAGGAGCTGACCCTGAGCCCTCTTCCCTGACTGAGCTACCCAAGTCACTGGCATCCCCACCCCTCTTCTTCCTCTTGTCTCTCTTGTCTCTTCCTTGTTCTTTCCGTTTGTTTGTCTACCTGCCTCTATTATGTCTCCACTCAGATGGTCTTTAGTTCTCTATCCCCCAATTAGACCTCTTGCACTAACTCTGTTGTGTGTGGTGTGTTTTTTTAGTGGCATACCTTTGGCAGGGCCCACTGAGAGGTACCCACTTCTCATTCTTTTCTCCTTTTCATTGATGCCAAAGACTCATTAGACTCTCCTGGCATTTGGTCTGGCCACACTAGGATCCTACTTGCTTATTCCACCTGAAACAGATCCAATGACCTTGTTTGTTTCTTTCTGCTCTCCCGCTCTGCCTTGCTGGGATCCTACCCACCCATTCTACCCACGACAGATCTTTTTGTTCATTTTTGTCTGCTCTCCCACCCTAAATTGTATAAATGCCCCACCCATACGTTTGTTGTAACGTGAGAGTCAGAGCCAGAGAGGCCAGCCTCTGTGTGCCCAGCATACACCCGTTCTCTCTTGCAGCGACTACTGACCTAACCCTCAACAAGGCATGAGCAGATCATTTGTCTATGAAGTGTTTCCGAATTTTAGAGTCCTGTTTTTCAGCTGCTGCTTCCCTCTGCCCTGAGTTACCACCCATGTGGGCAAATGTGTACTTGTCTGGCTTCTGCTGCCTGCAGCACCTGCTTGGACATCTCCTCTCCTGCTCTCTCTGCTCTCCCAGCAGCCTGGGTGAACCACAGCTTAAGCTCTCAGCCACCCTACTCCACGTGGCTCTGACTGTTTTGACCTGCTGATCCATGGACAACTTTCTCTTCTCCTTCCTGGTGTTCTCTTGCCTTGAAGCCAGCCAGACCACAGTGCTCCACTCGATACCCTCTCTCCCTTGTGGAATATTTGTTTACACTGTGTGAATATATGTTGCTATAATTGGCTTAATAAAAAAGCTGATGGGCTAAAAAGCTGGACCGAATAAGATTGGGAGGGAGCCAAGCAGAGGATTCTGGGAAGAAGGCTGAAGTCAGAGGAGTAGTGAGCGGAGGCAGAGAGAAGCAAGAAGGGCATGCCATACTGAGAAAAGGTACTAAGCCATACGGATAGAAATATGGGTTAGTTTAAATGTAAGTGTTACTAGTAATAAGCCTGAGTTATCGCCCAAGCATTTATAATTAATATTAAACCTTTGAGTGGTTACTTGGGAGCAGCTTGTGGACAGAAATTTCTGCCAACAAATAGCACGCAACGAGGAGCCAGAATTTTCACATAAGACCCGATAAAACTTAAAAAGGGATTCTAAACACATAAAAACAGAGTCAAACACACCTTCTTGGTAATATCTTTTCCTGGGTATACTCTGCTAGCAACAAGAAAAAAAAAGCATGTTCCTTTAAGAGACAGCTTCCTGACTCAGTGTTAGTGGCAAAATATTGGCATGACTCTTTTAAGAGGTCGTGCTATCAAACACTTGACTGAGGTTTAGGAGCAGCAACAGAGCACTACTTCACCGGGCATGGACTCCAAAGCTCCCCAGAGTTGGAGCAGTAAACATGGCCTTCTTCAACCAGTACCTCCACCATGAACCTAGGCTCTCGGGGAACCACCAAAACATCCTAGCCATGCTGCTTAGCAGTTTAAAGGCTCACTTGGTCAGGAAAAGACTACAGACACAAAATAAAGGCTGATTCAAGTGGAAAAAAAATTCTAAATGGGTTACAATGTGTTAAAAAATGTACATAGACTTGGGAGAACAAAGAGAAAAGGTAGGGATAGTCATAGATTAAAAAATAGTTTAAAAATAATAAAGCACTTAAGAAAGAAATAGAGTAATAAAAATACAATAAAAGCCACATAAAGATGGGAAATGCACAAAGTCTGGATTCTGTATGCTATTGTGTTGTCTTTAGATTTTCTGACTGCTAATGAAAGAATGACAGTTGCTAAAACACATTGGATTATGAAAACTGCTAGATTAAACCAACCTATACATTTCAAAAATATCTTGACTTCAAAATTTAAGTTAAAAGGTATGTTGCTTTTGGGGAGGGGTCATGCTTTAATTTCCACAGGAAATGAGAAAGAAAATAAGGTTTGATTGAGGAAGACCCCTAAAATCCTGGATACAGACATTAAAAAAAACTAGAGTAACTACAAGACATGTAATGTATATTTTACTTGCTCAAACAAAGAATGAAAAGTCATCTCTAACTGACTTGTGCACACCACATATTCCATATTTATAATGTTACCTTTAAAAAGTTTATGTAAGGGCTGGAGAGAAGGCTCAGAGGTTAAGAGCACTGACTGCTCTTCCAGAGGTCCTGAGTTCAATTCCCAGCACCCACATGGTGGCTCACAACCATCTGTAATGAGATTTGGTATTCTCTTCTGGTGTGCAGGCATACATGTAGACTGAATACTGTATACATAATAAATAAATAAATCTTTAAAAAATAAATAAAAAATAAAAAGTTTATGTATTTTTAGAATGAGGGAACCAGACGCCAATAAAAATGGATGGCCCAGATGATCCAGCATTTCAAAATGCCTCTATTATAGCCTCCTCAAAATCCTGCATCTGAAACAGCTACAAGGCTGCTGGCTGAGATGATTCAACCTCATGAACTACTCCAGCTGGGACTTCACTATTATCCCAGTTTTCTCAAGATTCCCCAAAAATGTCAGAACCCCAAGACAACAGGAAGCAATTTACAGAAAACACCCACATTCACAAAATATGGGTTGTGAATGTTTGTCAACATTTAACAAATGTTGTTAACAAGTTATTGTTGGTCATAATTAGAAAAAGAACTAGACAAAGGAGTTAAATTGAAATATTTCTTTCTAAGGGCAATGGGAGATATATGTAGAAATGATAAGATAGAAGAGTAGATTATTGAATCTACTTTAACCCAAAGAACAACTATTCATCTCAAAATATTTTGCATTGGTATGGATTTTGATTTATTGAGACCAATTTAAAATTAATTTTGTTATACTGTATGTATGTTTCTATTCTTGTTTGGGGTATTGTGCTTATGCAGCTCATTTACAACTGTGATGTATAATTAAGAAATACAGGTTAATAGTAATCTATAATAGTCAAACTTAAAGTCATGTTAGGTATGTTTTCAAGGTTATACACAGATATATTACATAGATAAACGGTCTTCAAACACTTCAAAGACCTACATAATATGGCATTTAATATGTTTAATAACCTAAGACTTTTCATGACAGTGAGACATGTCTGCTCCTGACAGCATCCTTTTACTTCAAAAGAGGATCATGGGCATCAAAGAACCTCTGTGTAGAACATGTTTTCTTTATGGCCAAACCTAGCTATTTGGGCAAATAAATTACCATTGCCTCAGTTGCTGACAGTATTCTGTCCAAACTGTACTAGCAAAGAACATAAAAAAAAAGCAATTGCTAAATTTTGCCAAGATGAGGTGGGACAGTCCTTCAAAATTCTGTGCTTCTCAGAAAATTCTGTTAGATATAATAGGCCTGTTTGCCAAAGATGGATGCCCCAATGTTCCAGAAAATCTTGAGGTGACTGTCCAGGCAACCAGATGTCCTTGTCATTAAGTAACATTTCATCTTTTTGGGTCTTTGATGGAATAAAGGCTACATTACTAGACTGAAAGTTTTCCTTAGTTATGATAAAAAACGTAAATTAGATGTGAAATTTAGAGTTACAAAGATAAAATAAATAATAGAGTATTATAATAATTTATAATTTATAATAACAAATAATAAATAATTTATAATAATAGAGTCCATTTGCCAAACAAATGGACTAGATATTGTAACTGTAATTCTGACTTAATAAGTATTTGGTTGTATATGATTTTACTATGTTAAAGTTAAAGCCTTCCCTTTTAATTAGACAAAAGGGGAACTGTGGAATATTTTGTTACATTGCGTGAATATATGTTGCTGTGATTGGTTTAATAAAAAAGCTGACTGGCCAAAAGTTGGAGAGGATAATATTAGGGGGTGAGCCAAACAGAATTCTGGGAAGAAGAGCAGAGTCAGAAGAATCGTGAGCAGATACAGAGAGAAGCAAGATGGACATGTGACACTGAGAAACCAAGCCTTGTGGCAAAGCATAGATAGAAGTATGGGTTAATTTAAATGTAAGAATTACTAGTAATTAGCCTGAGCTATTGAGCAAGCATTTATAATTAATATTAAGTCTTTGTGTGGCTACTTGGGAGTGGTTTGCGAAAAAGAAACATTCATCTAAACTCTTTCTTTGCGAACTCAAAGAAACTTTTTAACAGTGGCTAAAATTGGCAAACTTGATTTCCAAATTCTCACAAATTTCTAACTGCTACTGTTCCAAACAAATGATTTCAAATATCTTATACCTAAACTTATTCTACTACGCTTCTAATATCCCTTACTGCAAAGGCTCTACTTCCTCACTCCTAAAAATCATTTATTCCTATGATCTCTTTGCATGCTGTTCTATACTTTAAGATTATGCTATAAACTCTTATCTCAGGATTTGTAAATTGCTCATCTGGCATGGTTTTAAGCCCATATAATTTGTAACAAAGTCTTCCCCACAAGAAGTTTTGTTTTTCAAAAAAAAAAAAAAAAGAAGTTTTGTTTTTCTTGTTGTTACAAAAGTTTTGTCTGTTTTGTATGTTTGAATGGGTCTGTGCCTGTATAACTTCTTGCAGACATAGAGCCACACAAAATTGTGTCAGGCTCAGTTAAATCTATAAATGTATGTGGCCATGCAAGTTTGTTTCTGACTGGTTGGGATACGTGAGTTTATTGTGTTCTGTGTATCTTGGCTATTGCTCAGCTGTTACTATTCCAACTAGCTGTCTGGGCTCTGAATTTACCTCTGGAATTTCTGGCCACTGAATCTGATATAATAACAGATTCATATGTCATTTGAATATAAATAATATTAAAATTGTTTCATATTGTTCTACTTTATTAAAAACAGCTAAGGGAATTGGGGTATGGTTAAAAATCTGTAACAAAAAGTTAACTTAGAACCTGTAACTCTGCTACAAGTCAGGTGTAGTGGTGCATGCCTTTAATCCCAACACTTGGGAGGCAGAAGCAGGTGGATCTGTGAGTTAAAGCCAGCCTGGTCTATATAGTTTTAGGACAACCAAGGCTATATAGAGAGACTGTCTCAAAAAACTAAAGAAATAAAATAAAATAAATGTTCTACAGACTTGCCTACAGATGATCTGGTGGGGATATTTTTGGGGGGGGGAAATGGGTGTAGGGAGCTGGAGAGATAGCTCAGAGATTAAGAGTACTGGTTGCTCATCCAGAGGTCCTGATTTCAGTTCCTGGCAACCATACGGTGGCTCACAACCATCTATAATGAGATCTGGTGCCCTCTTTTCTTGTACAGGGATACATACAGTCAGAACACTATAAACATAATAAGTAAATAAATTTTTAAAAAGAAAAACAACCTGTAACTCTGAATTGAAGCTGTTCTGGGAAATAACACATGGTTTACTATCATCTTAACTAAATTAAGGGCAGTTACGTGGGCAGTCACCATTTTGACCAGAGTTGGAAAAAAGAGGAAGGTCATATGACTTCACCACCATCTTGATTAAAGGTGACCATCTGGAGTCTTATCTTGATAGTAAAAATCTTACCTTGATATTTAAAGAGCTCCTACCAAGGAGGCAACAATAGGTTTCCAAGATATTTTGGACCAGCCCCACCATCTCAGTGGGTGGGCACACCCCTCGCAGCAATACCACTCTTGGGAATATACCCAAGAGATGCCCTATCATACTACAAAAGCATTTGTTCAACTATGTTCATAGCAGCATTATTTGTAATAGCCAGAACCTGGAAACAACCTAGATGCCCTTCAATGGAAGAATGGATAAAGAAAGTGTGGAATATATACACATTAGAGTACTACTCAGCGTTAAAAAACAATGACATCTTGAACTTTGCATGCAAATGGATGGAAATAGAAAACACTATTTTGAGTGAGGTAACCCAGACCCAAAAAGATGAATTTGGTATGTACTCACTCATAAATAAATAAAATAATAATAAATAAATAAAATAATAAAATAAAATAAAGACATAAATAAAATCCTAATCTTATATGACATACATATTAATAGTTACCTCATAAAGGATCAGATTCTTTGACATCTTCAGATTTATCTTCTCATACATGTTTTCAAAGTTAAGCCTAAAACAAGTAACTAGAAACAAGCAACCTTTGTCTAGTTTAGATATCTTTAACCGATAATGGTCCTCAAATATCAGAGATATAAGGACATGGCATTGAAGATGTTTAATAAAAAGGTTTTTTTTTATGATAGAGAGACATGCCAGCTCCTGGCAGCACCTCCAACTTCTCCAAAGAAGATGGGTGGATGCAGAGGAACCTTTGCCTGGAGCTTGCTTTAAATGTGGCAAAGTGGAGCAGCAGTCACGTGCCTTTAATTCCAACAGTCAGGGAGATAGAGGCAGGTTGATCTCTGTGAGTTCAAGGCCAGCCTGTTCTACAGGGTGAGTTCCAGGACAACCAGAGCTACACAGAGAAACAGAAAAACCCTGTGTCAAAAAACAAAACAAAACAAAACAACAACAACAAGAACAAAATGTGGCAAAGCTGGCCACGGAGTGGAAAAAAAAATGCCTTTCACCTCAATTGCTGCCAGGAGCCTGTCCAGACTGTGGACAAATGGAACGCTGGGAAGTTGATTGTCCCGCTTTGCCTAGAGAAGATAGGCTGGTCCCGCCAACTTCCTACTCCACAGGCAAGTCTGTCAGATCTTTGGGTCTTGCAGCTGAAGACTAATTCTGTGTGTCCAATGACCATGGGGTAGCTGTCTAGGTAACCAGTAAGTCCCTGTCATTTTTAATAGATTCGGAAGCTGCCTGGTCTGCACTTCTGCTTCCTCGGGTGAAATTTATACTTCTCAGGCTACTGGTAGCTTTGCCAGTTTCTTAACTCCTTATGCTCACTTTCACCTCAGTTTACTGATGATTTTAATTCAAGAAATTTACACCTTGTGTCTTACCCTTAAGGACAGCAGAAGGGACGATTAACTTCAGCCCAGAGATAGACTCACAACCTCCACGGCCAGAACGGCTGTTAAAACCATACCTTGCAACTGATCATTTAGAGGCCTGGGTCCCTTCCTTGTTTCTACCACCTAGAACAAAACTCCAGACCTAGGCCCATAGAGACTGCAGCGTCTATGTTTGTGCTATCTGATCAAGAGCCATCAGCTTCTCCCCCCACAAGGCAACAACCACCTTGATTGCTACTAGTTGCAACATTATACAGTAATTAATGACTTATTTATCTTCATGACCAATTTATCAGAACCAAGGGATTTGGTAAAGGCTAACCAAAAGGTAAGGCTTTTCGGTGTTACTGCTTTGTGAATAAAGTGGCTGTCCTTTGCTGTAGATTTTCACTGTAGCTAACTCCCTTTCTGTTACATATTTGGGAGTTAATTCCCTAGTTCAGAACTGTTTCCCGCTGCAGGCCGTGTTCCTCTCTCCTAGGTAAATGCAGAGATCTGCCTTCCTGCAATTATCTTTATCAGTGACACTTGGTCAGTGCTTACGGTCCAGGTAGAGAGCATTTCCATTTAAGATATTCACAGTTCTCCAAGGACGTAGAATTACTACCTGCCCAAGCTGCTGCTCTGGTTTTACCCCCACTAAATGATTCTTAACTCCTTATGCTCACTTTCACCTCAGTTTACTGATGATTTTAGTTCAGGAAATTTACACCTTGTGTCTTACCCTCAAGGATAGCAGAAAGAATGATTAACTGCAGCCCAGAGACAGACCCACAACCCCCACGGCCAGAACGGCTGTTAATAGCATACCTTGCAACTGATCATTTAGAGGCCTGGGTCCCTTCCTTGTTTCTACCACCTAGAGCAAAACTCCAGACCTAGGCCCATAGAGACTGCAGCGTCTATGTTTGTGCTATCTGATCAAGGGCCATCAGCTTCTCCCTGACTGTTTAGGTTTCCTGGCTACCTGGTAGCCTCTGTGCATACTGGGAGAAAAGAAGCAGTGCACTGATGTAAAATACAATCCGTGCCTTATTCATAATTTTACTGAAAATAAACCTTTTAGCTCTTTCTACAACCCAAAATTGTAGCATAGCACACTAGCCTTCCCCTCTAGAATCCCCTGACGATTTAATTCCTTTCTTAACTAACTTTCTCCATTAAGGGGTTTACTGGACATGCATTATATTATATCTTTTCTCTCTCTCTCTCTCTCTCTCTCTCTCTCTCTCTCTCTCTCTCTGTGTGTGTGTGTGTGTGTGAGAGAGAGATAATAAATAAATAATAATAAATGAATAAAATAATAAAATAAAATAAAGACATAAATAAAATCCTAATCTTATATGACATACATATTAATAGTTACCTCATAAAGGATCAGATTCTTTGACATCTTCAGATTTATCTTCTCATACATGTTTTCAAAGTT